>NC_082608.1:22074533-22420036 GCF_030936135.1 Gavia stellata
TGACGGCGGCCGTCCATGGGGGCCAGCCCCTCGCCCCGGCCGCGCCAGCCCGGGGTCGGCAGCTGCGGGCAGTGAGGCGGCGCGGGCAGCCGGGATCCCTGCCTGCCGGGAAAGGTCGGGCAGCAGGCGCAAGGCAGGCACAGAGGTCTTGGAAGAGGCACTTGAATCTGTCTCCAGCCGCATCCCCGCCAGCTTGTGCTTGAGGATCGACTTTGCCAACCGCATTAATCCCGGGCTGGGTTACGGCTCCACCGAGAGCCGCATGTCCAACGCAGTCCCCTGCGGAAGCGGCCGTGGTGCCGGCACACAGCAGCAGGATGGTGGCAGGAAGAGCCGGCACCCAACCCAAAAGCATGTCAGGCATCACCAAACCGGTGGGGCTCCTTCCCACCACGGAGCAGCTCCAGCAGAGACCTGTGAACCTGCGCGGCATGTGTCCCCAGCCCCGAACCCGCATGGCATGCGTCCCCAGCCCCGAACGTGCACGGCATGTGTCCCCAGCCCTGATCCTGTGTGGCATGCGTCCCCAGCTGGGAGGCAAAGCCTCCCCCATTCCCCCCAGGCCATGGAGGAGCGGGACACACTGTGGGGTGAGCACAGGACGGTGCGATGACTCCTGCCAGACCCAGGCACGACCTTCCCATGGGATTACAGACTTCTCTGCTCTCCACAGGGGTGCAAACACTGGGGCCAGTCGCAGCACGGCCAAGCCGGGCTCCCACCGGCCTCCATCCTCTGCAGGGACCAGCCCCTGCTGAGCCCGCCGGGCTGGCAGCAGCGCCCTGCTAGCTCTGTCTAGGTTTTACAGCCCAGGAAAGCAATTTGAGCCAGGCTGGTGCTTGCAAACAAGCTTGAAGTTCGCATGGAGCGAAGGCGGAGCGTGCACGGAGCGTGCGTGGCGGGCCTGGCCGCAGGCAGGCGCAGGGCTGCCATCAGGACTGGCACAGCCGGCAGCACCGTGTGCCGCCGTCCTCACCAGCAAGGCCCCTTCGAGCAAGGGTGAATTCAGCCAACGGCGCAGCCGTGACCCACACAACTGATTTCTGAGGTTCAATATTAAAAAGGAAAGAGGAGAAAGGAGGCGGCTGGGAGCGCAGCAGTGGCTGGTGCAGCACCCGGGGAGCCCGGCGGGCACCCATCCCCAGGCACGGGGGGCGACGGGACTCCAGCGCGAAGCGCCGCTGGCTGCGAGCCCTGCCGCAGGCTGCCGGGCTCCAGCTCACGCGGGCAGCGCCGTCCCCGCTGCCAGGAAGCCACTTCCCTGCCTGCCCTACCAGCAACCGGCCCCTTGATGCAGAAAGCACGGACGCCCCGGCACGACAAGCGGCAACCCCGGGGCAGCGCTGGGCTCCACCCGTCCTTCTCCACGCTCTGCGGCCCCAAAACACCAGCCCCTCGACTCGCAGCCGCTACGGCTACACAGGGTCAGCAAAACTCACCAGCCCGAGCCCAAACGTCATTCGTCACCTCGCTCTGTGCTCCCGCGTTGGCAAGTGGCACGGGGGGGGCTCCCCTCGCCCCACGGCCCACCCTGCCACAACCGGCTGCGCGGCCGCAGGGTCAGCGCGGCCGCAGGGTCGGCACCGGCGGGTTTCCAATTCCACCGAACGCAAAAGGGGAGGGGGAAGAGGAGAAAAACGGTGTTAAAATCGGGTCAGCATCCGGAGATCTCTGCAACACGGACCGCGGGCGGAGTACCTGTGCGCACCCAAGCGTGTCGGAGGGGCTTCCAACTAACTCTGCGCAACGCCTCGGCCCTTACTTTTTCCTCGACAGGGAAAGTGCTGCCTAGGGTGAACTATAGATACAAAGATAATTTTAATTAATTTATTTATTTCTTTACACATAACTGAAAGTGATGTTACAGTACATAAGTTATTTACAACTGTGCAGTAATGTGTTGCAAAATAAATTATCTAGAAGGCAGCAAAAGTACATTGTTAATGTATATAAAAACTGTACAGCATTTATGGGATACAATTTTTCTTTATATGAGTATTGGCTCTGTAGTGTTTTCAAGTTATGTTCTCAGAAAGAGAAACGAAATGCCCAAGATTAAAGGAAAAAATATATAAACCACATGGATTTTACTCCATTAAAAACACAGTTGGCAAAGTCCTTTCTCTGCGTCACCATTTCCCCGCCCGCCGCTGGCCGTGCCGCCCCGGCGCACGGTGCGCAGGCGGCTCCTCTGCTCTTCCGAAACGGTGGCGAGCGGCTGCCGCGGGGCGCGGCGGGCGCACCCCACCTCCGCAGCCCGGAGCCGTCCACACCTTCAGAGCCGCGTCTGCCCAACTCGGACGCTGTCTTTTTGTTTCTAATTGTTTTTGTTTGTGGTTTGTTTGTTTGTTTGTTTGTTTTAGACATACCCAGGATGGAACGAGAAACTCAAACACCCCCCCTCCCCCCATGGTTTCCTACTGCAGCTTCTCCCAGGGGAGATCCGCGACGGGTGGAAAACAGAGAGCTGGAAATCACGGTGTTCACAAGTACATGAATCACGTGGTTGCTGGCCCCGCTCAGCAGCTTCTGCAACACGCTAAGGGTGTCCTTGGCCTCCTCCCTCCACGCCTCTGCCAGTCTCTCGGCCGGGGAGTGCTCGCTGCCCGCGCACACCGGCTGCCTCCCTGCTGCGGCAGCCGGTTGGAAAGGAGATGCGCCCCGGCCCGCTGCCCGGCGGAGCTGCCGTCAGTCCGGAAGCGAGGGACGCGTTGTGAAGAAAGTGCAATTATTTTTCTTATTGTTTTGTCTGCCGATAGCTGCTTCCTCCTCCTCTGACCAGGGATTCATCAGCAAGCGGTAAGGGTGAATGTGAGCTCGACCGCCCGACCTCGGAGGGCTCCCGTCCTTGCCAGTTTTCAGTGATGTCTCCTGGTTTTGAACTGTCATGCCGGCAAGAGCACAAAGTCATCGTTCACGTCGACCATTGGCACATAGAACGAGGGCACCTCGTTCACGCAGAGGGATTTGTGCCCCGCGGGGTCCAGCTCCTGCACCTTCAGCTGCCACTCCATCCTCTGCACTGCGTTCAAGGCGGCAGCTTCGTGTTGCTGTCGCATGAGCAGGCATGTCTGCATCGGGGAAAAAAACACCAAGCGGAGATGAGGGGCGGGCGGGAGAGGGCAGGAAAGGCTCCTGCTGCCCGTCCCACCCGGCAAAGGCAGGGGACCTGCAGCCATGGCGGTGGGCAGCGCAGCAAACGGAGCGAGGGATGCCACACGCCTCCTCGCAGGAAGGAAACCTGGACTTGGGACGTCTGCTGAGCCCAACTCCCGCAGGAGCAGGGGCAAGCCCAAAAGGGCCTTGTGGGGCGGCTTTTAAAGGCTCATAAGCACTCAAGAGCACCGACCCCGCTGGCGACAGCCTCGGCGGACAGTCCCCATCGGCCCCATCAGTGGCCCTCGGCTGCCCGAGAGCAGGGTCCCGCTCCCTTCGTGGGAGCTGCCAACTCCCTCCATGTCACCAGCTGAAAGCGCAACCGTTCCTGCTCCCTACCGTGCCCGGGTTTGCCGCCCAGAGCTCTGCACAGCACTCTGGAAAATCTGGAAAATCATGGGCTCCTGCCACCTAGAAGCTTGCCATAGGTTTTCAGCTCGCTGCAGCGTGTGTTGCCGGCGAAGAGCAGGCCCCGAGGGTTTAACTGACCGAGAAAGCTCCAGACCATACGGCACGAAGCAGAGTAGCAGCCAGCCAGCCAGCCCTAAGCAGAACGTGTCTCCCTTTCCCCTTTTTGGAACCAGCAGAGGCAACTGCGCTCCCCTACCCCCCGCCGAGGCTCCCACCGCTCCGCCGTGCCGTGCACAGAAGCGTCCCCCATCACGTAACGCTGCCCGGACCACCCCGGGACACCTGCTCCCAGCAGATTTTTGGAAACCCCAACGGCAGCGTCCCGGCTACAGCAACAGCCGGGACTCCCCTTGGGGAAACCCTCCCTGGAGGAGGCAGAGCAGCAGGACCTGCTGCTGCCCAGCGCCGCTGCGGCGGCAGCCCGGAGCACTGCGGCTCCCGCGCCTCTCACCTTCATTCGATCGTACTTGTCATCCACGTCTTGCAACCAGGAAATGAACTGTCGCGCGTTGAAACGGTCTCTGACCGATTTGTTTTCGTCTCCCTAAGCGAAAGACAGCAAAAGGGAATTACGTGGTAGATTTTTTTTTTTTCTCTAAGCAGTCACAGGTCTAACAGGCCACATTCAAACCCCTCTTAGGGCACACTTCTGCTCCTGGGAAACCAGAAAGGTGCCTGCAGGGAGGAAGAACAGAGCACGCTGCTCTCAGCTGCTCTTGCAGCCCTTTGCCAGGGGCTTCAGCCTCAGAGATGCACATGCGCATGCGTGCACGCACTCCCCATTTTTGCTTGCTTTGCAGAGAATCTGTCCGTGCCAGCCCAGGACAACGCCCGCACCTCTCTGTCTCCTTCAACTCATGCCCAAGATCGTAACACCTTCGCCGCAGACGCGCTCGGCTGGGAAACGCTGAGGGATAAATCAAGGCTCCTGGATCGATATGCCAGGTCACTAATAAATTCCAGGAACCCGTCCCTGCACAGGATCCCTCCTGCAATGCAGCGGTGTGCTTCCCCGAGCAGCCAGGCTGGCGGCAGCTGCGGTGCGCGGGCTGCAGAGGGTGCTGGTGGGATGGCTCAGGACCACCGCAGCCGCACGGCCACCAGCTGCAGAAACCGGACACGATTCCCCCTTCTCCGGCACAGAACGAAGTGAAGGAAGAAATGACCACTTTTTGCAGGCTGTGAGACAGTCCGGCTCTTTCAAAGCCACTATTCAGACACAAATCAATTTATCGGCTCTCTCCCCTTCCTTCAACAGGAAAAGATATCCCAGTGTGTAGTAAAATAAACCTTTCAAGTGTGCAGATGATCCTGATCAAGAAGAAAGGCAGAGGGTCCTGAGACTCACTGATAAACGCGAGTCATCTCTGCTCCTACAGAGACACGATGCTCCCTGTATCCCTGTGTTCCCGAATGTATTTCCTTCCCCGGCACGCACGTGGGGTATCCCAGAACATGCGACACCAGAAACTGAGTCAGGTTAGGCAACCTGGGCACGTGCTGGGGAGGGCTCCGGCAGCGTGTCCTGCATCTGTGTGCCACGCTGGGTGACAGGCACCTGAGCAGGGAGAGCATTAGTAACTCCTGCCTACATCCCTCCCTCCGTCCAGAAAAGCACCGTCTCCCTGGGGGTCTCGCACAGCACCTCCGAGACGCTTCTGCACCACCAAGACAGGCACTGACCTGATTTTCTAGAGGCATGTTATAGACCTCGGAGTCCAGCAGCATGGTGCAGGCACTGAAGGGCACAGCCTGGTTGGCAATAGTCCTTGCTGCCCGACAATGAACTCTCAAAATCTCCTGCTCGCAGGAGACGATGAGCTTCTCCTGAGGAAGAGCAAACGAAGCAGTGAGCGTGGCAGCCTCAGTCTCCCCAGCAGAGGAAATTCGGGACCTCTTCCCCAGCAGGAGTTTCCCCGGTGCGCTCCCTTACCCGCTCTATGCTGTGCTGGAGCCGCAGCTTCCCCCGGACGGCTTCCTGCTGCTTGAAGAGCTCCTTCAGAGGCTCCGCGAGCGACGGCGGCGGGGCGATCTGCGGGCACACGAGAGCGGAGGGTTAGAGCCAGCAACGCTGCCGGGCGCGCAGCCCGCGGGGGCTGCCTGCTCCCCCTGCCACGCAGGGCCCTGCCTGCCGCACGGCCACGTAGCTCGCCGGAGGAGAAAGTCTGCCTATTTCCTCAGCAGGCAGGCGGCGAAGGACAGCGTCCTGCCAGTGCTCAGACCACAGCGAGGGGCGAGACAACAGGGCAAGAGGTGTCCAGCGCCGAGAGACGAGCTCAGCCTGCAGAACCAGGGCCTAAATCACCCCACGTGCTGCAAGGGCAGTTTGTAAAGGGGCCTGAGCGCGTCTGACGAAGGGGATGATACTGCTGGAGAAATACTGCCGGAGGCAGCCCGGTCTGCGCAGCGGGAAGGAAGGGTGCCTGTGTCCCGATCCTGTCCCGCGCTTTCCTGGGGAGCAAGGCGCTCCTCAAGCACAGCCCGAGCTGCAGAACAGCGGAGCAGGTGGCTCTGGGTTAGTCTGGGAAGGAACAAGCAGATGTGAACACAGGCCACAAGCACCGCGGTGCTGGGGCAGACAAAGCGCCTGTTAACTCACGAAAACAGTAACTCCTGCACGGACTGCGCTGCCACAGAAATACCCGCAGACGGGGGTATTTCACCCTGGCTGCAGCAGGGACCGAAGGCTGATGTGGCCGGTTGTATCGACCCTCCTCCTCCGGGCTGGATCCCGGATTTACTGCCTGCAGCATTAAGTTTATTGATGCATTTGTATTAGCAAGTCCATTCATGCAGCACAGCAGTGAAATGCAGATCCCACTGCCAAGGAGCGTGTGCTGTCGGCAAGTCAAATATCGGTGCTTGGGAAAGCGAAGGCAGGAGTTAAGAGCCATCTTTTTCCTACAGTCCTCTAGGTTCATTATCTAATTACTGCTTGTAAAAGCAGTTTTGCCTTCCAGCCTCAAATCCAGCGGATTCATATAAACCGGCTCTAAAGCCTGAACAAACCTCAGGTTCCTAAGCACAGCCCAAGGTCTCCTCTGCAAAAATACAGCATCTCAGAGGATGCGTTTATCACGCAGCCATCCACTTACCGAGGCTTAGCTTTGTCGTCATGAGCGTGTTCTAAAAGTAGGCTAAAGCCACAGCTGGGGCACCGCTGGCATTGCGAGGGCGCTTGCGGCGCACGGGGGACAATCTGGGCTGTGCTTGTAGCAGCAAGGGAGGGGACATTCCCTGATGCTGCGGTTTAAAGAGAGAAGGTGACTCACCACTGGAATATGGAGCTTGCTTAGCGGCTTGCCATCCAACAGGTAGGAGCCTGTATAGGTGACATATTCAGCGTAGCACTGCGGAGCTTGGGGAGTAATATAGCAGAGGATTTTCCGCTTCTCTTCGATCTTTTTCCTGATCTGGAGGTACTCGAAGTAGGGGTTGGACCTGTCACTGTGATAAGGTTCAATGTCGTCCAGTTTTATAGCATCTACGATAGCTGCCAGTGTTTGCTGTATCATCTCCCTCGTCTGCTGGGTGGACGTGTTGATCTGCTGCTGCAGCTGCTGGTTGGAGCGCTGGAACCGGCGCTTGCGCGGGTGCTGAGCCTGGGAATCGTCCTCCTCCGTAATGCGGCCTTTGGCACGTGTGGCGGGCGCAGAAACAGGAGGAAATTCCTTCTCAGAAGAGGCGGCGTTCTGCTTGTTTTGGTTGGCGAGCATCTGAGCCCGGTTCCTGGTAATCCGCTGAGGAATCTCTTCTATTTTGGGCGGTTTGGGAGCTTCTGCTACTGGTTTTTGTACGGGTTCAACGATTTCTGCTTGAGCGTTGCCCGGAGGGGCATCTGCCTGGGAGGAAGGGACTTGGCTCCCACCGCGTGCCGCAGCACCCTCCTGTGATACGCTGCCCTCGGCGGCGGCCACGGGCGGGGGACAGGCCTGGGAGCTGCTCTCTGCCACCCCGCCAGAAGACGACAGGTCTTCGTGCACGGCCTCCACCTCTTTGCTCTCCGCCTGAGCAGACTCGGACGGGGTCTGCTGGAAAATCTGCGCTTCCGAGTCCTCCGCTCCTTTTTCCTCAGCTACGTTCAGCGCTTCTGAGGTGGCTTCTTGTGCAGCCGCTTCTGGTTTCTGCTCCTCTGCTTGCGGCTCCGTCTCCACGGGCAGGACAGCAGCTGCCTGGCTGGCTGGCGGCTCCTCCGGCTCACCGGACGCTATTACGGACGCGCTCGCTTTCACGATCCCAGCGCTTGTTTCTGAAGCTGCTGTTGGGCTTTCTTCTACCGCCTCGGCCTCCGTCATCTCTGTCTCTGCAACATCCTTAGGTTGGAGCGGCAGCTCCGGTAGCGAGAAGGGGCCAAGGTCCAAGTCATCTTCCGTGTTGGTGAAGGGATCAGGCCACGTTACCGCCTCCTCTGTATTTGCAGGCGCAGCGTTATTGTTTTCCAAATAGTTGTTTTCTGGCGCGCTAACAACTTCTGCCTGAGGTTCTGCTGGCATACAAGGGGGCTCTGGAGGTATCTCGGGTGCTTCTTCTGGGAGAGGCTTGCAGTTATTGAAGAACGTGTCTAACCTAGTAGGGGACATGTACGGCGCCTGCTCTTCGGCATTCGCTATTTCTCCTGGAACTGCTTCCTCAGCATCCTCCTTGACTTCATCGAGCCCCGGTTCAGACACTGACAGAGGGTAAGATATGGGAGAAACGGGGTAGGAAGTATCTGTGGGAATGAAGGCTACCGGTGCAGGATGAATCGGCTCTAGGGAACAGAGCGGAGGTTTAGGGGACTCGGAATAACTCTGGGGAGATTTCATCAGAAGCTCTGAGCCCATGGACCAGCTGACGGAGTGCTCTGCCGGGTTACCCATCAGGCTGGGAGGAATGGCGGCGTCAGCGTTTCTGGCAGGAGGGTTATCCCAGTCTATATTGTTTTGTTCCGGCATACCCGAACTGAAATGGTTTTCTTCAATCGGTGGTAAGTAGGTAGATTCCGGTGGCATAATGGAGGCAGTGGCTTGCTGCTCTTCCGTGGTATCCAAGGGCATGCCGAGGTCGGGGGGAAGAGCACTTTCTACCGAAGGAGCCAGCAATTCATCTCTGTGCGAAGGGGAGGATTTTGCTTGTAAACCAGAAAAGACACTTTCAGGGGACTGGGCGACTCCGCTGACAGCTCCTGGCGCGCAGTGCAAAGCTTCCACTTTTGGTGATGAAACCCCATAATCCGGTGAGTAATACCCAGGAGATAAACACTGGAACTTCTCAGCAGGAACAGAAGGAAGGGGAACTTTCTCCTCCATTAAATGCTGCACTGGAGAGTCATAATTTGATGTCGCCGGGACACTTTGCTGTCTGAAAAACTTATCCCCGACGCTGAATTCTTCTTCAGGTGCCCTTCTGATATCGACCGAGATGGAACGATAAAGGTTCGTGGAGGGTATGGTACGAGTCGGGGTCTGACTCGGGTTCTCGGGGAGCCCACTGGAAACATTCGCGTATCTGTCGAAGAAGGACGGAGAACAGGCGTTCATGGACATCGTGGATATGGGCAGCGAGTGCTGCGAGTCCGCGCATTCAAACATCAGGTCCGTGTAGTCTTCGTTGCTGCACGAAGGAGTCCTGGGCGTCTGCATCACCTCCTCGTAGCTTGGACAAGAGACGACGGATGCCGGGGTCGGGACTCCCGTTGGCCGGTTCTGATCCGGCCTGGGAGACGCCGGGAGGATCTCCTTCAGCTGAGGACCCGTTATCCAGTCCTTAGAGTCTGTCCCCACAGCAGGCTGTGCCTTGTTTTCCGGTGACAGTATAGGAGTCAGCGGACCCAGCTCTTTAAGTTTCTTGTCCTTGAGCTGAGTATCCAGCGTTAACGGCTTCTTTGTTGCCAGATCCAGACTCCTCTTGCGCACATCTTCCGAGCTTTTAAGTTTGTCCTTTAATTTGGGGTCTCCGGACCTGTGCCTCATTTTCTCCATTTGCTTCATTCTCTCTTTGTGCCTTTTGTGGCGCTCCTCGATTTCCAGGTCCTTCTGGCTCAGCATCCTCTCAAAGCTGGTCATCATCAAATCACCGTCTCCCAGAAGTTTCTCCCTCGGCCTGGCATCTTTCTTGCCGCTGTCTTTGGAAAGGGTTATTTTTTCATTCCCATTGCTTATTTTTATTGACTCTGATTTGTCTTTCTCTTGGTTCTCCTTGAGCTTCTCCTTCAGTTTGGTGTCGCCGAACTTGAGGTTGTCCTCCTTTGATTTATCTTTAAAGGCGGTAACTTGAGGACTGTCCTTGTCTTTGAGCGTTGACTTTGGTTCGTCTTTGTGATGTTTAAAGAAACCATCTGCATGTTTGTCTCTGTGCTTTTCCTTTTCCTCCTTCCATTTTTCCTTGTGTTTGTCTCGCTTCTTTTTCTCTTTAACTGTGCTGATGGTGCTGGAACCGTAAGTCTTTTCTTTTTCCGCCTTCTTTGACAGCTCTCTTTCAGAATCATTTTTTTCTTTCTTTTCAGAAAATAAGTAATCAATGCTCTTCTCTGGTTCCTCATCAGGCTCTGCCTTCATGTTGTAGGAAGTGCTAAAAGCCTCCCCATCCACAGAGAAATCTTTTTCATAATGAGTGGAATCCTTTCTGCTGCTGGAGTCTTTGAAGTCTTCTGTTTTTTCCTTTTTCTCTGTCTTCTCCTTCTTTGCTTTTTCTTTCTCGTGACTTTTCTTTGACGAAGATGAGGAATGTCTGTGTCTCTCCTTCTCCTTGAGTTTGTCCTGCAAGCAGGGTAAAGGGAGCGAGTCCTTAAACTTTTCTTCAGCAGCATCAGTAAGGGAGAGGTTAGAAGACTCGAAGAGGCTGGTCAGTCCTGGCTCTTGTCCTCTATCAGTGAAGCTGTCCGAGGAGATCTCGCTGATTTTGTCATTGGAGTCATCTCTATAGTCGTTCAGAGCCTCCTCCTCCAATTTCTCCAGCAGGCTCTTCTCCGACTCCCCTCCTTTCGAAGACTTCTTCTCTTTGGAATGCTCTTTATCCGGCTTCTCCTTATGCTTGCTTTTCACCTTGTCGTCACTGGCATGTTTCTTTTCAACCTTTTCTGGGAGCTTTTGCTTGTTTTTCTTCTCTTGGGTGGAATCAATGGACGTTCTGTCTTTCCTGTCCTTGTACTTCTCGGTAGAGTCTTTTTCTTTCTTCTCTTTGTGTTTTTCAAAGGAGCTCTTCTCCTTCTTCTCTTTCCCCCCTTCCGATGTTCCTTTGTCCTTTTTCTTCTCCTTGGAGTCCTTATCCTTCTGCTTCTCTCCTGAATGTTGCCGGTCGGAGGAGTACTTGCGGTGCTTGTCGGGGTACAGCTCCTTCTCAGCAGCTGCGCCGTCATCCTTCTCCTGCAGACTGTCCAGACGATGCATTTCGCTCCCAGCGGAGTCGTTGACTTTGAACCCAGTCAAGCTGTAATCATCCCTCTCGTCTTCGCTTTCATCCGTGAAGATGTCTGCAATGCTGTACCAGCTTTTCTCCTTGCCTTTCTTCTCATCCTTTTTCTCGGAGAAGTCCTCTCGATCCACAGAGAAGTTCTTCTCTTTCTTCTCTTTAACCTGGTCGAAAGAACTCTTCCTTTCTTTGTCTTTGCTGTGCAGGTCTTTGTATTTCTCTTTAGTTTCTTTTTTCTCTTTGAAACTCTTGTCTAGTTCTTTGTCTTTCAGGATTTTCTCAGAAGCAGCTTTTTCATTTTTCTCCTTGTCGCCTTCTTTGGATTTTTCCTTGTATTTTTCTGGCTTCACCTTTTCTTTTTTTTCTTTATCGGGAGCATCTTTCTTCTCCTTTTCCTTCCCAGAATGGTGCCTCTCCCAACTCTCCACAGTTTTACCGCTGAATTCGGGGTCAGACTTATCCTTGAAGAACGTTTCGCAGCCGTATTCTTTAAAGTCATCTCGATAGGGCTCCTCCTGCTTTGTTTTGCTATCTTTTCGATCTTTAGAGCCATCAGAGGAATCTTTTCTGTCTTTATTGGTTTCACCCGTATCTTTTTCTTTCCTCTCCTTGACACTCTCCGCAGAATCCTTCCTTTTCTTATCCTTTTCAGGCAAATAACTAGGAGTAACTTTGTGTCTGTCTGTTTGGTCCTTTTTCTTCTCGGAGCTTTTGTCCACGTAGTCCCTCTCTTTCTTCTTTAAGAAAGTGTCCTTTTCATTGCGCTTCTCGTTGTATTCCTTCTTCTCTTTCGTTTTATTTTCCTTTTTCTTGTCTTTAATTTCCTCTTTCACGGGTTCTATGATTAGTTTTGCCACTGTGTCATTTTTAATCTCCCTGAAATCTGTTACTGGAGAATCCCAGCTATCTTCACCTTTGAAATCGAAGGATGAATCAGAAGACAAGTCTGAAAACCACCTCTCTTGCTGATCGTCCGAAAGGCTGAACTTTGTGTCCTCGCTTTCGGGAAATTGGGTTTTGTTATTGAACTCATCAAACCCAGACTCATCCCTGTAAAGTTTTTCTTTTTTGCATTTTTCTTTCTCTTCCTTGAAGGATTTTTCTTTCTCTAGCTTAGAAACCTTCTCCTCCTTCAGCTCGTTCTTCTTTTCCGATTTTGACTGCTTGTCCTTTGACTTCTTCTTTCTCTCCTCCTTGTGTATTCTCGGCTTCTCCTCTTTGGGAGACTTCTCCTTTGTAGGTTTCTCTTTTTCTGATTTACTTAATCCTTCTCTGAAGGATTTGCTCATGTCTTTACTACCATCTTTGACTTTTCTTAACGATTTCTCCTCTTTCGAGGATTTTCCAGTCTCATCTTTAAACAACCATTCCTTCTCCTCCGCTTTACTTTTGGGGAGCTTTTCCTCCTTTTTACCGTGTTCTCGCTCATGCTTTAACACTTTCAATTTGTTTTCGACTGGATTTTCTGTCTCTACTATCAAGCCTTTCTCAGGCTTTTGTTTAGAGTCCTCAAACTCAAAAGAAAACGTTTTGATTATTTTAATGTCTTGGCTGATGGGACACTGCCCCTTCTCCTTGTTTTTATGTTTGTGTTTTGTTTTATGCTTTTTAACCACCTTCCCCTCCTTGTCCAGCTTTGGAATTGCTCCATCCACATTGCTATGGAATGAATTCTTTTTCTCAGAAACAGTGTTGTGTGGGGTGTTTTTCTTTTTGTGCTCTGGTTTCTTCCTGACTGGCTTTAGCGACTCTAAGCTCGAGTCCTCGGACGAGTAGTCTGACTCGCTCGTCAGCCTCGTCCTGGTGGAGTCCGATAAGGAACTGACGTCTGACCAAGCCGGAGAAGATATGGTTTTCCAATTGTCCGTCCTCCAGTGCTTGGAGTGCTGTTCTGTAAGATTAGGATTATGTTTCTGGGATGCTAAACTCCCATGAGAAGAGGTCGATGAGGCAGACAGAGAGTTAAACAAGGAGGATTCCTTTAGCACTAGCCTGGAGTCCTTTACACAGCTAGAGCTCTGAAGAGAGTCTCTATCATCCTCCTCACTCTCCACGTTTTCACTCTCTGATTCAGAGGAACAAAATTTGTCATTTTTTTTGCCAAACCGAACCTCTTTGCTTTTCGTCTCCTTCTTCCGCTTCTTTTTTACTTTGCTTTTCTCCTTCTGCGGCTTTGTGCTGGCGGGCTCCCGAATCTTGCTGCTGGGCAATATCGAGTGGGTCGAAAGTCGCAGCTTCTCCCCCGTCCCCACAGCAACGCTGGTCTCCTCCTCGTCCGAGCTGTCCGACAGGATGCGGTGGGCAGCTTTCTTTGGTGTAATTGTGTTATTTTTAGTATAAGTTTTCACTTCCATTTTGGGTATGGAAATGAAACTGTTTGCTTTAGTCTCTTTTCTGTAATCCTTTTTCAGCAAATGTTTGTCATCGACCGGCGGGACCCGGTCCTGCTCATCGTCCTCATCAAATTCATACTCATCCTTCACCGGCGTGATGGTTTTGGGGGGCTCCTGGGCCTTGGGCTTGTGCTTCAAACCCTTCTCAAACTCTGAGTCTGTGTTATTGCCATCAACAGAGCTGGAGGGAGCGAAGGAAGGGGCATCCTCCTCTTCTGAGGTCTCTGCAGAGAGAGAACAACAACGCGTTAAGGGCTGCGAGGGGCTTCGGAGAGGGAACATCATCAGCCCGCTGCAGACGCGAACCCCTGCGAACGGCCCTGCTGCCCCTTTGCCTCACCCAGCCTTTGCTAAGTTTGCAGCTGAAAGCTCGAAACGCCAGGTCGGGAGATCTTTTAGAACGGGATACCTATAGCCAGTCTCAAACCTGCACGGGGCGTTCCTCAGAACAACATCCAGGGTCTATCAAGAGAAAAACTTTTTAACAGGGTTATGACTGCGAACAGCCTGGGTCAAGACTCCCCGTAAGACTGAAACTCCAATTAGCCCTAATTAAAACCTGCAGTGTGTCCCACCTGGCACAGCCACAACGGGGGCAGCCGCGGGACAGGCTCTAGCAGGGCTTTCTGCTGAGGGACAGCCCGGGAGCACGACCTGAAACGTCAGCACTGGTACAGCCGAGCGCCGTGCCCCCCGACCGGGGAGGGATGGGAATACACGACGTGCACGCAAACCTCCTCCTCTTTACACACAAGCTGGAATATTACCCACATATCAAAGGTAAGACATCCATTTACCTGCAAGTGGCTTCCAATCCTACATCTCGATTGCACCAGGCAAGTGATCTCAACGTAGGCTTCCAGGGCAAACAGCTAGAGCTCCCGGAGCTAAAGGCTGGTAGTTATGTTGTCTGAATTTGGGTTACAGCTACAGATGGACTCCTGACCGTGGCAGCAGCGTGCAGATATTCTGACAAGAGTCTAACTTCACTGTCCTCTTAACGTCTCTGTATTAACAGACAGCTGCAGGCCACAAACATCACTCCCATGTTCACATAAAGGTCAATCTCACCTGTTGAGCTCTCTTCGCTAGAGGGGTACGTGGTCTTTCCCAGGAGCAGGTTCACCATGGTGGGAGAATTAGCTACTTTCAAAGGTGTCTCGCCCTTCCTGTTGCTTTGATGAGGATTCCCTCCGTAATGTAACAACAATTTCACCACCTGAAACCAGAAATTGAGACTTGAAGCTGCTCATGATGTTTCGATTCCAGGCTTTTTGTACAACTTTCATATATAACTAAAAGGGGGATGTCCACAAACAGGCTGCCCTCAGGACACGCCTTATGGTACTAACAGTCATCAATAAGAAAGGAGACAAAAACCAGCAACATGAACCAACTCGGGCAGGAAAGAAGGGAGTAGGACAAGACACAAAGCCACGTTCCCTCCCCTAATCCAGAAGAAGAAGAACGAACTACCCCCTGCACAGGGGAACACCAAGTAAAAGACTCAACAGCACTGGGGCAGGGAAATTCTTGCCCACTACAGGGCTATCAGCAGCAAACAGTAATAAAATTACCCGAATCTCTGTATTTGCACAGTTGGCTGCCTGAAGCATAAGGAAAAAAAAGTCATTAAAAACACAGCTATGAAATCCAGCAAAATCCAACCTTGAAGTGCCCGTTATTCGCTGCATCGTGCAGCGGGGTGTCGTCATCCAACCCCTTTGTGTTGACTTCGGCGCCGGCCGCAAGCAACTGCTTTGCAACATCGTAGTAACCCCGGTTGCACGCCTCGTGCAACGCCGTCCAGCCTGCAAACAAAGGGACACTCAGAACATGGACATCACCTTCATGGAGAGAGTCAGAGACAGTGAAAAGTGACCTCCATCCGCAGAGGCTGCAGGTGCTGGTGTGTCAAGGGGTCTGAGGCTCTGATGGCCAAGAAGATGGTCTCGTTTGCCCAGCTCCCCATGGCACAGCAGGAAGAAACCTGGAGCTCTGCCTTGCTACTCCAACCAGGCGGTAATTGAATCAATCCCACTTTTCCCTCTGGTCACGCAATGTGCTACAGACAGATCATCTGCCAGAACGGACACAGCCCCGGGAAATGGAAAGGCAGAGTTTTGTGTAGGAAATTAGAATTGCTGATGCCGTGTGGAAGGCAGGTCTCAAATCCCTTCCTCTTCCAACTCCTCTGTAAGGGAAACACTGCCGCCCAGATCAGGACTGGGCTCTGAACTGCAGACATCGCTCGGAAACATCCCCCACACAGACCTCCCAAATATTTTCTGTGCGCTCTCCAAAGCAAGCAGCCATGCCGCCGCAAAACAGGGCCCCGGCTCGGGGAGGAACCGAACAGCAGGTCTCCACAGTAACAGTGGCTCTAGTTCTCAAACAAACCTCTGAAGAACACAGAATGAAATATTTTATCATGTTCAAACAGACTATTTTTAAGCAGAAACTGTTTTGAAGTTTCCCAGCAAATGTGCGTGGCTCCTTTGGTATTTTGCTGATAGCGTCGTGGGAGCTCATTCCGTTACCTTCACTTGGAGCATTAAAAAGGGGCACCTGTGACCAGAATTAATCACAACTGATACTTCAGTCTAGCACTGATATTAATCATACAGGCAGAGGAACATGCGTATCTATTTATAGCCCCAAAATCGTGCGAAGAGAACAGCAAAGAGCAAAGTCAAGCTCTTGGACGTGCTGGAAGAAAGGCTGCCTCATGCTAATTTAGCCCCATCGCTGGTACGGGTGTGCACGAACGGCACCGTTCATCATCTCACGGCCGCCTTCTCGCCGCAGGACTCGGGGCCGTTCCCGTCCCAGGCACGGCTGCGGCCGCAGCCCCACACCCAGGCCCCCTTCCCCATTCCCACCACCAGAAGCAGGACCTTCACAGCACTGCTGAGGAGGAGGAGGACGAGGAGGTGCTGCTGCTCCCAAGCTGGCGCAACTGGGAGCCTGACCTCGCCCTTCACATTCGCACTGCTCCCCGTCAGCAGCATCCCCACGTTTGGTACTTAAAAACAAACCCCAGAACGCTGTAGGCATCAGCCATTCAATTCTGGAGCGATGGCTTTACAAACGCGCTCTTTTCAGTATTTTTGTGCATATAATTTCTCATATTTCAAGTAAAAAAGAGCTAAACCAGCCCGCCTCCCTTTGCAAATCCCCCTCCAGACTTCCATGACGGCACCCATGTGGAAGGGCACAGGAAAACGGAGCAGAGGGTCCTGGTCCCAGTTTCAGAGCGTGGAGCCACGGCAGTCCCAGGGATCGCTACGGATCAAGCCCAGGCCAGCATCACCGCCCCGAGAGGGAGCATGTTCAGAGCAGACAGGACAGCCTGGGAATTTGGCTGCCAAACTCCAACAAGGGAACTGATGTTTTTCAGGGGTTTATTATTTTGACAAATCCGTGGCAGTTCTTTTTTTTTTTTAAAGGACAGCAAGACTTTTTCCTCCTCAAAGGGCAAAATGACTGGTTTTGGGTAATCCCCTCTTTACAAGTAGCAAACCCGTGTTATAAGGAAACTACGTTCTCTGGTGGGAGCCATTCTCGGAGGTGGAACACGCAAGCAGGTGGGAAAAGGTTGGGGTCGGGGGCTGCCCCGCCAGTACTGCCAGCGGGCTGGTTACCTGCAAAGTCTTTCACATTGACATCTGCACCCTCGATAATGAGCTCCTTGATGCGCCGGGCATCTCCTCGGATGGCAGCTCGATGCAGCCGAGTCTCTCCTCGCTCGTTTCTCTTATTTACTTTATCTTTGGTTTTGGAGGCAGAGTTAGGAGTTCCCTTCTGACAAACTGTAGACTGAGAGGGATGCTTTGGTGTTGTGTCAACTGCATGGAGGAGAGAAAGAAGTCAAGAACCGCCGTTCCAAGGAAGCCCTACACCCTTAGAGGGAGCTCTTGCAACACGTTTCCTCTCGCCTCTCCCCAAAACGCTCACCGCAAGGCACCGAGAGGCAACCCAACCTCTGAAGTCGATGTGAAGACAGACGAAAGCCTGTGTGTGTATAATACAGATATTAATTGCAGGCTGCCAAAGCCCACTGGAGAGAACTGCAGTCCTTGCAAAGACTGTCGGCAATCCCATGATTTAGGAGCAGATAATGCAGCTCCGTACCCTAAAAGCTCATTTCCTAAGGGAAGTGGCCTTTTACCAAGTACATGTGAGGTCTGACAGCCTTGGGAGGAGACTGCACATTTCCTGGGAGAACATCTGAAGGCTACACAGCTTTTTGCCTTTTTTTTTTCCCCAAGTAACAGCAACATAAGCAGCTAGACTGATGTTAAGAACAACTAAATACGTGGCTGAAAGCTGCAACGTTTGTGGGTAGGATGCAGATGTGCACATACAGATAGCACAGCGCCTCTAAAAACCGTGGGGGGTCATGTATGCAACAGATAAAACTTACTAAAATACAAAATCCGTGGTAAACACATTCCAGCTGCTCTGCATCTCAAGTTACAGCTGCAGTGGTTACACGTCTTATCCCTCTCCACAAGAAACATTAAAAAACCCAGAGAAGATGATACTTTAACGTTATTCACAATGCTCCTTTGCTGAGTTAGCCTGAGATGCCGGTGGAGAACACGAAGCTCTGGTGTGGAGGAGGCTCCCGTAGAGCCGAAGCTCTGGTTAAGGGGCCAGGGCAGGCTCAGTGCTGGCCTGGATTTGGCCCACGGGACATCTCCTGCTGCTGCCTTATATTGGAAGAAGGAAGGGCAGCCGCAGGCACCTGCGAACCCCGGCGGCAGCCCGTGCCTGGAGTCACTGCAGAGCCCCGTGGGAGCGGGCGTCCCGCTGCCCCGCTGCAGCATCGCACTTCTCTACGAGGCTGGAGAAGGTGCCGCAAAACCCAGCGCCCCACCCGCGGCGCTGAGAAGGGGGGAGACCCCATGGAGCAGCGTATCAGCCCCCCTGCACCACACCGGGGGTGGCAGCTCACCTCTGCTGCCGGCAAGGAGCTACCTGAACCGCCCGGTGACCCCGGGGCCGGGCACTGAGAAGCCCAGGTATTCGCAAGCCTCTCGCTACAAGCTCACGCCCGTTTGCCCACACCTCTGAGCAAAACCACCCTCCGGATCTCACCTGGGCTGTTTGCAGACTCTTCTGCTGTCATCTGCATAAGGAGAGCGACTTGCTGGCGCTCGGAGAGCGGGTAGCCTGCCCGGATCCCCGAAAGGCCCATTCCGAAGAGCAAGCCAGGCTTTCTGGTGGCGGGCTCCTTTTTAATCCTCTTCCGCTCTGGACCCTGCTTTTCTGTGGTGGAAGGAGACACAGAAACACAACCCGTCAGTGTCGCTGTAACTGAAAACCACATTCGTTTCTGAGCAAAGTGCTAACAGCTCTCCAACTCCTTTTCTGTATCTCAGAAATCAGAAAGCCTGCGGTGAAGGATGCGTCCCTGTGGTGGGAGCACCGGCACCCGGGGCAGCTGCCCGGGCTCATGCCGCCGTGGTTGCAGCCGTGACATGCGCCGCTCCCGCTGCATGCCAGCTCCTCCGACGGCGTAGCAGAATGGACGCGACCCGGAGCAGGAGCTGCATCTCTTCCACTGCAGCATCTCCTGGCTCCCTTCTCCTCCCACCAGCAGCACGAGAGGGAGGGAGCGGGTCCTTCGTGGGGCCGCTGCCAGTACTGTACCTTCCATCTTGCTTCTAGGAGCCTCCATTTCATGCCACGGTGCTTGGAAGAGCGTACGTGGCCTTACACCACCACAGCATGGACTGAACTGGAGGCTAACAAGATACAGGCTGACAGCTCGGAAACGTTGCCCTCTCACCCCCTCGTCACCATCAAACCAAGGCCTCTGCAGCCAAACCGTCAGCGCCGACCGAGCCCCCGCCGGGACGGTGCTCGGGTGTGCTGCCCCGGGGAGCACCGGGCTGGCCCTCTCCTCCCAAAGTGGCTGCTTCCAGCCTAGCACAGAGCACCCGCCTGCACTCAGGCCGATGACTGCTGAGCCACATCCACTCCTGCGTCCCTCTAAGAAAACCCCAAACAAACAGGCGGGGAGGAAGAAACCCCTGTGCCCGTCTCGTCATCCCCCCCAGTCCCAGCCTGACACTGTCTTCTAAATCATCCAGCTACAAAGGCAGCTCCTGCTCAGGGACTGAGCGCAACCGCCTCTAAAGCCGGTGTTTGCTGCTGGCATCCATGTGCACAAGGACGAGACAAAACCCCAGCCTCTCCCTGCGCCTCCCGCCTCGCGACGCGCGCAGCAGCCCGCTGCAGGCTGGTGAGAACTGGACCCTGCCGAGCGTTGTGCAACTTGCCGCCTCCCTCCCCGCTGCCCAGCCCGGCTCGCACACCTAACCTCTGCGAGAAGCCTGACTCTACAGCTTTTCTTGAGCATTTTTCCAGTTTTCTTTACGCAAGTATTGATCCTTTTCCCATGCAAGGAGAGTTAGCAGCCCTTCCTCTGCGCTTCTGGTTTGTTTGCTTGCTGTTGCTGTCCGGTGGAAGCACAAATCCTGCTGCGTGCTCTCCAGTGGGTCCGCAGAGCCGCAGCCATGCCCGAGTCCCACTGCAGGGACATGTTCAGGGAAGAAAGTTTCAAGGTGCCAGTTCAGGAAACAAAAATTAAGTTTCCTTTCACAGAGCCAGCCAAGCAAGGGAGACAGAATATGTATCTGCAGAGCAGCACGGCAATTCCTTGCCAGCAGCCAAGCTGCATCCCTCCTACCCGGCAACTGTCCTAAACCCACAACGAAGCATAAGGAAGAGATGGTACGCGCGAGTGGAAAATCCAGCTTCGCTCGCATCTATTCCTAAGCACTGATATAGTTTGTTTATAACCAGGCTAACTGCAGGGCTCCCACTGCGTGCCGAGGGCTGGTAACGACATTCTTAGCAGCCACAGCTATAAAAGTTATCAAACGCAGGTGAGTGGCTCCTTGCCCTCACATCGCATGCTCAAACGCCAGTTCAAATCAAGGCCGGTTTGATGCTCTCGAGAAACCTGAGCAGTAAAACACCTCGCTGCATCCCTGACGTAACGACACCACCGCGTACGGACATGCTGTTCAAAGCCTCCCGCGTAAACAGAAACTCTGTTCTCAAACTGATGGCACTTGCTTTTCAAGAGAGCAAATCCCGCCTGTGACTTTGAAGCACAAAGTAAAATTCTTTTTAATGAAAAGGAGTTTTGACTCACACAGCCACCAGTGCCCGGGTCCTGCCGGGCTCAGCCCCAGCCGGGACTGGTTCTCGCCAGGATGGTGCCAGAAGACACAGAGGGGGTTATTTGTCACAGCGAGCATGCAAATACCTGCTCCCCCCGAAGAGGAACGCCGTGACCTGGAGCACTTTCACGTGGGCTGACTACGCTGCCGATACAGTACGCCAAGTCTTCCAGCGAGGTAGCATAAGCAGGGCTCTCTTCTACTCAAACATTTGACTCTAAACATCTTATTGTTTTGCTGAAGGTATTTTGAGAATCCCAGAGAGTGTGAAGAGGGATGATACAAGGAGGTTTGCAAACAAGTAAGTGTCTGATAACGCTCTCCAAGAAACAGGGCTTCAACTCCCAGCAGCCAGGGAGGGGGAACCCCACCAAGTAACCCCCCAGCGTCTGCCCAGTCCCCAGCTCCAGCGTCCTGAAACTGGGAGTCAAAAGTGTGGGGGGAGATGTAGAGGTCCAAGAGGATTTAAAACAACCACACAGATGCAAGCTAACGGACTAACGGACTACCTGCATCCAGTCTCTTCCCTACCACCATCCCTGGGCCAGGGCAGGGTCCGGCAGCCTGGGGAAAGGCAAGGTCTAAGCCAGCTCTGCTCATCCAGTCGTATTTGTCATTTTGTCAGATTCAATGTGGGTCACCGGCACGCGGCCACCAGCCCGACAGAGCCTGCTTTGCCTCCGCGCAAAGCCCAGCCGGTCAGGCGAAACCGCCAACGGACGGGTTTAAACTCCATCACCGGACTTTGCGCCGAAGCCCAGGTTTCCTCGTTCATTCACCAAACTGCCAGTGGAGTAAAAGTCACCAGCAGATGAGGGCAGCAGCGCGTGGGGACGTCTCCGCTGCTCCAGCTCGATTCATGCCGCTTGCATCTCCCAGCACTCCCTCGGCTGATGAGCAGGCAGCTCCGAAACCCTTTTCCCTGCACCATGCACAAAGGTGCCATCCTCTGCTGCTCTCCCGCTGCAGAGGTCTCATCCAGAGCAGATGATTTCCATCGATGCCCTGCACCTGGGATCCCGTACATTTAAGAAATACCAACTCCGTACCAGGGAACCTCTCCAACCAGGCAGCACGGGCCACCCCTCTTCAAATACAAGCCCTGGAAACATGTCTGTGCATTGAAGGAGAATCCTGGTCTAATTCTCCAAAGCCACATTCCGGTCACCCTGGCAGCTGTAACAGTGCTAGAAGATGAAATCAGATCACAGGAAAGTGGATAGACTTAATGGCTTAAAATAAAATTAAACTCAACGTGCTTACGGTAAGAAAACAATTTAGTCCGGGCAGTTGCAGGAGCCACGCCGCTGAGCAGCGTGTCCTGCCAGGCACACTCGCCCCGAGCGCAGGGATACCTGATCCGTTTACATTTACACGGCGCTTCCCTGCTCCTCGTTAGGCTCCGGAGCCGCTGTTCAAAGCAGGCTTGTTAAATCCCGTCCCGACAGGCTTCTCCACAGGCCTCGGCTCAGCAGCCAGCTCCTGGCCGCATCCAGCCCTGCCGCAGAGCGAGGCACAAAGATGCTCGAGGGGGTCACACCTCGGCCAGTGCCACCGGGCAGTGTCTCTGAAGTACAAGCGACGCACAAGGGCTGTACATGGTGGAGGGCTGCTCCGTGCATACGGAGCCACAATTAGAACGGGAACATTTTCATTAATATTACTCAGCTGCTGCAGGTTGTCAGCATGAGCCTGTGATTTGCAAAAATTGATTACCGAGTTCAACCGAAACCCCCTAAACTCCTATTAATTCTGCAGTTGCAGAAATTTCCTCCTCCACAGAACATTTAACATTAAAAAGCATGTGATCAACAAGATAAAAATAAATTGGAAAGCGACTGCTGCGTTCCCGCTCGCCGTGGTGAGGCAGCGAGGGCTGGCAGAGGCAGCCGAGGACTCGGGCTCGTGCATGCTTCCCTGCGGGAAGGCGGCATCGCCCGGCGCTGCACAGGTCCCTGGCGCTGGAGAATCGCATCTAGTCCTGCTCACACACTGCGTGACCACAGCGCTTCGCTCCTCGGTGCCTCCTGCCCAGCAGTAAAGGGATTTCTCCCTCCGGTGCCGCAGCCTCGCTCGCCCGCTCCCCCGAGGCCTCCCCGGAGGAAGGCAGCAGAGAAACGCAGTACTATCCCCTTTGCCATTAGATGCTTGTCTGCTGGCTGCTGCAACCCAGAGGTTAATCTGACTTCTTTAAGCGTTCGGGGGGAAGTGGGTCGCCGGCTGCGTCGGCTGCGTTTCCTGCACCGGTTGCATAAGGAGCGCAGCAGGGCTGAGCTGCGCCCGGCATCCAACGGCGCCCAGCGCCGGCACCCGCCTGGCAGGCAGCGTGGCAGCCCCAGGCTCCCTGCGCGGCATGACACTCGGGCAGAAGCGAAGCCTCTAAGAGGGTCTGAAACGTGAGCAGGAAGGGTGGAGAAGGAGCTGCTCCCAGCGGATACGTGCCGTGCCGCTGGCAGCTCCGCTTCCCGTCCTTGGCCTCAGGAGAAGCGCCCGGCAGCGTCCTGCTCGGCCTCGCGTGAGCGAAGCGCCGGGAAGGCTCTGGGCTGGCGTCCCCGGCCCCGGCCGGTCCCAGGCTAACAGAGCTGCAAATGTGTTTTATTTCAATCTGGAAGACTTTACTCAGGATCCGATTCTCTGCAGACATAAAAGGGGCACCTGCACAACGATCTCCGCCCAACGGCTTCATCAAGTGCCACCCGCTCCTGCATGCCACTCCCTCTCCTCTAATTAAATGCTTTTCTGTAACACCTTGCAGCAACACGGAGCAAATGAAGAGAATCGGTGGGTAAATACCTCAGCAAACAGGAATAAAGGCTATTTCACAGTGAAACCCCTTTAGCAAGGCTGTACGCATGCCAGTCCCTGCGTGGAAGCACAAAAACCAGAGGCAGAAGGGGGTGGGCAGGCAAGGAGCCCCCCTGCCGTGGTTATCTCAGTGCCCATCGCCAGAGACGGTGGCCGGACCGTGCACGCTGATCCCGGCGGGAGGGAAGACCACGGCGACCCAGCGACGCGCTGCGCGCCCGCCCGGGGACGAGCCACACCTCCGTTTAGCTATTTTTAAAGCAGCTCGTTTGCCGCTCGCTTCAGCCTTCTGAAAACCTACAGAGCAAAGCTTCAGCCCGGCACTGCCGTTGTTTAATTTGGGGATCCTGCTCGGCTCTTCCCTCACGCTGACGCTAGCAGGAACCGCGCGCACAAGCTTAAAGGGGAAAGCAGGATCTGAGCAGAGCTGCGGCTGCCAAACACAGCCGGGGAACCGCTTCTCCTTCCTTTCGTCACACTAAACCCGAGAGGCTCACGGAAGGCAGAACAGGAGCAGGTTCCCAGGACAAAGGGGTTTGAGCATTAGCCCGCAGATGGTTCTCACACCCAAATTAGACTCCAGGTCATGCGACGCTCGCGCCGCTGCAACGGGGAGCGCAAATCCGGGGCTGCTGGAAGCCCGTCGGCGGCTCCGCGGAGGTCCCAGGGCAGGCGCTGCTTCGCACAGAGGCTGTTGGGCTGGCTCTGCGTGCAGGGCGGCACCGCGCGGGCCGAACCCCGGCCCTAGCCGAGACGGGAGAGAGAAGAGAGGCAGGGAAGGGAAGGGGAGGGAAAAGGGCGGTGATGGAAAATCTTTCCGAGATTTCTCGAACACGCACTGCGGGATGCTGGCAGGTTGCGGGGACGGGAGCTCCAACCTGGAGCTGTGGCTGAGCAGCACAGCTCCTCGCTCCCCACGAATGCATCGCACCCTGTAATGCAAAAAGCATCTGTTTAAACTGCTCCGACATGACAACACACGCATATAAGGTGGTACCCTGAGGAAAAATACCATTTCCAAATAAGCAGCTCCCGCTGAACATCTCAGCGCTGCACGGAGACACTGCCGGTTGGCTCGCTGATGAGTCGGGGTTTTCAACAGTTTATTTGCCGAGCAAGCACACAAACAAAAGATCAATAAGAATAAATTACAAAGGCACAGACAGCAATCGAGACTGCATTGCACCCCCGAGAGACCGCGCAAGCCTCTGCTCTCCCCATCCACAGCTTAGCATGCGTAAGAGTGACTCATTTTTACTGCAGAAGTTGTAGGGCATAAAACGTTTTGGAGCACGTCAGCTCAAAGCAGGGGAAGAGCAGGTTTAACCTGAGCGCGGGCAGCCCAGAGCCCCTGCGTGCGGGTGCTTACACACGCTCGCCGGGCATCTGCAGACGTGGACCAACGCGTGCGGAAGAAGGCTGATCACGAGTCGAAAGGTTTACAGCAGCACGATACAACCACGTCCCAGGGCTCCGCGGGCACCCTGGAATTTAAGGACAAGCAGAGAGGACGGTGCCAAGGGGAAGGCTTCGAGGCGGCAGCGCTGCAGGGGCACGGGGAGGACGGCAGCAGCAGGTTAAGTGCAGCAGCGGCGTGAAATGGGAAGCAGCACAACGGCACGGGCAGATAAACAAGAGAGGGCAGCAGGGGAGCAGGACAGAAGCCAGGCGAACGCGAGGCTGCGAAGAGCGCAGCGAGAAGGGCAAGCAGGGCTGGCACGACTGCAGGGAGACCACCGTAAAGCTGAGGAACACGGCGCTCGGGCTGGAGAGCGGCACCTGAGGGCCAACGCAGGGAGGAGGCACGCTTTGCACCAGGAGGTCATGGACACGCTGCAGAGCCTGCAGCGCAAACCGACTGGCGGGCAGAGGCGGGAGGTGATGTCTGGCTGATCAGCCAAATGAAGCAGGTGCCAAAAAGGAAACCAAGGAGGAAAACGAGAGGAAAAGCTGTGGCAGGGTCTGCTTTGGCAGAACGGCGAGGAAGGTGCCCTGAGCCGCTCCGTACAGCAGTGAGCTGTTTCCTAATCTGAAGGATGGAGCGGGCCCAGAGCCAGAGACTCATCCTGCACAGCTAAGCTGCAAGGACGGCGGAGCTGTCGGCTTCGACAGTCAGGAGCGGAGGAGAGGTGCCGGCGGGAGGAACAAGCCCGTTTATAACCATGTCAGGTCACTGTGCATGGAGCCAAGCCCACTGTCCTCACCGCTCACTCCAGCTCCCCGGGGACAGAGCATCCGCAGGCCCCGACCCCCATGGCTGCAGTATTTTTAAAAGCATAATTTGGCTAGAGAGGTTTAATGTTGTGCGACAGCCTGCGATCCAAATACGGGCGTTTTCCCTTGACTTGTAGGATAGACAACACAGTTGCGCCAGGGGAGGTTCAGGCTGGATATTAGGGAAAATCTCTTTACTGGGAGAGTGGTGAAGCACTGGGAGAGGCTGCCCAGGGAGGTGGGGGAGTCACCATCACTGGAGGTGTTCAAGGAACGTGCGGACGTGGCACTGCGGGACATGGTTTAGTGGCCATGGTGGGGTTGGGGTGATGGTTGGACTTGATGATCTTACAGGTCTTTTCCAACCTTAGTGATGCTGTGATTCTGTGAATATGTAAGTGCATCTTCTCACCAGAGTGGCCACTGGCTAACAAACTGCTGCGAGAGGAACCGAGAGGGTTAGATCAGAAACAACAATCTCCATGTTAAACGCGAGTAATTCCGAAAGAGACCCATTTTCAGGTCCAGACCTTTCATTTCCCACAAACCGGGAAGAGCCGGAGGAGGGAGGCCGGGGGAGGAAGGCTCCGCACAGCCGCCCGCCCAGCCCTCCCCTCCCGGGAGCAGGACACTCTGCAGACAGCGCTGATAAAAGCTCTTGTATTAAGGAAAAAGCCATCATTGATAGATTTTTGGTTCACAGAGACCCAGCACACTGCAACCTCTCACTCTGCATGTTAAGGAGGTGATGCGGGGGGAGGAGGGAGATTTATGGCAGCTCCCATCATAAAACGACCTGCTTTTCCGCACAGCACTTCCCAGATGGCTGATGCACACGGGGAGTTTCTAAGGGTGATCTGAAGGCTGGTGTTTGCCAGTCTATCCACACTGTACCGGCATTATGGAGCCCAGCTAGAAACGGAGAAGCTCTGACATTCACTCTCTCCCTGGTTGCTAGGTGAGAACAGTTTCTTGACTATTTTAGTAAAAGGACTGAAATTACACAACCAAAGAAAGACCCAATGCAGCACAGCCCATTAGAGTCCCCCAGCTGCACACATCAGACCGAAGCCAGCGACAGAAACGCGCACAAATAACAGTTTCCTACGCAGATGCATTTTTTAATAAGCCAGCAATTTGCTTCTCACGGATTCCCTCGCCAGCCTCACACAACTTGTGACTAACGAGCTCGTTCCCATGCAATATCGCTCAAAACACGCGCAGGCATTAGGCAACCCAACAGCCGGCTCCAGGAGAGGACGATGGTTTAGGTCATCTGATTCATCAAGCGTTTTCTAACCTAGTAATTAGTGTCACGAAACACACTCGGGGGATTAGCACGAAGGAGGCTGCGGAGCAGCAGAAGTTTGAAGCTCCGAGGCCAGCTCCCGCTGACCGTACCCACGCTAACCCTGCTCCACCAGCAGCACCTCCCCGGCCGGCTACGAGCCCCTGGGCTCCTGGACAGCCCCCCGGAGCCAGGAAAAGGTCGGTGGGCACAGATCAGCTCGGAGGGCTGGCTGGGGTTCTGTCTCCCCCCCTCTGCCCCCAAAAGCAAAACCTTCCTGTGCCAAGGTGGAGCCTCGGGGCGAGCGCTCGGGTGCGCTGCGGAGGGGCGGGGGCACCCACGGCACCTTCAGAGGTAGCTGCTCCGGGGGTACGGCTGCTTGCTAAATAAATACTTCATGGGGTCTAAATAAATTGTGGGGGCTGCAACACAGCACCTCAGAAACCTGCTGCCTGGTCGGGAAGGGAGCTCAGGGTGGGGGCAAGGAAGCTGCCGGACATCCCAAGTCAGAGGGGAGCTGGATGGACGGACACGGCCCCGGCCCCGCAGCCCACGGCCGGGGGTCACCAACACCCCCTGCGCGGAGCGCGACGGGCAGCCGGGAGGGGTGGCAAGAGAGGGCGAGGGGCTGGGGACGCAGGAGGGCTGGGGACACGGGAGAGCTGGGGATGTGGAGTAGTTCCACCAGCTTCTTATTCCCGGCTTACACCTACTTTATTATTCAAGAACTTGAAAGCATGGCGTTGCTTTTATTTCTTTTTTCAAAGCAAGAGACAGAAACAGCTTAAGGACTTTCACATTGCAGCTGCGGGGCCTGCCGGGCTCTCAGGCCACATTTTCCAGTTTTCCTCCCCATCCACAGTCTAGCCACCTCTCCCCGCCCCTCCGAGCTGAGATGACCGTCACATGCCAGGAGGCCACAACAGAAGCAGATGATGCCGTTGTTATTTCTGTCGACACGGGAAGCTGCTGTTCTCCATCTCCAGATCAGGAGCCTGCTCCTGCTCTGTGCCCTGCACCGCCGCGGGTCCTCCACCTCCGGCGTGCACGGCACCGGCATCGCCACCGCTGCCTGCCCCGCCACGGCAGCACAGCCTGCCGTGACATTTGGTTCAAGTCAAACAACTGTAATAGCAACGACAAAAAAAGTATCCAGCGATGCTGAGAAATCCCATGACCCGAAGCCACAATGCTGCTAAACCACACGCCGCTCACCCCTCCCACCCTGGCCGGGGACCGGACGCGGCAATGCTCGGGTCGGAGGCAGTGCCGCCGCGGCGGCACAGGGAGAACCGGGCTCCCGCTTGGCCGCGAGCTGCTGCCGGGCTGATGGAGGAGGCGGCAGCTCGCCATTGCTGCCGGACCCGAGGGCTGCGGCGTTCAGGTCACCACGCACCACCGGGTTTAAATGGCACCCGACCCACCGAGGACCCCCTTCTGCAGCGCTTTCAGGTGCATGCGAACCCCTCCTGCCCCCTCCTCGGGGAGGCTGTAGGGAGAGCTCAGGTTTGCAAAGCACTCTGCTCAAGAGCTGCCAGAGACATGGAAGTCTCTGTGACAAAACACTTCAAAATTAGGATTTCTCTGGTATTTGGGGACCTTAGTACAAGTGAGGTGCTTGGCTGTGGACTAAAGGCCGCACCTCGAATCCTGTGTTCAGTTTTGGGCCCCTCACTCCAAGGACATTGAGGTGCTGGAGCGTGTCCAGAGAAGGGCGACGGAGCTGGTGAGGGGTCTGGAGCACAAGTCTGATGAGGAGCGGCTGAGGGAGCTGGGGGTGTTCAGTCTGGAGAAGAGGAGGCTGAGGGGAGACCCCATCGCTCTCTACAACTGCCTGAAAGGGGGTTGTGGGGAGGGGGGTGTTGGTCTCTTCTCCCAAGTGACAAGTGACAGGACAAGAGGAGATGGCCTCAAGTTGCGCCAGGGGAGGTTCAGGCTGGATATTGGGAAAAATGTCTTTACTGGGAGAGTGGTGAAGCACTGGAAGAGGCTGCCCAGGGAGGTGGTGGAGTCACCATCACTGGAGGTGTTCAAGGAGCGCGTGGACGTGGCACTGCGGGACATGGTTTAGTGGGCATGGTGGGGTTGGGGTGATGGTTGGACTTGATGATCTTACAGGTCTTTTCCAACCTTAGTGATTCTGTGATTCTGTAAAGCTGCTGAGGCAAGGGCTGGGCACCCCGTCTGCAGCTCTCCCCAGGCGAGAGCAGCAGACGCTGCGCTAGCTCTCCATGGCCATGGCAGTGAGCAGGAGCACTGGATGGCTCCAGTGCCTCTGCTTTTAAGAGCACGTGTATTTAAGCCTGGCTGTTATTTAGCAATGGCAGGGTTTGAACGTGACGTGGACAAAACTGAGCTTCTGTCTTACATGCAGTCATTTTGCCCCCAAACACACACAAAACCCGTCCTGGAGATTTCGCACAAGCCCGAGGAACAGCAGTGGAAGTTGAGGGGTTGGAGGCGTGAAAAACCAGCAGCAAGCCTGCAAAGGCAAAACAAACTGCAGCGTATTCCTCGCTTCTCCATTAGAGGAGACAGACCTTCTGCACCCAGGGAGGCAGCGGGGCACCCAGCACTGCTGCGGACCCGCAGTTTTGACCCAGCCTTGCCCAGGCCTTTCCACCTCCCAGGGAGAGCTCTCAGAGGCCAGAATTAACTCACAGTGCTTGGAGATTTGTATTAAGTCCTAACTCTCCCCGATGATGACTAAAGGCCTGGAAACCACAGCTCCACCTTGAGCCAAGGGACTCAAGTGACAGCCTGACGTCAAGCTAAAGAAACTGTCCGCAGTGCGAGTGGGTAGAGTGAATTTTGCGCTCTGGACTGTGCGTTTCACAGCTGACCTTCGAGCGGCATTACCTGACCCGGTATGCACGACGCAGAGCAGCAAAAAAACCCGCCCGTGCGAAGCCGCCGCGCTGCCGTCCGCACCGCAGCCTGCGCGGGAGGCGGGGAGCGCCCAGCCCTGCGCCGGCAGTCTGGTGCCGTTGAGTCAGCCCGTGACTCAGCCGCGGCTCAGCGCCGCAGGCACCAGCGCCGGGAGGAGCACCGCTGCGACCCGCTCTGCGCCAGCCGCCCGTGCCCACCTCTCCCGCCACCTCCCCGCAGGTGGCTTCCCAGCAGGACTGTCCCCTCCTCCCCACAGGACGCTCCTCTGCGTGCTTCTTAATATGACAGTTCTCCAGTATTTCTTTTTTTAAATGCCTAACCTCCTTTCAGCGCAGCGCACAAACGAGGAGCTGCAGGAAGCCTCGCAAGCTGCTGAAATTGCTGGGAAAAAAGCTGGCTTTACTCGTTCGGCGGCTGCCAGGCAGCACGCAGGCTCTTGGCAACGGCTGTGGCTGGGGGGAGATGCCGCATGAGCGAAAGGAGAAGGAAGGAGGAGAAGTCTCAGGCAGAGAGATGCTGCTCCCACAGTGCTGGATCTGTAACACGCACAGTCTGGAGGCTCACAGCTTTATGCAATTTTTTTTTTCCCTAAAGACAGTTTATTTAGTTAACTCTGAGGAACCCGAGAGCCAGAACTGTTGCTCTAGAAACCATTTTGAAGGAGATAATTTTAAAAGCTTTATCACCAAACCTACTGTACCCAAACCATACACTTTAAAACGGTGCTGGCCAGCAGCACCTCCCGCAGCCCTCTCCGTACGGGAACAATCCCCGAGCAGCGCTGGGAGCCCTTGCTCCGGATCAGGGCGCAGTAAAGACACGCTGTGCTGGAGGCGGGCGCTGCAAATAAAAACAGATCAAGAACGAAATCGCTTACTTGCTCGCTTTCTGAACACAGCAGCACTCTGCCAGCAGCACACCCTCCTAAGCCAACTCAAGGAGTGGGCTGCAAGAGCAGGGTTAAGGGAGGGCAGGTGAGCTGCCCCGCTCCAGCACGAGCGAAGGACCGGGGCAGACCTCTGCCCCAAACACGCACCTCCCCGGGGAACACCTGGGTGCAACGGAAAAGCTGTCCAGGGAGGCACCACCACTCAGGATAAGTAATACGAGCACGTGAGAGACGTGGGTTAACGTTTGCAACCTGCCGGCGAGGGGACGGTGCCACCCGCGCATCGAGGAGGCAAAGAGAGGCAATAACACGCGTGGGCTCTCACCGGCTGTCCCGGCGCAGGCTGGCACACCGACAGCCCACGCCCTCCGCTCGCACCACGTCTTGCAAACACAGGAAGGCTCCGACTGGCAAACACGCTGCAGCACCCGGCTGCTGCCGAACACCCGGCCAGGGTGGGCTTTGCCGGCGAGGCAAACCCATCACAGATGCTTTCTTGCACCACGTAGAGTGTGCATATGTCAAAGCTGAGCCAGAGCTATTCAGGGAAAAAAGGTGACAGATCCACTGTGCTAAAGAAGATGAGCCACTGCAACAAATCGGGACAAGGACTCATGTTATTGTTTAAATTTTAGAAGGAAAAAAAAAATTCCCACTACAGGCAATAAGAGAGCTCTCCTAGCTTCCAGCTCCCACATCCTTACAGCTAAATTCCACGTGGCTATGGAATACCCCAGCAAAATTACCCTCAAACAAACACGACAGCTTGTGTACAGCAGCCCGGGAAGCATGACTGCGTTATATAAATCATCTAAGGTCAACTCCGCAACTGGCACGAGGAACACCGATGTTGCAATCCCACTTCTCACAAGAGCTGAAATCAAAGTTTAGGAACAGAACAAGCAAAAACAGCCTCCCCCTCCTCCGGGGATGTGGGCAAGCGGCCTCTCTGCCCGGGTAGCAGGGAGGCATGGGGGGCTGCGGCGTGGGCGCGCTGCAGCCCCTTTGTTGGAGACAAAAGCCCGTCTCCCGGCAGCCCGCTAGCCACGCACGCTTGAGCGTGCACCGCCAGATGTGTGTTGTGAGACGAGTGCCACTCTCGCTACACGTGCACAGGCTCGGGGGCACCCCTCCGTCCCCGTGTGACAGGGGCAACTCTTCTGCACCTACAAACATGCCTCTACCTGCTGAACGACAGCCGGCCTCGAGCCAGGCCAAGGAACAGAAGGGTTCCACGGTTGCAACGGGGTGGTGCAAGAGGGGAGCAAGGTGCCGGTAAGTCTTCTCTCATCTCAAGCATCTGATTCCTGGAGTAAAAGATCTCAGAGAAGAGAAACAGGTTCCTGCTAAGCATCACTCTGCCTCTGCGCGTTCAGCTGCAGCTCCCTGCTGCTATCTCCTCCCCGGCAGCTGAGTCACTTCCTCTCTTCAGTCTCCACCAAATACATTGCTAGAGACTCGCCTGCCCCTTTCCAGCGTTTGTCGAGCCCAGCTTGTCTTTAAATGTGTCTTTGAGCCCAGCGACCACCTGCGGGTCTCCGGCTGTCCCGCGTGCAGGCAGGGCGCTGGGCTGCCACCGCCCCTCGGCTCAGCCCTGCCGCGTGCACACCCGCTTCCCCGGGAGGGACGAGCTCTGAAGAGGAAGGGAAAGACGTGCCCGAAGATGGAGAGGCACACGCCTGCTGAAAGCAGAGGGGTAATGCGGCAGCAGATGGGCAGGGGTGTCTCACGGGCTGCGGTGCCGCTCCCCTGCGCCCTGCAGCAGCCACGGCCTCGCCCCCAGCGGCACTCTGCCCTCCCTACCCTGCTGCTCTCTTTTTAATTTGGTTTCCTTCTTGCTGCCGCCAGCAGAAACATTTCTAACATCTCTACAGCCAGAGAGAGACCAGAGCCCTCTGAGAAGCAGATAACTGCTGCTGGGGGACACAGAAAGCGAGCTGGTGCAGCCTTACCATGACATTTTAGCTGTCACGAGGGTCAGACAGCCCTGAAGCGAGTTTGGGTTTAAATTCTCAACCAAGTATTGAATGTGGCAGAAGCAAACAGCCTTGACAAAAAGCAGCAGCTATGGTTCTGGCTAATCAGCTCTGCCTTGCCCCGGCCACCCTCCCTCCAACGGTGACACCCCTGGATTTATTCCAGTGAGATACTACAGCACCACGACCGGTGCCAAAGCGCTCCGCACCCCGCCTGTTTGGGGAGGGCGTGAAGATCACCCGCGTCGGGCTGTAACCCCATCCGCTCCCCGACGGCCGGGGGCCACCCCTTCTCCCACCACGCAAACCCCGATTTATTCGTTCTGCGGTGCACTCGCCCACCTGCACGCCACGAAGGCAAACCCGACACTTCATCCCTGCAAACGGCCATCAGTGCGAGCTGTCGTTTAACAAAATGAATTCCTGTTTTGAAACTTTCTCTCCGGAGAGGGAGCTCAGCAACTGAGAGAATTACCATTCGGCACAGAGAAACCCACAGAGATGCCGGGCCAGCCCCAGGACACGCCACCGCGTGTCCTCGCCTGCGAAACGGCCCCTCCGCCGCGGTGGCTGCGTGGCCCAGGCGGCACTCGTGGCCTTTTAAAAACTGCCCTCCCAAGTTCTGAGCCAGGGAGACCGGCCAACAGCTCAGGTAGGCTGACGCGCCGCGTCCTGCATCAGACCCCCTCACACGCTCACCGGAGAGTAACAGCAAATACATGTTTTTTTTACCATTTTTAAGCATATTCCCAACTTTTAGTCCATTTTATCTCTTGGCACAATTACAGATCCTGACCTGGCCAGAACGATTTCCAAGTGCAGATTTCCTAGAGATGTACAGAAAGGACCTATGCAAACCTCTGCCCATAAAGGCACAGCTAATCCCCTTGCAACCAAACAGCGTTATTTTCTCCATGTCAAAGCTTTGCAACAGCTCTTCCCAATTGCTTTACAAAACAAACAGCCCACTCAACATCGCTGTAGCTACGTGGGGCCACGGCGGGTGAGAGCCACGTGTACCAGCCACTCTTCTGCCACGAGACGTGACCTGCCCGACCACGCCACGCAGCCAGGCTGAAACACCCACAGCAGCACCACCGCTTCCCAAAAACCAGGCGTGTATTGAGGACACGTCGCTCAGTCACGCTGCAACCACCGACGCAACCTCGGCAGTCCCAAGAACAGGGGCAAACAGGTCACCGTAACGTCCTTATGGCCCTGAGGACCACCTGCACCAGCCCCAAACTGCTGACCTTAACACCCAAGCAGGCCCAGACGGCCGCATCACCCAAGTCGCACCTCCAGCCCATCAGTGGGACCTCCAGGCAGTTCTACACGCGTTTGACGACGCCTGTGCACACACCGGTTGGAAATAGTTGTTTGGTTTTAAGACGGTGAAGTTTAAAGCCCCAAAACAACAAAGCATGGCTAGAGAAGTACACATACATATATTTATATAGACGTATACATATATATCAGGTTTACTTTAGGCAGATGCATGCAAGCTCATTTTTTTACTGCTTGTTGTTTTTCTTTTAAAGAGTACTCGGCTTTATTCCCTTCTTTCCCAAGTTCTGACTAAGCTGCAGTCCGTGAACTGGACTAGTTAGAAACGGAGGGAGGTCCCACCACCCAAAGGAAGGGGTGCCTCCTCACAGAGCCCTCTCGGTCCAGTAATATAATATATTCCCGTACTAAGAGCATAGGGGCCTTAATCCAGCCAGCCCCAGATCTGTACGTGCATACCACTGTAGTTATCCTCTCGTCCACACGCCTCTTCCTTCAATTAAAAGAGACCAGAAATTTGATAGAATGCTTCAGCGCGGCTTGCTTGCACGCTGGACACTGTGCGCTCCCCACCACCCCACCACTCACGTTTCGAGGGCGGAACATGTCATTTCTGTACCTGTATCTGAGTCTTTTTGATCTCCATTTGTTCCAACAGTGAAAGGCAACTTCCGTTTGGTCGCTCGCTCTTTCACCTCTTTGCCGCCATCGCTCCGGTCCAACTTCGGAGTCTTGGCTAGAGAAACTTTATCTTTATCCTAGAAAGAGAAGAAACCAGATTAACAAGAGCCTTCCGCAGACCGTGCCCACCTAACCCCCCAACGTCCTGCACCAGCCTCCCGCAGCACTCCTCCTCTCCTTCCTACCGTGGGCTTCCAGCATCAGGGGTTAGCATCTTGCAGAAAGGAGCCGCCACCAAGCTAAACTGCTAAAATATCACTAGAGAAGAGCGAGGCCAACCAAGGCTGCTGTGAAACCTCCAACCGCTTCACGTGAAAGCCGGAGCCAAGGCCTTGTGTGCGGCTGGGGACGCGCCGGCTGCGAGCACAGGGGGAAGGCAGGCTGGGGTGGGCGAAGCCAAGGATTTCCAAGCACGACTACGCCCATTGTTCGGGAAAGGTTTCCCGATCCCAGGCAGAAGCGGGATGCGGGGGAGCGCAGGCAGCGTGCCTGGGAGACACACAAAAAACAGCGTTAAAGCCCTTGGTTCAACGGGGAGAGCTGAGGGCTTCTCCTTGGGGCCTGCGGTATTTCCAGCACAAGCATACAGCATTTACTATTTGAGCCGACGTGATAACACGTTATTCTGGAGAATATTCTGGCAGCCGATAAGTCTGCTAACATTACTGACTGTTTACAGGATCAGCACCGCAGCCAAATGCACTTAGAAGGTTTGCACTGTAAAGTCAGCGTAACGATTTGTACCAGAAAAGCCAGCATAGCTCTGCCTATATCCACAGGCAACGCTCTCCGCCCGACAGCAAGCAGCTCGATCCGCTCCCAGCTCTGCCTGCGCTCCCGCAGTCGCCTCCGTCAGAGGGCAAAGGCTCCAACAGCGGCAGCGTCCAGCAGCGAGGCAGCAGTTGCAGCAGCACCAGCCCCAGGGAAGCCCGCTCTCCCCCACATCTGTGTTCTGGGGTTGGTCATCCCTAAGGCCCAGCTGTGTGCAAACACCAGCCGAGGCGTTCTCAGTGGTCGAACACTTAAGCCGTCCCTCTCCCATGCAGGTTTCTACGGGGATTTTGAGAGGAGAAGCTACCTTAAGAACAAACCTACCAACACCGCGTAAAAGCACGGAAAGCGATGCAGATGCCGGCTGAGCACTCGCTGCTTTCTCAGAGAGGCAGCCCTACGCCTGCTTTGTACAGGGCTTGTTTATTCGGGTTGGATTTTAACGTGTGGCGAGGTGAAGCGGGCGATGCTGGGGACTGCTCCGTACGAGCAGCAGGAAGAAATTTTGAAGAAACATCCCCAGTAAGACAAAGTTACCGAGTGTGGAGACAGGCAAGATTTTTCACCTGAACAGCAAGAGCTGGTACATCCAGGAGTCAGTACACTGAGAGTATATACAGACTGAAGTCAGGCACTTGTGTTTTTTGTATTTGAGACACAGTATAATTTTAAGCAAGGGCTTCTGGTTTGAACACTGTGCCGCTGCTGTAAAAACAAGGCCAGAACGAGCAGCTTTGTGATAGATCTGACTTCAATAACCTAGCAAAACCTAGACCCTAAGCTTTAGATATAAAGAAGTTAGATTAAATAAAACAATCTCAATACATTAAACCGTGCAAGACCATCGCTGGAAACTCAGACAAGCAAATCTAACAGAAATCCCCTTGTTTAGAGAAGCCCAGTCATGCCGTCCGCATCAGACCCAGCGCCCTGGCAGGTGGCTCCTGCGCCAGCAGTCACAAGACCGCGTCGTCACTGTGTACACTGCTCCTTCCTCTTCCCCGGGTTCCGTCTGGCAAGCAGGCTGCACCCGCAGATTAAAGAGAAACCGTTTACTCGGACCAACGGGTTCTGCTCGCACGTCCCCTGCGCGATGGGCAGCGTGACAGCCCCGCGGCTGCACGCCCAGTACTCGGCCCCTCTCAGCCGCGCTCCGGTGAGGACTAAAAAAATGGGTTGGGGAATCCCTTTTTTGGTAAAGCAAGCTAAACAAACCTATCTGACAGTGGCTCTCGCGGTCGGAGGGAGCCAAGGCACGTTCGGAGCCCGAAGAAGGGCAGCCCTGCTCGAGAGCAGCCGCCGAGAGACCTTCCTCAGCGCAGGCATCGGCGGAGCGACGGGACAAAGTCACAACAGCCAAAATAAACACTCCAGCATTTCATTTAAACACTCTGGATTTAAACACTTTTGTCTTATTTCTTCTGACGCGAACAAAAATAGTTTGCAATAACAAATGACGCCACTTCTATTGCCAGCTGCTGTTCTGACCAGCTCAGAGGTGGAAGTCAGGCCAGGGACCACCGATCATCCCCCAGGACTGCCTGGCTGCAAGCAGGTCCGTTGGTCCGTCCTTTCCCTCCCCAGTTTAACGCACGCTCGAACAGCAACGCTGTGCTCAAACCCCGCCAACCCTGTGTCAGCGCTCCGTATCGGCGAGGCCGTGGCAACGTGGGGTACAGCACCATCGTCCCCGGGTACCACGACTGCAGAGACGTGGCCCCAGCGTTCCCCTCCAAAACCTCAACCGCACTTCAGGACAACCATCAGCCCAACAGTTTTTAACCCTTAAAAGCCAGGGCTTGGGACAAGAGCGTAAAAGCAGAGAAGACCATGTGCACGCCTCTCCCCCCGCTGCCCACGCCTAAGGGCACATCTGCACATGTTGCATCCCAGTTGCATCCCAGCAGCTCCGCCGCCGGGAAGCCACAGGATCGGGCGCAAAGCGCCGGTGAAACCCGGTGCCTCTTCCCGCTCTGAGAGTGCATTTGCACCTCTCACGCCCAGCACCTGCGGCTCAGGTTTGCCAGCGCCGAGTGGCGGCAGCCCTCGGTAAGAGAGGTACTTCTAGAAGACTCCGAGATGGATCAGTCATAGCTGACCCTTTGAAAACGACGCTTCCCTGCATCAGCCGCCGTCCTCGCTGTCTGTAATGCAATTTCCTCGCCCGGACCCTTCAAGCAGGCTTTTCCACCCACTATTTCAGTACTAGGATACTCTCTGCCTGCTCTCGCAGCAGCAGGGCAGGATGCGGCTGAGCCCCCGGCACTCCGCGGTGGGATTTCCGACACTCCCAGCATTTCTTCCAGCCACCAGTTTCACGTTGAGAGCTCCAACAAGAGGTCAATTGTGCTCAACACCAAAAAGACAATTTTTTTCATTGTTTGTTACTTTAAAATAGATTTCAGCTGGAGCAAACCCATCATGTCATGTCCACTGCTGCCCGAAAAGCACTCTGGCCTCGCAGGCACGCCGGCTCCGGGCATCGGCTGGCAGCGCTGCTGCTCTCGTACTCCACTTAAAAGCAAACGACCGTTGGTGACGGCTTGTTTAAAACATACCTTCTCTAAAATTCCCTTAATCTTTGGACTTTGCTGCTGTGGTGCGAAAGCCTGAACCTGCAGGCGCAGGGGGGCTGCGGTGCCCACAAGCCAGGTCAGCCGTCTGCCGTATTAATGCCATACAGGATCTCTGCGCACTCAGGAATAAGAAAAAGTGCAGGGCAGGTAAAAACGCAACTTATTCCAGAAAGCCATTGCCATGTTGTTAAAAGCTCCGTGTTGGAGGAGAGACAAAGAAGAGAGGAATTAGGCAAAAAACCTTCCCAGACAAGACGGTGCGCCCAGCATGGAAATGGAAACGGCCGCGCGAATCCCAGCGTCGGGCACGCTCGGGCAACGCTTCGTTTGCATTCGCCCTAACGCTGGGAGCTGCTAATCCAGTAAGTTCAGCAAAATTAAATACCAAGGAACGAAGGAAGTGGCGGCAGTCCCAGCACTGCTTTGAAGATTAATTTGTACAGTAGCAGAACGATAACCTTTTATACTAATTGGAGCAAGGAAGACCCAAACTTTGCTCCCCCCCGGAAAGCAGCGACCTGCCGAGGACGCCTGCAGCAGCTGGCGGTGAAACCACCGCAGAGAAATTAAGGCGGCTTGGAGAGTCGTATTCCTGAAAGTAACGTGCATTTTCATTTTCTTATTTCAAGCTTTACTTCCCTAACGATACCCAATTTTGTAATGAAGAACGTCGTCCTTTTCTCGAGTAGAAGCTCTTTTCACTTTGAGATCATCTCATGTTTAAAGTAAGCTCAGACTCATCTGAAAGGTACAAGAATCAGGTTTCACAAAAGGAACAAATCCAAATTAATCAACGTTGCAGAGAAACTTGTACGAACATCTGTGTGTAAGACAGGCTTGGGGCTCTTGAAGGCCGGGACAGCTCTTGCCGAGGGTAAGAGAGGGAGTTTGGGGAATGGGGGTACTGTTGAGAGCTCAGCGACAGAAACAAGATCCCTTTGTAGGTGTTAATAAAAGCTGCTTTGGCAAAGGGCAGACAGCAGACCATGACTTGAGGAAAAATCCCCTACCGTCACGTTATGTTATTAGTAAGATTTACTGCACGAATAACTGAACCCACCTCGACTTACACTTGCTACAGTTAAAAGATGCATCACAAGTCGCTATCAGCCGTCAGGGTTTGGAGCACAGACCCATCACGGTGGCCCCCAGATGCTACGACGACGTATGCCACGCGTGCAGCGTATGGACTGGAAGCGTTTAACTGCCTCTGTGCTGACTTCCCTTCACAACAAAGATCTCTAATCAGCAAGAGAGCCTGATATCAATCTGCTCAGGTCATTAGTGACATCATCAAATAAAAAACCACTTTCCACCCTCACGCAGAACTCCAGCTAGGCAAGCTTACTGTCCACATGCAGGTTCTCAGAGCAAACCCAAACACGTAGTTCTTTTAGATGCAAAATTCTGCAAGGGAGAGCCACACACAAACCCATGCAAAGAAATGTGCGTTTCCAGCAGAGAAGCTGAGCGCGTCTCTAGCTTGCTTTCCAGGACGGGCCGCGCATCTGCAGCCCGCTCCTCCCCTCCGTCCGTCGGGCTGCACGCGGCAGAGCTGTGCTACCAGTGCCCACACACAAACCCTGAACCACTGCCTCTGCCCGCCCGCCGAGAGCTGCGCCGGAGCCGTGCCTTCGCTTCAGCACCGACGAAACCTGACTCACATCCCAGCCGCTTATGCAAAGACTTGCATTAGCAGCAATGGAAATCCCCAAAGCCCTTTGTTCTCCAAAATGAGCTGAAAGCATTTCAGGTTGCAATGCTAGTAAAAAATGAGCAGCAACGAACAAAACCGGCGGTGGTAGCCTGGGAGGAGAAGCCCAGAAGGACCAAGGGCTCCAACACCCGTGCCCCTGGGCGATGCCCCACACCAAGCCGACACACCAAACTCCTGCCGTGGGCAAAACAACCCACGCCGCAAAAAGCAAATGCTGCGAGAGCGGGAATTTCCCTGCACTAACACAGAGAGCAGCGTGTTGTTTCCTGAACAGGTCTCTGATGGGGGGGCAGAGAAGGGGCAGGAGAAGGGTTCGCACCCCGCGTTACAAAAGGGGACGCACACAGTTTTATCCAAAGAGCACAGCGGACGTGGTGGAGACCAAACCCCAGCACCCCCGAAATCTGGGTCCCTTGTGGCCTTTCCAAAACCAGAGTACAACACGTACACACACGTGTGCCAAGTTTCAAAAACTCTGAATTTGGGTCCCCATCAATGCTGCAACTAAACATTATGGAGACAAGTGGAACCGAAGCCCCATTCCCGCGTGCCTCGGGCCTGCGTTGAGGTTTGTAAGAAATACTACCCTGCAATGACTACGGGCTGCTTATCTTCACTGAAACGTCGCCTCTTCGGTATCTAAGTCACCCAGTGCTTCTGCACGTTTCACGCCCCGGCGGGTGGCTCGGCGCTGGATGCGCGGCCCGGCACTCCTTCGTACGGCGCAGGAGAGCCCTAAGAGTGCAAGAGGTTTCAAGAAGAAGCAAGAAACGAGGACTATGTTCCCTTTTCTGGAACTGGGAGGAGAAAAAGGAAAAACTTTTTTGAAGGGCAGGAAAAATAATTAAATGGGAGCAAAATGTATTCATACTACTAAAATTACTACGGATAAAAAGCGTAGTAGTTTTCCCCCTTCACTGCTGTGGAAGCCAGCTGAGTTTGATCCAGCATGGGTATCAGCAAGGTACCGTGTCCCCCAGCAAGGCTCCCTCACTGAGAAACCGCCACCCCCATCACCCGGGGAAGGGCGAGAAGGCAAAACCTTCAGCAGTTTTCCTAACGTCACCTCTGCCCGGTTTGCTCGGTTAACCTCTGCTAGCTCCTACAAGCGAAAACCGGGGCTCAAGTGCTGTTCTGCTCGGTGCCCAACCACTGCAGCAAAAACGCAATTCAGACTAGGCAAGTGGGAGCGTTTCCCCATAAAGAGACAAACCCTCTGCCGCAGCCTCTGAGCACACGGTGTAACCACGCGGCAAGCGGTCCCAGGCACATCAGGAAATGGTTTCGACAACTGATACAATTCTTGCTGCGGTGTTCTGCTCAGCCTAAGTCATGAGTAATCTGCTCCTGGTATGGGGATCTGTGGATCTAACAGCAGAAAGGAGAATTATTCATATATGGCATGCATGTTTTTACAAAACCCTTCAGACTGAACTCAACCAGAAGGAGCCCCCGGGGCCGCCGAGCGCCCGCCCCGGGCAGGCTGTGTGCAGCCATATAAGGCTGGCGGGGCCCGACCGGCCGCCCCGCCGCCTCCGCTAACCCGGGGAGAAACAGCTCCTCGCTCAACAGCAGCAAAGCAGATGAAGCATCTAACGCTGTCGGCCACAGAGAGCAACAGAGACACCGTCTTGAAACCACTTCGCTCTCGTGGCTGCGCCAGCGCAAGCGACATCTCACTAGTCAGTAGGTCCCTCCCATGGAAGGGCACGGAGCGGAGTGCGAGGAGGAGCTCCCTCTTATAATTAGCTCTACGACTGAAAGGCAGCGGCTCACATCCTCTTCCACAAAGCACGAGCCCCCTGCAGAAAGGGCAGCCTCCCAGAGAGCCTGGCTGCAACGTCTTCAAGCGCAGAACTCGCACATTTCCTGCAGCGCTCAGCCCACCGCAACGCCACGACCGCCGAGCATCCTGCATCGTTACTCGCCTTCAGTGCTAGAGCTCCAGAGCCCAAATGCATAAAGCCTGTTTAATGTTAAAGCAACTGTCGATATTAAGGTCGCATTGAGAGGAAAACGCTTAAGTGGCAACGCAGCTATTGCTTCGCCACGCTCGCCCTGCGCACCGTCGCGGGCAGCCCCAGTGGGCGCGGGTCCCTCCGTGCGGTGCGGCTCGGGCTCTGCCGCAGCCGCTCTCCGCGCTCCCCAGCGAGCCTCCGCCAGCAAACGCGCGCCAAGCCGCAGGCTCGGCCCTTTGGAAGTGTTCACAAAGGCAAGATAAATTAAAAGCAGCGGCTTGCTTGACAGGCAGGTACAACAGTGTCTGGAAGGAGGAGGTCTAATGACCGAGTGCTTTTACCCTGAGTCACTGCTCCAGCTCACGCTCCAGAGTTAACGAGAACCGGGGCGATTTGCTGCACCGTGTCCTTTGGCCACTTAGGCTGGATTGCAGCTCAGTCCCTTGAGGACAAGAGCCTGCAAGTTTCTTCTCCGTTGAGAAGACCAGAATTAAGTGAGTGGAAAGGCTCTTCCCTGTCCTTACTCAATACCACTCTCCGCAGGTCTGCGCTGACGCCTTTGAATGGGAAGCATAAAATTATTTGTGTCCTAGTTATTTAGCCAGCGGGAGATAACTCCAGTTCCCGGCGTTCCTAGCGCCGCTCAACAAACCTGCTCTGTAAATAACACGCAGCCTTTAAGCTGCCGCGAGTGGATGAAATAAAATGGGAGCTGATTCATATTATAACTGATCCTCTCCCTCCCGAAGCACCTGCGCCAACATTAAGCTCCTTAGATAGCACAGACAAAACCCCGTATTTACGTATCCCGCGCTGCCGGGCTCAGCCTCGTTTGCCAGGGTAAACGCTGGTATCTTCCCGATGCAACAGGGCAGCTGTTTCACCTCCAACACCCCTGCTCCCAGTTCGTGCCCCACGCCGTGCCCCAGCAAAGCGCCCGGGCAGAGGCAACGCTTCTGCTCTCGGCGCGGCTCCTGCGCCGGACCTGTGCACGCACGGCGACACAGAAAGGGGAACGGGGCAGATGCTACCAGCGCGCTCGATAACCAAATTTCTGCCTGGGATTTTCCCACTGGTTATTTGTCATTTTCCTCGTTTGGTCAATAATGTGACCTCAATCATAAGAGGAATCACTGTCATCAACACGGGTGGGATTGCAGGGGAAGTGACAGAGCAAGCGACGCGGCATCGCCGGTGCTCGCAAAGCTCAGCTTCAGCTCCCGGGGCCTGGCAGAAACTCCTGGGGGAATGCTGAGGAACTGGAGCAAGGAGGTGAAAGGAAAGTGGATGGTATTTGTTTCCATAGTAGAATGCAGTAGATGCAGATTTTGATTTTTATTTAAAGGTAACATTTGCACACAGCTTTCTGCGCAACTGTTTACTGGAAACTACGAATACTGAGAAGGATAAAAAAAAGCTGAATGAGAGGAGGCAGAGCTTAAGTCTGGAGCAAAATGAGAATCTGGGAATGAAGGGGAGAAGTATGAACTTATTTCTTCTTAAACTCAGATTTTGTCTCAGTAACCTCACCTCAAGACCGGTCAAAACCTAAGCACTTCAAAGCAAACCCCAGAAGCAGCAATGTTCAGCAGAGCAGCTCACACGCTGAGTCCCGGTCAGGCCCCACTCCGAGCCCAGACTCCTGGGTGAAGCAAGACCGGTCGAGTCTGACACAGACATGGCATTTACAGCCGGAGGAGGAGAAACTCCTCCCTCGCACAGCATGCACTTGCGAGATCGCCGCATTACTCGGTCCTGCCACAGCTTACTGCAGAAAGCCTTAAAAACGCACAGTTCTTGCGGAAGAGAATCTTCCAAAGCATCCCCCCGCCCTGATGGGCCGGGTCGGGGCTACGCGGCCGCAGCACTTCCCAGGAAGTCTTGCAGCCACCGAGAAATAAAGCGGACCCCACCAGCTGGCAGAGTGCCAATACTCAGACTTGATTCCGGTGATAACAGCCCACGGCAACCTCTTGCCACATGAAATACCGCCACGGCTTGAAGACATCAGGCAGAAGGGGCAGCATCCCTAAAGGAAGGCAAGAGAACCAAACACGCTACCTTTTTCCCCGTTTGTTTCTCCACCATGTCGTTGCTGAGAGAGAAATCTTCTGGCTGTGGTGTTTTAGAACACCCACCCTTGGGCATCGTTCTGCCTTCCTTACTTGATCTTCATTTATGCTGCCATCGCCTCATCATCAACCGTCTGTTTAGAGAGAGGAAAAGAGAAGTTAGACGCTCAAAAGGACCTTTCCACTGGGGGAAAAAGACAAGACGCTTCCCATCGGGATAAATCCCCACCGAACTCTTCAACGGCAACACCAGGGTGGCGGAGCACCTCCAAACGCCACGCAGGGCAGATCAGAGCGGGCAAAACCGCTGCTGGCTTCTGCCACCTTCCGCACGGGAAGCGAGCTGGGACCTGCAGCTGCAGAGACGACTTGTTCCACGCGCAAGGGGTAGCCTAAAATGGATCGTGCCCAGACAGAGAGCAATATCCCTCCTGTTCTTCACCTACAGCATCGCTGCAAGCCTGCGTAGAGCTCCTTGCAGCTACAGCTCCGTCCAGAGTGCAGGGAGAGGGAGCTGGACCCCCCGGGTACGTGTCTGGGGCAAGGACAGCCCTGCTCCCCCAGTCTGTCACGCTGAATTGCCAGACACTCGCAGGACCAACACGCACATCCCTAAATTACAAAACCTACTTATAAACCGCACTTTTTGAACGTGTCACCATTATGAGACGAGACCAGAAACCGCCAAGGGGTCACGGCGTTCCCGGAGCGGTTTGCCACGGACTCCTCACCCCGGCACTGGCGCTGCCGCCGCGCCTTGGCCTAGGTAAGACAATTTGGAGAATAACAAAGCGCTCCCTGCTCCTGCCATGTGTTGCCTGGTTACAGGGCTGAAAAGACAACTGACATCTGAAATACAGCGAAGCAGGAGCTGCAACAGCGATCAGAAACACCGGCTGAAGCCAAGGCAGGCGAGGCCTTTTTAGGTGAACAAAAATATCTCCTCTCCGGAGACCAGAGGCTAAAAAGCATCCGTGCAACAGTATATCTCCGCGAAGTGACCCACATCAATCCCTACAGCAAAGGTCTCCTTGTACTTACGCTGAAACGCATAAACAGGCACCATTTGAAAACTCTTTCCCCAGCTAATTGCCACCTGACAACACTACACATTGCACCCATTAACTTCTTACAATAGCGGCTGGGTTTCTGCGGAGCTACAATTGCAGGAAATTGTCCAGGAACAAAGTCACGCAGCGCTCCATCACGAGATGGGAATTCTGTGGGCGGGGAGAGAGAAAGAAAACAGAGGAGAGGAGAGGAGCCAAAGCCTCCCGCCTGCTCGGGGCCGGGGGACGAAGCAGCGTGGACCTTGAACCGCGTCCCGGGCAGCACCAGGAGAGCCCAGCGCCGTCCCGATGGGTGCGGGGTCCCCGCGCCTGCGGCGGCTGGGGCAGGAGAGGGGGTTAAAGGCTGGAGGAACAACAGCGCCGTGCTTTCATCAGCCTGGTGTTCTAGAAGTTCCCTGGAAAACCCTTCATAATTTAAATGTTTCATTTACGCTTCAGAGGCTTTAGGGCCTTTTGAGTTGCTTTGTGGTTGTTTTTTTTTTTAAAAAAAAAGTGATTCAGAGGCCCCATCCCAGCCCTGCAGCAGCACAAATTCCCAGACCAAAGCACCGGGCACAGACAGCGCTAGGACATCCCGGAGCTGGCATTTTCAGCAGGAGACTGCGCTTTCCAAGGCAGCGAATCCTCCGCCCTAGCTCCTTCGCCTGGGCTAGGGGAGGACGGTTACCCGTGTTTCGGAACGGAGGCTTCGGGGACTGAGGCCTCTCTGCGTCCCCCGGCTCGACACGGGGACAAGCTGCCGTGCTGAGTTTTGGGACTCCCGGCCAGGAGCCCCCCAGGCCTTTCCTTTCGGATGCGAGAGCAGGAAAGGATCCAAACTGGAAAAGACATGAGCAGGCTGATCAGCCCTCCTCATCGCTGCAGCTGGGAAGCAAAAACAGGGGGGAAAGTGCAGAAACTTCAGTATACCAACCCAGCATGTCCATAAAGAGAAAATGGAAAATCTTCTGCTAGAGCGAGGAAACGACTGCAGAAATCCGTGTCTCCAAATTTCTGCTCTTCATCATCTGAAGGGCCTGCAGCCCAGCACAAGTGCCAAAGTTCAAGCACCACAGGGGCTGACTGAAAACAGCACCTTAAAAAGGCAGCTCGGCTGTCCTCGGGCAGGCTCGGCGCCGGCCGGGAGAGGCTGGAGCTCGCAAAACCTGAAGCCAAGAGCGAGCAGCCCTGGCCTCCGTGCTCCCACCCACCCAGCCGGGGGCTCACCGGCTAAGGAGATGTCACGTTTCACAGCAGCGTGGCTCTCCTGGCGCTGGTGATGCTCCACTGAAGGCACTGCTGCGGAGCCCGAGGTGTCCCCTGGATGTCGCACATCGATGGGGTCCCAGGCGCTGCAACCGCTTCTTCTAGAAGCAGCTTCAGCCATTTACAGCCTCAAGAACCTCACTCTGTCAGCCGTCATTAACCAATTTGTAAAGTTCAAGATTTTTTTTTTCCCCTTGGCTTCACCCACCGGTGCTCATTAAGGTGCAGATAAAGGAGAAACGAGCAAGTGCCTGAGCACGTGCCTGGGAGGAGGCAGGAGCGGGCAGAGCGCTGGGTCAGCGCGGAGGACCCGGAGTCGGCCACCTGAACAGATCCACTCCAATATTCACCGCGAGTCTAAGAAGTGGAAATTCAGATGACGTGCTGGGCAACAGAAATTTAATTGCGCTTTGCAAAGGATATTAAAAACAAGCAGCTTCGCTTCTGCCCATCATGAGAGCAGGGACCAGCACGGCTGGGACCAGGGCACGCTCTGCTCCCGACCATGAACGGTCAAAAATTAAACCCACGTCGTTTCCAGTGCCTCGCTAAAACTGTTTCACGGCCTGCACGCTGTCAATTTAGTCTCGAAAAAATTCTGCCCGCTCCCGATGTCTTTGTGGCTGTTTGTAACCGGGGTAGGTACCTATTCACGTGGAGCTTCGAAAACCTGTTTAACTGAGAAAAGGCCAGACGGATGCCAGATTAATTCTGCACCCCTTCTGTTCATCTAGCTGACTCATTACACTTGGAAAGCTGGCTGCCTCGCCATGTAAACAGAGCACTGGCCTGTTTAACAGCTTGGAGGGAGTATTACATTTGCACAACAATTACCAACAACGCTCGCAGTCTTCGTTTCATTTTTAAGCGCGTTTAGTAAGAGTCAGAGGGGAGGTACAGATTCCCGGTTTGGAAGAGCTGTCCCCAGCTCGCGGGAGCCACGGCCGAGCACTTCAGAGTCACAAATCTCTGTAATTCTGCAGAATTACAATTTGGCTTCAATCCCTCCTAATCTGGGAGCTGGACAAGCCGCCCCCTTTCCACGACCCCCCTCTCAACCTCACCTCCCGACCAGGAGACCATCCTCACCCTTCCTATTTTGTCAACAATTAACTAAGCTCCTTGAACTAGATGATTACATGTCTGCAGCGCAGTAAGAAGCGGGAGACCGAGTGAGCTCAACAGAATATAATCCCTCGCACTTCTCCGGGAAAACAAAGGAGCTGTTTACCTCTGGCCGGCGGCCAGCCCCGGCTGCGCGCGCCGCCTTCCCCATCCGTGCCAGGCCCTCGGCCTGGCCGGCAGCATCCCCTCGCCGCCGGCAAGGCGCGGGTCCCGCGCCTCTCCCCTGGGAAAGCGGCTATGGAGAGGGGGAGTCTGCCCTGGGATTCGGCCAGCCTGGACGTGGCAGCTCCCGCCGGCGGCCCCAGGTGCGGACAGGGAAGGCCATGGTGGTCCCAGCCGCCGGAGGATCGCACACACGACTTTGCCTGCAGGGAGAAAGCTGGAAAAGTGGACACGACATCCAGTCCGGTCACCCTGCGTGGCGGGGAGAAGGGCGGCCCTGCTTCCCCCCATGGCAGGGGCTGGGAGACAGGAGGGTCAGGGCCCCCACAGCACCCCGGAGCACCCTCCCGGAGGGCGGAGAAACAGGAGGGTTGGGAGCACGACCAGGAGCGGGGCTGGAGCCGTGCCTAGCGAGGCCGGCTGGGAATGGCAGGGCTCTGCAGAGCCAGCCCCGGCCATGCACACACGCACACGCAATCCTCTCCTCTCCCCTTGCTGGGGCGAGGAACCACTTGAAAATGGTTTTTATTTCGCCCAGGGCATGCCAAGCCATAGCCACACACTGAGACCAAACATTTCTGTGCAGGACCTCAAAAGGCAACGGTCCCAAAAGGGACGGGAAGGGAAGGGGGGGTCATCTGTCCCTCGGAGCTGCAGGAGGAGGAGGAGGAGGAGCAGGAGAGCGCTGAGGCTGCTGGCTCCACGCTTGGCCCCGTTGGGCTGGCTGGGAGGCAGTGTGGGACCAGTTGCACCCGTTAGCCAGGACTGGGCTCCCTGCGAAGGGCAAATCGGGATGGGCACAGAGGTACGCGGCTGGAGCCCGCTCTCAGCCCCAGCCGGCCAACGCCAACACTGTGCCTGACAGGAGAGGCGATTCCTCATTAACAGAGCCCACGGACCCGGTGGACGTTTAAACCCCCTGCCCCTACCCCTCCTGCCTTCCCGGGCACAGCGAGCAACATCCATATGTGCGAGAAGAGAAAACATGAACACCACTCAAGTCCTCAAATGCTTTCGGATGTACATCCAAGGCGGAGCGACAGCTTTCCCTGGCTCTGCCTGCACCACAGGCTGCCCGTCCCGTCCCATCCCGTCTCTCCAGCCCTGCCCTCCTGCAGCTCCATGCACAGGCGGCGCTTGCGCAGCCTCTCTCACCCCGCTGCGTGCAGACCAGCCAGGCTCCTGCCATCTCTATCTGAAGCCACAACAAATTAGCTCATGCCCAAGATCTGTGCATCGGAGCCTGCCCATACCCTGCCAGCTTGGAGTAAAAAAGATTGTGCAGACTTCTTTAAATGCCAGACAATAAGAAGAAAGCTGGCTGGAGGCTCTTACCCGTTACAAAAAACTCAAACGCAAGGATGGAAATTAGAGGCGCAGACGTTATTTGCACAAATCCAACACATTTGTTTGGTCTGGAAAGGTTGGAATATGAACAAGCCCCATTGAAATATGAAAATTCGAAAACCTCGGCCTCCTTTTGAGGACTCCGTCCCAGAAAAACAGGTGTCCTTTTATCTTTGAAAATTGCCTTAAAATAACAACTCACACAGATCACAGTCAAAATTTGACACCACCCCCCCAGCACTGGAAAGCATGGGGAGAAACACAAAAGTTGAGGTCTTCCAACACGCTGAACTGTGCCCTTCTCCATCGCCCTGCTGATACCTTCACCGAGATGTTTGTCACCCCGGCAAAGACCATCTCTGAGCTGTGCAGCACCTGCTGAGCCCGCACTAAAATCACGGCGTACGTCACTAACGGGCTGGATGTTCAAAAAAGCCACCGTCACACCTCCAACCCAGCGCTGCCCATGTGCATCCCGTTCAGCGCTGTTTTACCGCCATGCTCCCAGCATCAAAGACCTGCCCTTCACCAGCTTTTCCTTTACCTGTTAGGCCTCCGCAACTCACGATTGGGACCTAAAATTGCTTGCGAGCACCGGCGGGACGTGCGCTTTGGGGAACAAGGAACAATTGTTCTTTGTGTTCCAGCTCGGCTCCGGAAGAGTAAAGTCCATCTTCTTCCACCATGGGTACATAAGCCCAAGAGCAGCAGGAGGCCCGCGAGCCAGCAGTGCAAACACAGGTGCGTTTCGCTCAGCAGCCTTACAATGGGTAATCACGAAGATTAGCTATTAATAAGATACTGCAGCACGAGGTGCTAATTCTTACGGCCATTACCAACACAAGGAAACGCGACAGATCTCTGCGTTTCCCTGCTCGGAACGCAGCCGGTTGGAAAGCACGCTCGCCTGCTGTCACATCTGGGGTTACCCCAGTTTCACAGCTCCGTCGTGCCCTCACCTTCAACCTAACATCTCCTTTACCCCGGGGAACTTACTTGCTCTCTTTCTGTTCCCGGCTTTTGAAGGGGGATGTCACTCTTTATCAGGAGTTCTTATAGATAAAACATCTTTCTTCACCTCTTTGCATGGCTTCTCCTCTCCTGTTCTCAAAATCAGGACCTGGTCCCCACAATAAGCACCCTCTCTTCTGCCTTTCACAAATATTTATTAACCCGCAGTGCTTCCTGACCTCCTGATACACCTGTAACTACTCACATCTGGATGCACTGGCATGGGGCTCAGGCAAGGCTTGCTCGCTTTCTCAAATACACGCCAGCCAAGTAGACTTCCTAACACGAATTAAGGCAGCTATGAGTAGTTCAATCATTTGTGAAACAGATGCCCCTTCCCGGTGTTTGTTTAGGACCTGCAGAAAATCACGCAACGGAGAAGCTCAGCCTGCCGAGCGGTTTGTGCACGTGGACGTGCACGACGCCTTCAAGGACCACGGTCAAGATGATGCTCAAGACCTCGCCGGGCACTGTGAAAGTCCAACTCCTCAACGGTTCTCCGGCGATGACTCGCTACACGAAACCACCCCTGCTAACGGGTTAAATTTAAACCACAACCCCCTCCACACCAGTAACCCGCCAGTGTCATTTCCTGCCCCAGCACCCGAAGACCAGGCAACGGTCTCAAATTATGACAGCTCTTAAGGTCTTCTAGTACACCAAGTGTTACCATTCAACAAGATTATATTTGGAAATTTCTGCCCAACTGGCCTGTGATTCAGAATACCCCAGCTGGGACCGTTCTCAGGATGCACGAAGTCCGAAATAAAAGCGAGCCCTGACAGTACCCTGAAACCACAAGCAGCCACTCTGCCTGTGTGGTTTCTCCGGGAGCAGTTTTTCCCACAAACCCTTCCCTCAATTATCTATATGCAGCTGCCTCTTGATATTGCTACATTTCTGGATGCCGCTGATTATCTGGTTTCTGGCCAAGGTTACAAAACTGTTGTTTCAGTTGGTTCTCCGAGCTGCGGTCTGGGAGCGGGATCAGCTGCGATGAAGAAACCTTTGGAGCGGCTGGCGTGTTACAGGAAGGCTGGAGCAGTGTACGGCCCTGCCGCACCACCATTAGTCAGAGTGGAAGAGCTGATTGCGACACCGTTGTCCTCTCGGTGTGATTGCGGGATGGCTCCGGATCGCCGGCTCGGACCAAAACCTGCCGGAGAGGGAGGACCCCGCACTTCACCCATCTCCTCTCCGCTTCACGCAGAAACCCACCGGGCTTCAACCGGGGACGAGCTGTAACCACGTCTGCCAACACAACCATCTACCGGACTTCTTGCACATCAACCACCTTAAAACAGTGAAGAACGCCACTCGGATATTCCCACTGCTGCTGCGTACCAGGGGAAAAAGACTTCCCCAATTAAGTACATCCCAAGGACTGATACAAAGCAATACCATGCACCTACAGAGCGATCGGCAATGCTAACTTCACACAGACTGTGCGCTCTATTGCGTGTCACATCCTTTTAACAGGGAAAAAAAATACGCAGCCACAATGTCCTGCACACAGGAAAGACAACAGAAATGCAACCCCCATGAGCTGAGAGGGACGAGGGCGCAAAGCCTTTACCCGCAGCTCACCGCGACGCGAGCCTCCACGGCACACGCGGTTCACGCCGTGTGCCGAGAGCCATCGGGGAAAGACAGGGATTCCCCGGGGCTGCTTAATTCCGGCAAAATTTGACAAACACCACAAATCTGCACAATCCGCTCCGTTCCCAGGACGGTTGGGGGAGCTGGGCCCTGGCCCCGCCGTGCTCGGCAGGGAGCTATGGCTGCGGCTCGCTGCGGTTTGCTCTGCTGAAGTGCAGCTCAAGGGGTTCACGAGCATCTGCCGAGTCCCCAAAATGAGCTGGGCCTGATTTTCAAGACGGAGAAACACGTTAGCACAGATGATTCCTGACCATCGCCGTCCTTGATTTGACGCTGAGTAAATCTCAGTGAACGAACAGATGAAGCAGCAGCGACTGACAGTGCCCCGGCAGCGAGCTGCGTCACCTACCCCACCGTCCCGGCGGCAGCCCGGGGACCCGGGCGCGAGAGGCTGGCAGGGTCTGCTGGCACGCTCCGCTCCCTCCTCGGCCGGGCTGAGGCTCCGCCGCACTTCCCACCGGCGCACTCTCCATCTTCCCATTCCTGGCACTAGTGCCGTGTCCCAAGGGGAGGCTGCGGGGTGAACACCATTCCTACAGAAAGCTCGCGTCGGCTCCTGCAAGCCCCATCTGCTGCTTAGCTGCAGAAAGGGAAGGCTCAGGAAGGTAACAGAAAGCAGAATGTGTTTGTGCTTTATTTTCAGCCATCTAAATTAGCACAGGCGCCTCCGTTACGTGGCTAAATCACCAATAACTTTGTGCCTTGTTCGCCTCCGGGAACTCGGTATCTGCGCTGACGTAACGCAGCTGGGCTGGGCGCAGCAGGCAGATTTTACCAGCGAACTGAGACCGGGTCCTGTGAGTTTGGGCTGCTTTAATTAAATAAATACTACATATTCCTAGTGTATATCTCTGTATATACATATGTACGTGCACACACATGCACGAACAAACACAGACACATACATAATGTACATACACACCGCAGTAAAACCCCAAACGAGACTTCTGCTCCAGTCCTGTCCCATTTTCTGCGTTACATGCTTCATTATGCAAAAGTCTAAGACAAAGACCAGTTTTTACTACAAAGAAACCTACGTGACTTAAACAAGCCCTTAAACCCGAGAGGAGACGGTGACCAAGCACGTTAGTTACACCAGAAAGAAAAACCAAACATGTTTTGCAAAAGGTGCCATGGCACTGCAACAGGATCCTTCAAGTCGAGGAGACCCTCAGCTCGGAGGTCGGCTACGACCAGCCTCACGCAGCGCGGACGCCAGCTACACCCAAATGAAATTCCTGCTCGAGCCTTAGCGGATTTGAACAAATGCTTCGGGAGGTCCACGTTGAAACTCGTGTTCAGCCCACGATGTCGCAACAGCCAAGTAACGTCTTCTCCCAGCTGCGAGCATGAAAGACCATGGTAATCTCAGCAAAACATTTCTCTTCCTCCCCGTTCTTGCACAATTCTTCCCGGTTTCCCTCTCCCCGTCTCAGCATCCTCGTGCCCACTGCAAACACCCAAAGCTTTCTCCAAGCGTGGGAACCTCAGGAATATTTTGGTAAATTTAGGAGCAAGTACTAGGCGACAGCACAAATCTCAGACATCACCACTTTTCAGGCAGAGGCCCTGAAGGCACCAGGCTTTGGGGAAAAAGCAAACACAGAACTTCACTGATTTACTCTTATTTGGTGTCTGCGAACCCAGGAGTTCCGTTCTGGCCATCTCCATCTTTCTCCTTCTCAGCTGAGGCCAGTGGGTTCGAGACTTGTTGTTTTACCCGTATGCAAAACACTTTGCAACAAAACTGATCTGTGTTTGCCATACTACTGACAGCTTTTAACTGACAGGACAAGAAATGAATAGAGATGGACATTAAAAAAGAATCCACAGATCCAGAAAAGATCCAGAAAAAAACCAGAACCTTTAAGTATTGTTCCAGCAGAGAAGGGAAGACGGTGAAAGCTTGGATGCTCTGATTTTCCAGACTAACCAGAAGACTTCAGTTATAGAGGGCACATATCAGAAGTGCCACGTTAGCCTCCCAAACTTTCTATTAACACATCCCTCAAAGTTTTATTCACCCTCCGATACGGGAAACGCACAGGAAGGGTAACACCTCCGGACCTAATGTTGGCAAGAACCTGCCTTGGAGCGGAGAGGTGGAGCAGGTGACCTGGAGGCCCTCTCCAACCGACACTGCCAGGGCACCGCACGGGCTGCACGCACGGGACTTCCGAACCTGGGCTTTGGAAAACCGGCCTCCTAAACCCCAAAACACCGTGGCAGGAGACCCACATCCTGAGAATAGCCACGACACCTAAGCTAGCTTCTGCTCCGAAGGGCTTTCCTTCTCCAGTAACAAAGCCAGGGCCGTACGCAGACAGACCTCCCACCTTCAGCTCTTGCAGGCGTCACTGTCCGCCACGAGGAGCGGCAGCCAAATCCACCGCCGCCACCAAAACCCAGCGTAGGACAATGCATCAAAGCTGCAAACCCATTGTACTCCCAGCAAAACACCAGACTCATGCGATATTCTCCCTCAAGATATGGAAAAGATTGATTCATAGCTCATATTAAACTGGGAAGTCTGTAAGCATGAAAGGAACTTGGGGGGGGAGGAAAAAAGGTCTAAGCCCTGTAAAGTTTCAGTTTTCTACCAGGACAGCGCTCAGGCAGGGAAGCCTTTCTCATGAACACACCACACATGATGGAGCAAGCACGGCACAAAGCCAATGCCGGGCAACAACCGGGCTACGGAGGTGGAAAGGCTTCTGGCGGTTTCAAAGGTCTGCGGGGCGGCGCAGGCAGGGAGGGAAGGGGGGGCGAGCGCTGCGGAAGGTCTGCTGCGCAGATTTCTGGGCTGCAGGGCAGCCACACACAGGGTGCTGCTCTCGGAGCTGGCTCCACGCGCAGCTTTGAACTGCTAACGCTTCCTCCCAGCCACCGCCGCCCCCCCCTCCCCAGCAAAACTGTCACCACACTTTTCGTACTACTTAAAAAGGCGCCGCGGCTCCCCGAGCCCCGACACGCTGATAAGAACAGTGGATTTCCCAGATTATTTCAGCCTGAGCTGGAAGCAGAGCTCCGTCTGGAGCTGCGCGTCTGCTGACGACAAGACCACCGCCACGCTGCTATTTAACAAGCTGTACAACAGGAAAAAAGCTTGCTGTGGCTTCTGTGGGGCTCTGCGTGCTGCTGCCAACGCGGAAAAAACCGAAGCCTGAGTTTCTCCAAGCAAACCACTTGCCCTCCGCCGCAGGCTGCCAGGCGTACGGGGAGAAGCACCTTGCCCGTCACCTTCGTCACTTCTGCTCGTCTTGTTTCAGAAGCCAAATTCCCCGTCCTGGTTTTCCCGTTCCTGGTCCAGCAAGCGATGCCTCCGCTGCCGCAGGTGCCGGCAGGGCCCCTGCCCGCGGCCGTGCCGATGCCAGGAGGCTCACGCCTGGCTCAGCACACTGCCAAGGACCCCGGCCGTAAACACGTAAGAACAAAGTGGCCATCCTCTTCCCAGGGACAGCAGGAAAGGTTTGGGCACAGCACAACCCTGCTGCTGGTTTGCCAAGAACCAGAGCAAGGTTAATTCCCCACAAAGCTGCAACGCTCCTCTCTTCTTCCTCCATCTCTCAAATTACAGTGCTTTTGGAGGTGATCTATTGTATATAAAGACATAGGAATGCATTTAGCAAAACGAGTATATTCCTGTATAGGGGAAATTCAATTTTCTCTACAAAGCTATTGTTGAACGTGTCATCAGAGCGGGAGTGATGGACAGCTGTAAAAAAGGGCCTGCTTTAACAGATCCCTTGCCATAAGGATGTGCGCCCCTACCCTGCAAAAAAACCTGAGAGCCCCTCCTGACTTTGGGCCTAATTAAGCTGCACGTACACGAGGCCTCTTGTAAGATAATTTGTTATAAAGCTACTGCTTAAACACTCGCCAAAACCCGAGCCAAGTTACGAACACCTGGGGCTGCGTGAGGCTCCGCAGGTGTCCCCGGCACCGCGGCACAGCCCCACCGCGGCTCGCCCAGGAGCCCGAGCAGCTTCGAAAAGGCAACGTTCAGACACACGCGTGGCAAGCTGGGGAGAAAACCAGAGATTCTCTGCTGCCTCCTTGTCTTCCTTAAAAAAAGAAAGGTCTGTCTCCCCGCTGCGTGCTGGATTCACCTGCCTCCCCCAGGCTGAGGAGCCCAGTGTGACAACACGGCGCTCGGCAGCAAAATCTGGAGAAGGGAAGGATCAAAGTCAGGCTGATTGACCCCAGGGGGGAAAACCAGAAGCCACAAGGGAAAGCCTCTGCCCCAAGAGCAGCCCAAAGCCAGTCTGCAGACAGATTAAAATAAGACATTAAGGGACCCGTGGACCCCTTGGAGCGTAAATCGTTAGGATACAGGTAGGAACGGTACAACCGGAGTGGTACTATTTATACCTGGTCCCCCAGGTCTGCACCAGTCTGACGCGGCTGGCACCTGGCAGACAGCGCACACGCTCTCAGCAGGATCACAGCAGGCAAAGGAGAGGTTTTCGGTCCTCCCGGTAACGCTGCACCAAGCACCACGCCACCTGCGAACCGCGGCCTCGAGAGGGGAGCACAACCAGCTTCCATCTCCGTGATCCGAGGACTAAACCTTCTGACGAGCCGGGACACAAGCCCAGGCTGCGCGGCGGTACCCAGCTCGGCACGCAGCCACGCCGAGCCTGTGCCCGCCTGCGCCGGGAGGCAGATGCCCGACGGGGTGCCAGCGGAGGGCTCGGCCGCGGGGGGCCTCGAGAGCGGGACAGGAGTGTCGGGCTTTGACAGTCTTGGTGCTTCGTGCTCTTGGCTCGGTCCCTTACCTGCGCAGTGAATTAGGGCGCAGAAAATGGCTCAGCCAGGTCTACGCCTGCAAACTGCTTTTACCCCCCAGCCAAGCACCATGGCAAGGGAGACGGAAAACGCTGAGAGCTGCAGTTCCCACCCTCTGCACGGTGAAGCCCTGCCACCTCCCCAGAGCTTCCCGCGGACCACGCAGCCTTACCGGCAAGCTCCTAACCGCAAACAGCCCTGCAGAGCCCGGCCAGCTCTGAGGACCACTGCCCGGCGCTCCCAGAAAACACCGTGGTTTGCGTACCACAAACCTCGAGCTGGAGGATACAGGACTCATTACTTAAAGACAAGGGTATAACATGACATCTGAATTCACCAGCGGGCTCCTCGGCTGCCCGAGCGGCGGTATCGCAAGCACAATCCGCAGAGGCAACGCAGGAATTTCAGGGCTTCGTTTGGCTGTTTACCTGCTTAACCGATTGGCATCAGCAGAGCTAAACGCTCTGCATCGGAAAGGGGTTTTACAGCCTGCGCCGGGCTCGGTGCTGGCTTTGGAGAGAGCATTTCTCATGGCTGGGTACATCCCATCTCCCCTCCGAGCTCTGTTTACCCCCGATAGCAGCCCGCTGCCCCGGCTGTGCAAACACCGGCCCTGGGAGCCGCCGGCACCCGCGCAGTATCGTGGCAACGTGGCTGAAGCCAGCTTTGCAAACTCACGAAGTGTGCAAATTAATTTCATTATCCGCTCTTGCACATCATGAGGAGGGAAAACAAATAACCTGCCTGAAAGTACATTCTAGTAATTATTAACACGGCGTAAGTTAACCCCAGGGGAGTGGGAGGAAAGACTGGCCAGAGAGGAGAGCCTGGCACTTGCCTGTTCGCTAGAGCATACAGCACGTCAGTACTTTTTAAATAAAAAATCCAGCCTTATGCTGCGTTTTGTTCCCTGTTTAGCCCGAGGATTCTTCATTTGCTTGGCTGAACCTACACATTCTCCCAACCATTTACCAAGTAAAACTGACCATTCAAATATTTCACCAGCAAAGCTCTTCGCTTCCATTTGCTTTTGCTTTGACGTCTCTCTTCTTCCCCCCACAAAGGCTCCGGAGGCGCCCACCCCTTCGGCAGAGCTGTCAGGACTGAACACGAAACCCGCTTTGGCGATGACTAAAGCCCAGGTATGCGCTGAGCGTTCTGGTTGCTATTTTACTTTAGATTAAAAACATCCTTCAGCTGAGCAGCGATGCTGGTCTGTACCAGTAATCCCCCTCCTCCCCACACACAGGAAAGCAAAGACTGAGATTTAATACCCCGCAGCACACAATAATTTAATCCAGCGCTGTATGTCCGGATTACACGACCCCTTCCCCATATCGACAGGCGCAAAACCCACGTCGCAGCAAAATACGTGTTTATGGAACTGGAATTTTTGCTTGTGGAATTCATGCAATTACCTTAATTCTTAGAAATCCTAGTAGGTCCTGTGCCACCCATGACAAAATGGCTATAGATGATAACGAACCCACGGCTCGACCGCACCAGAAAGTACTCCTGAACACGGCACCATGCACAGCTCCTTCGCCAGGAGCCGAGGAGGTCCCTCCCTGCCTGCTCCGGCTCCCTCCCTGCAACAGGGCACTTGGAAAACACCTTCCGAGGTGCCCAGTTTGGGGGGATTTAGCTTCATCATGGAAAACTGAGGGGATCTCAGCGCGGAGGAGAGAATAGTAGACCCCTACGAACCTACAGCAGGGCTGTGGCAGAGCTCCAGCAAATCTCAAAGCATTATTAGTAAGCCATTAAGAGGCACTGTCAAGACAGACAGCTTTAAGATTACTTTACAAGGCAGTTGTCAAGGATTTCAGGATGCGCTGGCTGCTGCAGCAGCTCAATTTTCACTTTAAAAAGACTGTTGCGTGAGCATTGTTTTATAAGGGACCTCATAGTAATAAGCCAAGATGTTTTTCAGGGTAGCTAACGTAGCCACGTTTTAAAACCCTGCCTGGCACCAGCACCAAGTGCCTGCACGCATGCACCGGGCTTCAACCTGAATTAGTCAGAGCCCGGTTTGGACGCGGCTCCTGTACAAACCTGCTCCCCCAGGAGCGTTCAGCTCCCTGCAGACACAGCCCGACCCTGGGAGCGCAGATACACGCCGCAGCCGTAAGCCCGAGACGGGCTCTTCGGCCCCGGCGCAGCCGCCCTCCCTGCTGGGCTGCTCGGCGCTGCCGGAGAGGCCGTCCACCAAAGCACGTCAGTCCGTACGCTCCGGTCCTCCCTTCCCTTGTCTTGTTTTGGGAAGGAAAGAGCAGGCTGCAGATCTACAGTACTTGAAATGAACTCCCCAGCGGTTCCAAAAGCTTTTTACTCGCCATGTTTTTGAGAATATCAATACAAATAGATCCGCACAGAAATTCTTTCATGTTCTTCTAATGGCTAACGGGCTCGGTGTGCTGCTCTGCAAGTCAGATTACCCTGAACAGCGTGGGAGCACAGTGACCTTCAAGGGCTTCCCCAGCCTTCCTTCTCCTCCCGCCCCGCCAGAGACCACTAACGAGCGAGGAGAAGCAGTGGCTCAACGTGGGACCTATGTGTTCCATTCGTATGGGACCTATATGCTCCATTTGTGTCATATCACCGTATCTCACTGCCCGTCTATATAGGCAGAGGTCTCCACTGACCGAATCCAAAGGTATTTCCACGTCCCCCTCTATTTCCAAGCTGTTTCTATACGACCTGTACACTGTCACAACCTATTTTCACTAGGTTAAGTGCAATGATTTGAAGTCAAGCCACCCATTCCTTCGGCGTTAGCTTTCTGGCTTTGTGGTCTATTCTCTCCCTTCTCCCTCTCCCCTCAGACCTCCCAAAACAGATTTCCCATCACTGCTCCGCACCTCCCCACCCCGCTGGACCTGTAAGTGGCCACATGGTTTTCCAAGAACAGCTTTAACCAGCATGTTTAATCCAGCTTACTTTTTTTTTTGCCTTCTTTTTAAAATCAGCAGTACAGTTTTCCGCAGCCTAAGTCAACGTGGAATCAAAGATCATCCACAATACCATTTCACAGAATCACTAAGGTTGGAAAAGACCTGCAAGATCATCAAGTCCAACCATCAACCCAACCCCCCCACGCCCACTAAACCATGTCCCGCAGTGCCTCGTCCACATGCTCCTTGAACCCCTCCAGTGATGGTGACTCCACCACCTCCCTGGGCAGCCTCTCCCAGTGCTTCACCCCTCTCCCGGTAAAGAAATTTTTCCCAATATCCAGCCTGAACCTCCCCTGGGGCAACTTGAGGCCGTTTCCTCTTGTCCTGTCACTTGGGAGAAGAGACCAACACCCACCTCTCTGCAACCCCCTTTCGGGTTCTCTCATACAATAAAAAGAAAAAAAAAAAAAGGAATGTTGTCATGCTTTCTCTACCACTCACCTCTGATGGCTGCCCTGTAAATCTACGTCCATTAAGAAGCCTTAAAAACTTAAAAAAAAATAATCTTAGTGCAGAGTTAAGTTTGCTGATCACGACGAGCGGGTCATTACACAAGAGCACAGGCTGCAAGCAGTATCATGACATGTAGTAAAGGTCAGACCCACGTTATCTGTTTATTCATTTGAGATGAGGACGCGACCCAAGCCGCCTCTCATTCATCTCCTTTAAACTGCACGCGCCTCCTCCCGCCTCGTGTCCCCCGCTCCGCGCTTCTACCGGAGTCGCTGCCCGGGGACCTCACTGCGATACTCAATTCCTACAGCAACGCTGCAAGTTTTCAATACGCTTTTCAGCCCTTCCAACGACTTCCCATCCTACTTTCTTAACAACGATCTGCTTTCCAGTGAAGTAGTGGTTTACGCTGGTTTTGGTGAAACATCGCTATGGCTTCTTCCTGCTTTCCATCAGCCGTTCAAACACAACTGCTCACTACCGAGTAGATCAAGGAATTTATCCAGCTTTAAAACATTTTTGCAATTTTTTACATCCAGTTCTGCTGCCAGCCCGGTTTCCCTCTGACGTGGCTGCGCACCACGGCGCAGTGGGCAGCAACGAGGGGCGGCCGTCTGTGTCGCAGCCGGAACAGAAAGCCACTGCTAACGTCCAGCAGCAGTCCCCTAAACCGCGTCCTGAACTAATGCCGGATCAATAGGCGTTTGGGTGACCGACATCGCCGTTACCGCTGCCCGCCTCTGATCGACTCAGCCCCGTGCCGCAGCGGGCACTCACGGCGTCGCTTGCCGAGCGTCGCTTCTGTCAGAACCGCTGGCTGAAGCCGCCTTTGCTTCCCCTACCACTTGCCATCCCATTCCATCAAGCGCAATCGTTTTCGGGGCCGTGCCCTGAGCTGAATCGCGGAACCTGCCTGGGTTGAAAATCCCTCTGCAGTGGAGTTCCTCTGAACTGTGTCAGCTCCTGGACTTGTTTTTCCCGGCGGCTGGAGAGGCAGGATGGTGACGGCACGCGCCAGCACCTCCTCGACACAGGTCCGAGACCCTCTCGTACTCCCAGGCTTGGCGCAGGGACACCATCAAGGTACTGGAGCTCACAAGAGCTGCAGCTCAGAAAGGCAGCTCAGCGTGGTGGGACTCGAGGGCCAGGTCTCCAACCCACGCTGCCCGGCTAATTTGTCACTTGACAGAGGTCAAACAAGCCTTCACAGAAAACAGCACAAGTGACAAGACTCCTAAGGCCAGACAGCAGCTACAACTGGCTTAAATGCCACTCGCTAACAAACCCGTTAGGTTTTGCTGCTGCACTGTACCAGCAGCCACCAGAGATGCACCTCTGGAGCCTCCTGTCCCAGCCACGGGGCCCGCTGCGTTGCAGACCTTTCCCAAGGCCATGCCGGGCAGCGGAGCGGCCTCCTGTGCCTCCCGGCACGTCGGATCACACGGTCCGGCTATTCCAGGACTGCATCACTCCGTGGCCACCTCCCGGTGCCGAAGGGGACGGGCCCGATTCATGTCGGTCTCTATAAACCCTTTCACCTTAGAGCCTCATGACTGAGATTGAGAGAGATTAAAAACGGCTTTCGCAACACAAAGCATAATTGTTTACTTTAGGTACCAACCGGAGGGTGTAAGGACAAACCGTGCGTTTCCTGATCTCTGTAGTTTTTTGCAAGCAATGGTGCGTCTCAGCCGCCTCCGGCACCCCTCACTTCACCCCCCGGCCCTCTCCAGCAGATGCTCTGGGCACCACTGCGTCATTCCCGGAACCTCCGCGCTTTTCTGGGCCCAGAGGTTCACTAATGCCACCAGCTCCCAGCTCTCCGTGGCCAGATTATCCAGGCTGAGACGATCCGCAGCCCAGAGGCGAGCCAGCCCACGGCTGTTAGCCGGGGCGCGGCGCTGCGCCAGCGCGGCTGTACTGCTCCAGAGCTGGTGCTGACCCAGGAACAGGAGAGCTGTTTCCACGTCATGCCCGGCCTCAACTAATACATCCCGCAGGACCAGCACCACTGCACGCGGTGCCCACGTGCCTGCCCGGCACTCCGGGAGCCGGCAGCACGGCCGACGGGCACGCCGGCACCTCCCGCGGCACAGGGACATTGCATGGGATACAAGTGCCATGCTGCAGCGCCCGGTGCCGCGCTGCGCCGGGACGCACCGGGGCTGCGCCACAGCTCTGAGCCCATGCGGGACTCCTAGGCTGCGCCTACGCCACGCACCCAGCACATCCCATGATGTTGGGACGCATGGGATATTTTGGTATTGGAGTCACAGCACAACGTGGCTACCTTGGCCCCCTTCTAGGATGAATAACAGCCAATTAAATGAATCTGGTATTCCTCTGGATCGCAGGCTTAACCTTTGGACGAACAAACCGATTCTGCCTGGCTAGACGCTCCCCCGTTAGCCATTTTTCCCTATTTTTGCAAGGACTTATGTGAGTCTCTGCTCCCCACTTTGTCATGGATTAATTTAGTCTGGCATTAGATGAAAAGGTGTTATCAAAGGAACAAATGGAGAACCATACACTGCTTTCATAAAAGATACGGATATTTCCCAGCACATCAGAGCTTTGTTCCAGGCTCTTGATGATGACACTTTGCAAAGGTTGCTATAAATTCTGGGATTTTATGCTTACTTTATGCACAGCCTCTACTTACAGCTCCTCTGGCACCAGCTTCTGCAAATTCCTCTAACGTGCAATGTTGTCCCGCTACAGCAATGCAGAAACACCAGCCAAAACACTCTCCCAAGGCCTGGCTATCATCGAACGGCAACGATTTGTTACACAGGCAGGTTTGGCTCGGGGCGATGAGAGCACCAGGACACTCAGAACACGCCAGGGAGCACGCAGGCGGACGCGGAGGCTGGAGGATCCTGACCTGTCTGCTTCTCCCAGAGCCGCCTCAGTTTGGACCTTGGGATGATTCCCTCTCCTCAACCATCGCCACCACGCAGCTGCAGATCCTCTGCCAGGCTTTCCCCTGCTCGGGCTCAATGGCTCTGTCGGTTATAGACTAGGAAAGTTACGGTTTCAGCCGTCTGGCTTTGGGCAGGTCAGTCCAAAGAACTCCTTATTTTCTTACATTTTACATTGTACAACTACATCGCCAGAAGTGCATTTAAAAGCTGTTCTTAACTTCAGGCTGGGAGAAAACAGCGCCGTTATCACTCCATCAAACAAAACATCTGCCGTGTAGCTGCCAAGATGTTTGCGACGGTCAGTAACAAGGGACAACATGCACGGACTAAAAGAATATATGAAAGGTTGCAAAAATAATCCGCTGCAGGTTGAGGCTTACCTGCAGCTCTTAGGAGGATGAGCAACATCGCACATAAAGACTCCGGTACTGCGCAGTGCCGGGGTGGTGAGCCGGGCTTGTCTCGGGGGGAGCGCCTTTGGCTCTCCCCATCAGCCGGCACTGCGCTGTCCCTCGGCTCCAGCAGTCCACGCAGACGTAGGAGGCAAGGACCAACCGTTATCTGTGGTGGTTTGTACTCCAAAAAGGACAGGCAAAAATAGACTTCACATAGAGCTGGTCTCCATCTACGGCCATTTTTGCAGATGCTCCGCTCTTGCGAAGATGTGAACTGGGAATTTCTTTTCTGCTTTCTAAAAACTGATTCAGGAACACGTTTATTTTAGCGCTGAAATGCGCAGGACGGGCTGGCCGTGCAGGAGGAACAGCTCAGCACTTTGCGGGAGCGGTACAGGCAGCGAGCAAAACGCATTGATTAGGATGGGGCTTTGCATGCTAATTTACATTACAACTGTTCCACCCCCATTGTATCAGGGCCCCTGAATGGAGGCATTGTCTCAGGGCAGAGCATTCTTCATACCGAGCCCCTGCAAATGGGAGCCCTGGTGCTACGTAATAACAAAAACAAAATCTCAGCAGAAGCCCATTAGCATCCAAAGGGCAGGAGCTTGAATGCATCAGAAGAATTCTTTGAAAAGTAAGAGTGAAACGAATGTAATAAAATGCTACTATTAAGTGATACTCATTGTCCAAATTAAACCATCAGAAGCAAAGACCTTGACTCTCAAAACGTATTCAGCGCAGCACATGCTGCAGAGGCCGGGAACAAGGCTATTAAGAATTTTAAGCCCTGGACTCGTCCCAAGTATGGATTACTTGATTTCTTCGTGAGCACTTGATCACATGGGACTATATTTGGATTCCCAGAATAAAAGCTCCAGTCTTCAGGAGGGTGTGCGTGGCTACGCACCCCCCACGCATGCAAACCCCCACCGGCACCCACACCACAGAGGACGCACGCCAGCAGGAGCTGCCGAATGCCCCACCGCTGCAGCAGGGTTAAGACGACAGAGGCCGGGGTGAAAGCAAGACAGAAGACTTTTCTAGCAATGGCGAAACAAGCGCAACATTTCCCTCTTTCTGCAGATGTCGGGATGATGACTGGCACAGCAGCACTGGTAAGGGCAGACCTTTCCGTTCAAGGAATGCCTGTGCTCCTCCAAAGCAGGGCAGAACGCACAGATTTCTCCACTCCAGCAGAACATGAGTTACAAGTTGGCTTGCTGGTTCGTTTATTTAAGGTACAATTCCTAAAACTCTTATATACCAAGATAAAACCTCAGCTATTTGTTGCTTCTTTAGCTTTTCTATGGCCACTGCAGATCAACAGCCTCCAGGAGCGTGCAGGCAGCGGCCCTGAACCCCGCCAGCCAGACGAGCGAGGGGCCGACCCTGGAAGCTGCTCTCGCAGCTCTGCCGCAGCCGGTCCTCGCCGGGGGTCCTGTGCTCGGAAGCAGCTGAACCAAACCAAAGGGGCAGGGCAGTGCTGCCCCTGCCCAGGCCCCTCGCTCCCAAGGCCAGCCCACAAAACTCACCTCCTGGGTTTCAAAACCTACTTGGCTCCATGTCTGCAACCTACCGCCCAGCCGCCGTCTCTTTTTCCCAGAGGAGTCGGCGGTTAATTCACGCGCCACGTGTACCTGGGGCTCTTCTCCATCCGCCTCCTGGACTCTCGCTGCTTCAATCCTCTTTTTACCCCTTAGCTCATCGCTGAGCCCGGGACTGCTACGGGGACGAAGCACGACACGCTCCCACGTACCTGCACAGGCAACACTAAGAGGAGCAGCACGCAGGTTTCAATGCACCATTTAAAAAAAAAAAAGAAAAAAGCTCTTTTCTAATTTTACTGAGCCTTCAAGCTCTTCTTGCCTTCGGCGGCAGCCCGCGGCGGGCAGGCAGCCCCGGCAGCGCCCGTCCGCAGGTACGCGGCTGAAAGAGCAGCTCAGGCGGAGGGCGCGGATGCTCTGCCTGTCCTCCCAGCAAGCCGGCTGCTGTGTCCTTGCGAGGTTTCTCAAGCACTTCATTAGCAGGGGCTCAGCACACGAGGAAACAAGAACATCAAAGGAGCAAACTCCAAGCGAGTAACTCGCCGAGAGCAGACAGGCCGGCCCGACCCAGCCTGCCAACTTTCCTTTTGGTTTAGAGTATTTTTTCCTCTGGAGAGTTAGGAGATGGGCTCCAGCTCCTGCAGCTCACACCAAGTTTCAGTCTAGAGAGTGTTTTCCTGCAGTACACCGTATGCACGCTGCCATTCCTACGTCACAACGAAGTAAAGGGCTCACCTCTACGTTTTACAGCACTACGGGACCGGCGGGTCACGAACAGATACTCACCCGAGCTGCTCGATACAGGCAGCCCCTTGGGAAGCCACTAGCTCTGCCAGGAGCTGGGAGGTGCGCCGAAGGAGCCGGGCACACTCCAACGGCGCCGCGCTGCTCTCCAGAGAGGGCAAAGCACAAGCATCTTGTTTAAAAGGCGTCGGGTAACGACCAGTCCTCCCGCTGCTTTGGTGCACGGTAGCCTGGCCCCAGGACAGCAAAATGAAAGTCCCCCAAAAATGGCTTTCAAAATGTCATTTTTCTAAAAGGAGAGCCTAGCAAAAAATAAATTCACTTGAAATGAACCCTAGAAAATTAGAAGGTTGGGAAAGTGTGAAAATTTTATATAAAACAGTACAATTCAGTAGCCAAGGCCTCCTGGAAATAAGGTTGTATTAGAAAATTGCTACATCACAGCAGCGTTTCCCATACCACGCTCCAGCACAGAACTTTCTTTTCTGTATCGCTTCATGAACCCTACATGTGGACATTTCAAAACAATGCCACCACGGTGCCCCGACACACAGGATCTGCATATCAATGTCCTCCCGGCCCCTTCAACTCTGCGGAGAAAGGCCGTAATCTGGGTTTTGTTCCCCGCCTCTCGGCCCCATGGAGCGGGAGCTGGGTTATGCAACCTCTATTCACCCTCCCCAAGCCCTGGGAACATCTTTGGGCCCAGGACAGGAAAGCTGGGGGAGGAGGAGGAGCAGGGAAGGGGCCCGAAGACAGTTGGGGAGCCTGGCGCGGTGGAAGGATGATGCGCTGCATCAACCTATTTGCTCTCCTCCTTCGGAAACCTCCGAGGGGATCGGTACGGACCCTGCACGTGGGAATCCACGCAGCAAAACCGCAACCGTCCCCAGCTGATTCATCCAAAACAAGTCACGTCTTGAAAGAAAAGGCCACGCCAGAAATCCCAGGAGCGGGTGCGTTTCAGCAGGAGGGGGAACGTTCAGCGGTGCTGGGCTGTGCACGGACCAGCTCGGGCTGGCCGCGGGGGACACCCTCCAGGGAAGGTCCCTGCGCTGCCCCGGCCACGCAGACGCTCCAGACCCACGCAGGGGAGCGTTTCACCGCGGGAAGCAGCACCCTGGGGCGGGCGAGCGGCCGCCAGCCCGGGCGAGAGTAAAGGGGTGCCGGCGTGCAGCCGTACGGCAAATGCAGCAGATCCCGGTTCATCTGCAAACGGACAAATGCATTTTGGATGATGCAAGTGCCTTTGCACACCCCTGACCCAAGAGTTTCTCCCACAGTCAGTAATTAACACGATTTATATTTTATGCTAAAATTAGCTACCACGGGATGTGCTTCCCACGGCGGTGCCGGCACGCCCATTCCATCAGCCAAACCTCCTCGTTTCAGTGGGGGACAGGAGCTGTAAACGAGGTTTTACTTCTGTAGACGAACACCTCCCTTCCCACTGACCACGTCCAACCTCCGCCTGCGCCCGGGGAGAGCCCCCGACCCAGAGACCAGGGGAGGGAACGAGCAAAACCGTCTTTTCAGCCCCGGTCCTTGCAAAACCGCCCGCTGCGCTGCTACTCGCACACAGCTGTTTGCCGTGCGTGGCTATTTCTGCACAGCCTATAGAACAAAAACATAGGTAGCTACGTGAGGTGAACGTTTACACCGTTTCATGATGTGATGACAGCCAAATTAGGTCAAGCCTTAGTATCCTTTGAAAAAAGGGAAGGAAAAAAATCATCAGTGGGAGAACAGGGAGCTCCCAGGGAAGAAAATGTTTGTTATCATTCAAGACACTTAGCGTGCACTAGACGACTGGGGAAAAAAATACATATACACATCCACATCTTTTCAACACTTAAATGGGTTTTTTTTGGTTTTACTTTTAATTCTTTTAAGGGACACCAAAGTACCTTGGACTGGAAAGAAGATACTTCACACACATTCCATGCACCGACTGAAACCCATATAACCTATAATGCTCTTAAAATGTAATCTGGTAGCCCATTCTTGGCACAGGCCGTGGGCAACTTTGTTGTGTCTCATGGCTCCTCCGCCATGAATAAAAGCTATTCTTCTCCTGCACTGAAAGCAGGAGCCCGGCAGGTAACAGGATCCCAGCCCTGCCGGTAAAGGCAACTCGATACCGTTCTCTAAAAGGGGAGAGGAAGGTAAATTACTTTAATTTCTATTAGCGAGGACAGACTCCCAGAAGGGACAGGGTCTTTCTGTTGGAGCGCATCGCACCTCGCAAGCTGGATGCCGGAAACGGAAAACATGGAAATTGAGGTGGTGGGTGGCCGTCTCCTCTCAGGAGGGATTTCTGTTCAGCCGAGAAGCAGGCAATGCCGGAAGGCGGCAAGCCGTACGGTCTTGCGCGTCCCAGTCGCTGTGATGGTCTCGGGACAGATCCCAGTTTAACGTGAGCGGCTCACCACTGAACTGGAGGTTGGGCAACCCTTCGGCTGCAAAGCAACCACGCTCGGGCTGCAGTCCGCGGTTTTGCTCTGCGTGCTCCGCAGGTTTTACCGAGTGATGGGACAGACATTAGACACCTACGAGACAGCAGTCCTGCCCCTGGATTGCCACCTTCCGCCTCCCAAGCCGGCTGGCAGAGGAAACCCTGAATGCACCAACACCGCACAGGCTCATGGAAATTAGGAACCGGGTAATTTTAAACGCTTTCTCAGTGAAAAAACCTTCTCAGACTTAGTTAAACATGAGGAAAAAGCCTCTGTTCCTGTAAAACCTGATGCATGATTACCAGTCAAGGCCAACGTATTTACCCTAAAATTGGGTAATACTGTTTTATGGTTCTTAATAGTTCAAACCGACAATGCACCGCTCTGAACAGACGCTGCCGAGCAGTTTCTCAGCCTTTCATCAGGACGGCGTAGGCGTTGAATTCTGGAGCTAATCACCTTAGCAACGGCTCTAAACATATGTGCAGTGACATCAGCTGATTTCTGAAAGCTGTAAATAGAGGATAATAGCACGAAAAAATTCTGGATTAAAGCCAAGACCTAAAAAACATACTATTAAAACACCGCCTGTAATTCAATGTATGCAAACTTGTTTGCATCCCCGCTCCCCAAAACCTGCGTAATTACACACCTACCAGCACAACTGGTGATTGTCCCACTGCAGGCTACTCTCAGGCTCAGAAATTTTCCAGAAATGAGGATTTAACAGAAATCCTTCTTCAAATTTGATTTTAAAAAGCCTGGAGAAAAATCTGCAGATAACCCCGCACAGCGTGGAGGAAAGCCAAAGGAGACCTGCTCCAACCTACAACCCAACGAGTGACAACCTCACCTTAGGGGAATTATTTGTAAAGAAGAAAATAAACTATGTGCTCACGGGCTTTATCACTGACTCACGCAGGAACTGTGAAGAGGAACGGTGGCAAACTCTGCTTCGAGGACGTGCTGCCAGGCCCGTGCCCCGGGTAAAGAAGAGTTAAAGCAGCACCAGGCGCGAACAGGCAGGAGGAACCCGTTTCTGGAAGGCCGTGCTGGCGAGCGGACAGCGTGAAAGGGGCATATTCTGAATTACCTCATGTTTGGTACCTCATTAAGATCTTAAACTGTCCGTCTAGGGAGTCCCTCAATCAGCCATCAGCGTAAGACACGAGGACAATATACTTTTTGTTTTCCTGGTTTCGTTGTGACCCATATTTCTGAGGTCTGTTGTGCAGGATGTGACCCGGCCGGCTAAAGAAACCTTTGCAGTGCCTCCATGTTAAGCTGGCACGCTGGGAGGGAGAGAGAGGAGAGGGGAGAAACAGACTTAATAGGATTTTCAAATGTCAAAAAATATCTTTAGCAGGCCCATTTATGCAGAGTCTTAGCACTCGCTGAACTTGAAAGCAAAATTCGCTGTGCAAAGAACACAGCTTGCATGCTAAGCGGACCCGAGGAACGCTGCTCCTGCAGCACAAAGCCAGCCGGCTCCTTCACCCTCGCCTCCGGAGAGGAGAGAAAAGCAGAGTGCCTTCTCCATCAGGGCGAGGAAGGTGCTGGGGGGGTCTGGGGTGCCGGGGGGCTCGGCGTTGGCGCTCACCACATGCCGCCCCTGTCTGCCGCGCAGTCGGCGAGGTCCCTCGGGTGCAGCACGGGCAGCGCTTCAGGCCAGGTCCCCGGATACCGGCCCGGCCCGCGAGGCGCCCTGCCCACAGCACGCTCGCCTCCAAAGGGACCGGCAAATCAAGCTCGTCTTATCTGTGAAGTGCCCAGCGTTAAAAATAAAAAATAAGACGGCTAGGGAAACGGAAAATGCAAACTTGACAGCTGCATCAGAAGAAGGATGCAGCACGGAGCCAGAAGCAAGAAATTCCCCCTCCTTTTTTCTGCATAGGGTTGGGTTTTTTTCTCTGTCAATTAGAGTTGCAAGGAAATTCAGTGAATTGAGATCAGCAGTGTTAATCGTTATTGCATTTGCATTTAATTAGCATTATTTTTTAACTACAGGTAATTTACAGCGCCTCACCTAAATGTGGAAGTCGGGTAGTGCCTTCTGTTCACTAGAAAACCACCACGCCAAAGATAATCCTGCTATTTGCTTTATGCCTTTAATTTCTGTAATCCGTGGTTACCAGTTTCAGAGAGACTGCCATGGTTACTCCCCGGCTCCTTTTATCAAAGGCTCCCGCGTGCGTCTCGCTGGAGCGGCAGCACTTCTGCCGAGATGCTAAGAATAGCAAAGCCCCTTTCCCGAGCGCTCGGTAAGGTGAGATGCAGGGGAAGGATGAAGTTTCCGAGAAGCGCGGGGGGAGAAGGGGACTGTGCAGGCGGGGGTCAGCCAGCGCCGGACCCGGCTGATGGACGTCCCGTGCAAGGAGGTGCAGCAGCATCTCCTACTTTCTGCCTTTCTTCTGCTTGCACGAGCAGAGGCTCATGCTAGCAGTCTGCCCTCAACAGATCTCTGGGATGTCTGTTTGGCATCTTTATCATCTCTTCATGGTTTTTGGGAGTCCCTCTCCGTAGCTCGTATCACAGTTTGCTACCTCAGAGCTTTCGGAGTCAAATCTTCAGAGAAACCCTAAAATTCTGGGTCGCTGTTTCAGCATGCGAACCGCCGTCCCCAGGTACAGCCAGCAGATCTGCTGTCTGGCCACGAAGCGACCTGTCACCGTCACCCAAGAAAATGACCGATTCAAACAGTCGCATTGTTATGAAAAAGACACGTTGAACAGCATGTCGTACGGGCTGAGCTGGTTTCCCATACAAGCACCACGCCTCCGATCAGCCAGCTCTCCAAACTGGAGCTGCCCAAAATCTCAAAGCATTTTGAACGCTTTTGCTAAGCTGTACGTCTGCGAGAGGTGATGGAGACGCTGCTGAGCCGGGGGAAGGCAAGGCAGAGTTCTTGGGATGGGAAGAAGCAAACCCGGCATCGCTGAACCGCTGGTCCTGGGACTCGGGCTCTCACTGCGGTGATGCACCGGACGGATGGCTGCCGTGGCAGGGACCGACCGACCGCAGAGCTGCCAGGTAGTCAGATCACCCTGGAGCCCGACCGTCTGGCAGGACCAAGGCACAGTTTAAAGTATTTTACCCACTGCTGCCCTATAAAAGCTTTCCTATGTCCAGAGCAAATCTAAGTTGGTAACAGCTCAAACCTTTGCGGGGATATACACCCTCAGCAGCTGGCAACAAGCATCACCATCACATCTGAAGACTTTTGCCCGATAACCACAAGGTCCCATCAGAAGCACATGCAATGCTGAGATGCTGATGCAGCTCAGCACCCCTGGAAAACACCTTCCTTCCCCAGGGCCTGTCCTGCCTCCCGCGAGGCCCCGCTGCAGGGCAGCTTGTGGGTGCTGCGCTCACCCTTACGGTATCCGTAGGACAAGAGACCGGCCGTCTCACTTCAAGAAGGGCCGGTGCCAGCATCCTCGCAGGCCTTGCAGCCCGCGGCCTCGCGCCGGAGGAGCCCAGGACCCCCTGGGAAACGCAAGCCCCCTCGCCTCCGAGCAGGAGCTGCTGCTGGCCCCGGGCAGCCCCACTGCCTGCCCAGTTGGGCGACACACACCCGGACTCTTCTGGAAAGAGCTACGGTTTAACTGTAGGGCAAACGTGGCATTCAAGGATAGCTAAGAAACATCAGAAAACCGCACAAAAAGCACACACATTCACCCCCTTTTCAGGGACCTACACCCTTAAAAGCAAACGCTCGAACGCCCTACGGAAACTGGTGCACACGTGCCTGGAGATAAACAACATCACGGGACAGGTAAGCTAGTTACTCATGATTTATCACACCATCTCCCCATCTAATTGCATAGCTAAACGGTCAGTCATTTTAATCCACCGTAAGCAGCTTATGCGTTCTTATGTAGCTCTGCGACATTGCTCACTTCCTGATTTGGAAATAATAATTCTTTAAGTCTTGCTCTAGAAGGTGTGAAAACCACCGTTTTCACAGTAACCCTGCACAGATTTTGAGACTTGTAAGATGCACACATAGGACAGACGGCTCCTGGAAGAGGGTCCCAAACATCTACTTCACGCTCAGCGTTGAGCAAAGCAGAGGACTTTTTATGAGGGATCACAGAGGAAATCTGCAAGCCCCGTAACGTCAAAACGTGTTTCTAATCTTACCTTGAATCACACCCTTAGCCAAAATCTGTTCCTTATCTTCTTTCAACAAATTAAGCCACCTCCTACGATACCATTCCAGCATTTTATTTCTCCTATAAATAAGGCTGGTTGTACTTAAATCACCACGTCCGAGAGCCCGCCTGCCAGCACAGCTCCTGGGAGCGCTCTCCGGCCGGCGGCTCTCCTCCCTGCCCAGCTACTGCCTCGCTGCACGGCACCAAACACCCCTCTGCGTTGTGCTTCACTGTACCCGCTCCCGCAGCTGGACCAGCACCCACCCCAGCGAGGCCAGACGGGAACGACCCAGCCGAGCACCCCCTCCCACCGCACACAGCACCTTCGGCCACGCGCCGTGACCCACCGGCTGAAGCTGCGTCATCCTCAGCACCCATCTTTCACCTTTGTGTCCCGCTGCTGCCAGCCCGCTCCGGTCACACGCACCACAGGTCCTTGCTCCCTGCTTTCCCATAATCTCCCTCATTTCTTCCCAACTGCCAGCTGACTCCTCTCCGGTTTGGTTTCTCCATTCACTCACCACTGACTTAACAGGATCGGGGCACCACAATCTGCCCAATTTCTGGACAGTTTTTGATGTGCAAATTCTAGTGTAGCAGTTATACGATTTTTTTGAAAACTGTTTTCAAAATCCTTGGAGACCCACACAAATGAGCATAAAAAGCTGCAAGAGCGCACCAAAAAAGCGTCCCCATGTGCACAGAGACCCCCCTGCCCCTCCCCGTCCCCAGAGCCTGGAACAGTCAAAGCACATTTTAGCTTTTCCACACACGTATGGGGGTAAGCAGAGGTTACAGAACTTATCTAAAGACTTAGGGGAAAGAAACCAGGTTTTGGGTTACATCAAGCTTTTTTCACTGCTCGAAAACTACAGCCGTTGAAAGCGAAAGCTCCCGTGCTGCAGGACCGAAGAGCTCGTGCACGCTGCTCGCACGCCTTCCGCTCACGGAAACGGCCGCAGCCAAGGGGCTTTTTCTGACTTGCAACACCGCAGAACTTTACCCCCTGAAACTACCCGTGAACTTAGGCCAATAACCCCAAGTCAAGCTTAAAAATCATTCCGGATACCGAGCCAGATCAAAAGTCACTAGAGCTGGAACCGCCTGCCTTTGATACCCTAAACCCCCGTTGCCGACACTGGGCGAGACCGCGGGGCTAAACTCCTCCTGCAAGAAATATTTTTTTAGCTTGACAGAAAATTTATTTTACCATATGCAAAATTCATTTGTGTAGTTGCACACCCTAGCAGGCTTGAATGGGGCGAAGGAGTATTTCAACTCCCAGTGCAATTTATTATTTAAAAGCAGTAAAATTACACTGCTGATAGGAGAGCCCAGGCTGAGAGCAGCGGTGATGTAATGGGTAATGCAGCTCCGCTCGCTGTATGAACCGCGCTGTACATTAGCGTGCTGGCGAGGGTGGTTGCTCCTATCAATTATTTATAGTCTTCTGGCGCGCAGCCTGGAGAGGGTCACATCGCTGAAAGCTAACTTTATCTTCATTGTTCCCAGCCTCCTGCCCAGCTGTCACTCCGCTCGCTAATTTAATACACCCAGAGCGGTGTAAAAGGACGCAGGGCTGTAGGTTGGGTTTGTCCCTCCCCAGGCTGGAACAGGAAGGTGGGCTCTTACCGCGAGCTGCTGGGGTCTCGATAATCGTCGTTAAGGTGCTGACCTGGCTCTTTAAAATCTGCATTTGGGACTCCCCCGCTCGCCGGGATGACCGAAACGCGGAGCTCCAGGGGGGCGAAGGGTGGGACGTCAGCGGTGCGACGGGGCTCTCCGTGTCTGTTACCGTGCCACACGGAGGGCGGGCTGCATCGCACGTTCTCCTACGTATCACAGCAAGAGCTATTCTATAATGTATCTAAATACGAGGGGGGAAGGAGAAAGCGCACTTCAGCTGTCCAGAAAAAAAAATATTAAAAAATTATTAAAAAAAAAAAGGAAAAACCTCCCACAGGTTTTTGGTTCAGCTACCAACTGAAAGTGCACAGCCAAGGTCTGATTCCCCTCTATTTCACCAGCAAGGAAGGGAGGGCGTCCCGTTGTCCTGGCCCACCGCGCAGGAAAGCGGCTCTCGAGGCTTTGTCCCTACAACTCACCAACACACCTCTTCCACGATTCACCCAAAAATTAAATCTACCATGACCACTTTTCAGACCTTTGAAATACGCTCTTAAACACGCTGTTCATTTGGCCCCATATCTATGTCAGAGCAATTAAATTTTAACTTTAGCTGCTTCAGGGTCTCCACCACTGCAGGAGATGCTTCCCCCTAGGAAACAGCTCCGGCAAAAATCGGGTCCATGAAGATGAGCTGCTGCTTTTGCAGCTCCTGCGCTTGGTCCTATCCCGCTGACCAACGCGATTCACATATCCCGTACGCTGCATCAAATATCTGTCCCATGCTTCAAACTAAAGTCAATTCCAGCTTAAATAATAAGGCATTTTTTAAGTCTTGCAAAGCCAGGCTAATAACCTGAATTTTCCTGCGATTGGGACTGGCTGTCTTATTTCAAGCAACAAGAAGTACCCAGGTTTGGTTTAGACGTACAAAACAATTCCGATAATCGTGTCTGAAAACAATGCAGGGCAATTTCATGAAAAACACAACATTTGCACAAAAAGGAAGTTGTTGAAAAAGAACACACAGGCCCAGAGGAAGCAGGTTTGTTCTTCTGCGGCACAAACAGGGGCCTGGGAGAGGCTCCTGCTGCGGCACCGCCGGGGCCGGCACCGGCCGGCACGGCACCTCCGGCAGCACCTGGTGCTCCGGGAGCTGAGTGGGGGGAAATTTCCTCAAATTCAGCACAGACCCCCAGCGCGGCCACAGAGGCTCAGGTAAGGCAAAGGCAGCGGCCAAACCCTTTCACGTTAGCGTGATTCAGGCAAACAGAAGATAGAAAACCATAATTAACCTTCAAGCAGTGAAAACCAGCAGTGAGTGCTTTCTTCAACTTTTCTGCACTGTGAAAATTAGGAGATTTCTGCCCAAAACTCCAAAAGGGGGGAACCGGGACAGCCGCGGGAGGAACAAGCTGGTTCCCGTCCTAGAGCCGGCACCACCGTGGAAAACCAGGTTTTGACCAGGAGCCGAGCCCGGAGCGTGCAGACCACATGCTGCTCCAACCGTGCCGGTGTCTTCAGGGCCTTTAGATCCCCTCCGAATCAGGATTATTTCCATGGCAACTATCTGGAGAACTTATTAAATAAAAAAACCCAAGAACAGTTTGAACACACAGAACCTACATTCGTAACGTACTAGCTGACTAAATTAGCAGCGCTGAGATTTTTAGTAATCAAAATAGATCATGTTCTAGCAACTCAATCTTCTCTTTGCCACAGATAACAAGAAAAATCTGATAGTAATATCAATGCGGGGAGAGGAGGAGGAATTATAGGTTTTCTAAGACCACAGCCCTATACCAAGCCAAGTCTTATCCCATTCAAGTGGCTCAAGAGACATTATTTTAATACCTGACAGTTCAAGGACTGTTAAACAAGGCTGAGTTTCCAAGAGATGATAAACTTCATTGCAAGGCACCTACTACAGCATCAAAAAGATGACTATCACATGACACAAAGCTGTTACCTAGCAGAAAAATTCACTGAATCACCTCGAATTTGTACTGGCTAATTCGACAGACACGCAATATCACGCCTGATCCCGACCAGGCTCGTAGTGCCGAGCGACCCAGCAGTGCCAGCGTGGAAAGCCACCGGAGTTGGCTGCAGTCTTGCGCTCATTTACAAGCTAATCATCTTCCTCACTCCACTCATGCATTAGTTTAAACAGAAGAGGAAAAGTCAGTGGTCCTTCATCATATTTAGCTTGAAAGATTCGTCAGTTTGCAATATTTGCTCTGAGAAAGGACAATTCGCTTACTAAAGCCTATTTCAAATAAACTGAAAATTAGCAAAACCTGTTATTGCAACACTAAAAAGGGTGCATCTTTCTCAATTTGCTTATTCTGTAACTGAATTCCTGTTTCCTTCCAGGATCAGTTGGCAAAACAGCAGAGGAGGTGCGACAGAGCACTCGGGAACGGTCATAAACAAAGTAAATGTGTTTCTGCCTCCAGCAAGGAGCACGCTCCCCGCTACACACGTCGACTGGAAGACAGCAAGGGGGGCCGGGGACACGCCAAGCATCGGGCTGCCAGAGCACCCCGTGAGGACGCAGGACCCGGATGCGGGGTTTGAGCAGCCTGTCTGGAAGCGGAGGCACGTGCAAGCCGAGCAGCATCCTCCGCTCCCAAACTCGCAGGAATTTAGTGGCTACCTCGGTACCGACGCGAGGCTCGGCATTGCGGCAGTGGCTACGGTGCTGCTGAAGCACAGGGATGAGTAAATTACCAAAGTTTTGGCAGCGCTCGAAAACAAATGCTGCCTGAGAATTTCATAACAGCAATTCAGAGTGAGAAGTCTCAACAGGAATGATTTTGAAAGTGCTTTAAAAAAAAAAAAGTGGTTAAATGAACTGTTGGCTCGGCCACTCAGTCCACCCAGGGAGATTATATGCATTATTGATTTACCTTAGAACAACTTGGGAACTCATTTCCAATGGTTTCTAATGGAACCTGGATTTTCTCAGTCCTAATCTGCCTCGTGAGGTTGAGCCTCCTGCAAGGAAATACAATACCACAGCATTAAAATGGCAGCTGTCAGATGTACAACAGCCCCGTTCATTTAATGAAGACAGTGCAACGGTGATAGGGATTTTTAAAGGCTACTCCAAAAGGCTCCTTTGCAATTAAAGAGAGTGGTGAGAACATCGTGGTGAGGATGCCCTTGCGAGCGCCCACAGATAATGGTGCAGACCCGCAAGTCTGGGGATTGACAGAAAACAAAGGGAGGTTATGAAAAGCTTTATTTTTGTAGTATCAGCTTGCACACGCTATCTATAGTCCTTTCAGAAGCGACGCTGATTAGTGGTTTGAGCAGAGAAGTGGCAGTTTTGAACCTCAGCTCCATTGCCTACTCAGCCACAAACGTACAAAACATTTGGGCAAGTCAGTTTTTCAACAGCCACAGCTGTAAGACGCGCAGAGTAATGCTTTGGGTTCTATTCTTAGCAAAGCCCGGGACGGAGACAGCAAAGCGTACGTACAGCCAGTAAACAATTCTTCCGTACGATAATCAAAGCCATTTTAAAACAGTAATTCCCATCTGAACAAATTAAGATCTTTACGAGGGTGCACGAGCATCAGCCCCCATTCGCAGAGGCGACGTGCTCAGAGCGCCTGAGAAAGAGAAGCCGGTTTGCGGCAATCTCGGCACCGAAAGGGGTGATCTCATATCCAACCAAGCGCCGTAGCCTTCCTTCCTCCCCATCTCGCGCCACACCGCGGGAGTCGCAGCGTGCTGGGTCAGGCCGTGTCCCGCGCACCGAGCCCGCCCGCCTCCGGAGCATGACGCCGGGAGCGCACCCCGCTCCCAAAACCCACGCGCTGGGTGGTGGGGGATGGAAGCGGGGAGCAGGGGAGTCCTCTCCCCCCGAGAGCTGGGGAGCGGGATTTTGACCAGGACAACGCACCGTCAACCCTTAACCTCTGCTTGGGCAGCAAAAGCTTCTCCACGTAGGGAAATGGGTTTTCCTCAACAAAACGCACTGGAGCAGGCACTCTGAAACGTTGGGCTGGTTTTTAGCAGGTGAAAAGAGTATTGTTCCTTCGTGTGCCTAAAGCTAAATGGAAAAGATATTTCTCAACCCTTACAGAAAAAGATTCCTTTAACACAAAACCAAGTAGGGAATGTCGGAGCCCAAAAGGAGGCTTCCAGAAAGGTGTGAGCACAGAAAACAGAAGCTCATAGCAGGAAGGAAACTGTAACATGAGCTACAGACTTTGAATACACACGCGGATCTGCATCACCGAACATGAACAGTGAGCAAAATACTCGGTGCCAAGGAACAAAAAACAACATTTGATCCTCAGCTATTTTCAAAATTCATCTGCAAATTCATCCTGCCTTAAGACAAATGAAAACCAAGGCGTGATGGAATGACGGCAATTAACTGCAACCGTCATTTTTATTAGTTGTAGCGTCTTGCTAGAAAACAAGCACTGCCCTTAGCCCCGAGACATCCTGTGGAAGCAGCCAGCCGCTTGCAAAAATCACCGAGCATTATATTCTGCCCCTTCTCCAGTTTCACGTCTTACCCCGCAGCTTCAGAAGCTCCTGGCTCTGTCCTTCCCCCTCCCTTCCCGTCCTCCTCCAGCTCCTTCCCCTCCAGCCAGTCTTTCCGCCTCCCTCCCCTCCTGGCAGCGGGGCCGGTAGCGTGCCAGATGTCAGCCTGACCCCACAGCCGCCGTTTCGGGTCAGTTATCGGGGTTACGGCGCAAGGGGAGCGGTGAGCCCCGGCGGTGGTTCCCACCTCACCAGGCGGAGACGGGACGGCTCCACCGCGCTAGCGATGGGGTCTGGGCACAGCTGGCAAATTTAGTTCCAGGCTTTTTTTCCTGCTAATGAACTGCCGGCAGCAGAGCCAGCAGGAAGTTTGAAAGAGCGTTCACGCACGCCGCAATGAAAGCCTTAGGCACCGAGAGCTGGGTAAGGTGACCCTTGACTATGTTAAGCATCAGTCATTCGTAGAAGTGTGACTTACTGCACGAGGGGAACGGATGACCTGAACGTCTCCTGCAAGAATAATTGCGCATCGAAGGCAAGGGCTAAAGTTTCTGGCGAAGGGATGCTGCTGTTGGCTGGGAGGGCGATGCCGCGGCACTCCAAGGAGGACCACTCGAGGGCTGCTGCAAGGAGGTAGCAGAGGCAGCCATGGGGGAACGTGATATATATTTAAAACGAACCCAGCCCTGTCTTCTTGACCAAACTACGCTCCTTGAAGGATGTGCCCCCAATGAAGGAACGGCTCCAAGGCAACGGTATGCAGTTTGCTGGAAGGAAAGGGGAAAGCTTCAAGCCTGACATAAGCCAGGGCTCAGATTCCTCTATCGTTCCGAGGCTGCACCGCAGATAAGGCTGCGTCAACTTTTCCATTTGAGCACTCTCCCCTCTAAGGTTTACAGTCAGAGCGAAAACGTTTTGGCCAGGTGGAAACTTAACGTACAGGCTCCCACAGCAGGGAGCTGCCCTTGTATATAAAACATCGCAATGTCACCCGCCCAGACTGGGTTTCCCTCCACTGGGAACGGGAAAATCTCATCTTCCTCCCCGTGAATTCTTCACATTCCTCCGCAGCAGATAAGCCGTACCCCTCTCCGTCAGGCTGCTCATCTGCAGTTGGGAGCCATACACAGTGCCCGGTACCATCAAACAACCCGAGGGACTGAAACACGAACAGGTTAAACGTTAACCTAGGAGCTAAGGGGAGGGCATGCGACCGCAGCGCTGCCTCCAGCCCAACACCACCGGCCATGCCCCGACCTCTCCTGCGAGCAGGAGGCGCTGGCACCCACCGTGCCATGTTTTTGGAGAGGAAGGGAGGTTTGGGACAATAAGGGTGTTTCTCACCTATAGAGTCCATCTGCCTGTAGGAAGCGGGGCAAGGAAAGCGAGGTGGAAGCCGGCACCTGGTCCCCCCATCGCCGTGCCCGAAAGCGGGGTACCCGCAGGCAGGACGCCGCTCTCCCCGCCGCCGCACGTGCCGCAGGCTCCTCCAGACATATTTTCCTGGTTTTGTGCTATGGCAGAGCGAGAGGCAGCAAACCCGGCGAGCAGGCTGCCAGCTCGCACCCGCTCGGCCTCTTAGTTTTGTGTGTGACGAACTACGAAGATGCTCCATTTCCAAGGAAAGCGGCGGAGGAGCCTGGCTCCCCCGCAGCACCCCAGGCCAGGGGCTGCAGGCACCGGTCCCCGCGCCTGCTCCTGCTCGGCGGGCAGGTGCAGCACCCAGCACCCAACCTGTGCGTCGGGGAAGTTTCGGGGCCTGTTGACGTGCGTGGGGGATGGGGAGGTATTTCGGTACCAGCGAGCGGCACAGCCTTCCCCTCCCCGCAAGCTTCACTGCAGTTATCCCTGAAGACAGAAAAATTTGTGCTTGTTTTTCTGCTGCTGTTGAGCAGCTACGAAATGTCTCCCACCACGGAGAGCCTGAATAAATCCTGGCTCCTGAAGCAGCATCTGAAATCAGCTTCTCTCCCATCTCCATCACAATTTCAAAGCTTTAATTTACTGAGGCTCGAGTGAAAGCAACGTTTGTGTTTGTTTACCGGCCGCAGAGGAGCTCTGAGCACTTGCCGTTTATCACATTTACCCAACAGATGTATTCTGGGGAGCTTCTTGGACCGGCCGTGACTTATCACAAATTACCGGTCACAAACTTTTCCTCCCCGTCCCCAGGAGAGCGCAGGGACCCGTCCCTGGACGGCCGGGCGAGCCGCCCGTGCGCACAGCAGCCTTTCGGGAGCGCTTGAAAGGAGCCTGGGTTTCTCTATTTCCAAGTTCAAATGAAAAAAAGAAAACAAACCAAACCCAGAAAGGAGGAAACCAGCCTGATTTTATACTTCTTCCTATGTTAAATCTTGGAGAGCTGGGCCAAGACGCGGCAGTTTTCGCCCGGGGAAGCACCCTCGCAGGCTCTGTCGAGGGCTGGAGGCCACGCGGGATCTGGAAAACTTTCCCTCGTTACCTTTGGTGAATTTAAGATTCGCTGCTGTATGTCAACGAAGCAACTTTGTTCTTTCTGGAGGGAACGGACAGATTGCAGGAGAAAACTATATCCCAACTGCTGCCAAATTCCACAGATTTACTTATTAGTAGGCAATTAGAAACCATTATTAACACTTCCTACTACGTTAAGCTCCATTTGCACCGCATCTCTGCGCCAGCCTGGACGTTTCCGACGGAGCGACACTCCGGCTCCAACGCGCACGTGGCATCACGTCCCCAAAACTGTGTCTTCCTGCCCGCTGCCTCCTGGGCCCCTTCTCCGCAAATGTATTTAATGCAGTTGTCTTACAAAATAAAATTGCAAGTAAAAATACAGAGATTAAAAAAGGGGTGGGGGTGGTAAATAAAAGCGCGGCTGCACAAAGGAAAAACAATTTTGCTCTTGTTTTTTAACTCACAATCAACATCTGAGCTATTCAGGAAACTGGTGCACTGCCCTCCAACCAACTTCAATTAGGGAATTCAAAAGCAGTCAGACAAAAGAATGCCTGGGAGTTACTGCACCGCACAGAGATATTTTTAGCGAGAGCTGGGAGGCTGTTTGTGGGACACTGCTTTGCTTCTATTGCATTTCAGCTTCTGTATTTACATTTGCAGGACAGTGAGATTTACTGGGTCAGAGGGAAGAAGAGAGGAGAAGCAGCGTAAATGATGCGAATCGTTTTGCTTTCTGATACTCTTGGAAGGTATTTCAGCAAAAGCTGATGGAGACCAGAGTGAAACAGAGCAAGATTTGCCTCCATCGGCTTCAAAAATCATCTTTCAGCAGAAATCTTAAGTCACTCCTTTTAAAAGGCTGATGTAAACTAGCACATACAGCCCCTGGGAGGGTCCGTGTGCCCCACGCGCCCCGGCAGAGAGCACGGCTGCCTTCGCCCACAGCAAAGCTGCAGCCGAATCCGTCCGGTGACCTCTCCCCCGCCCTGCCGGGTCACCAGATGGATTCACAAACGGCACGGCGGCGACGCCAACGCCGGGGCGGGCTATCGGCATTGTCGCACGAAGACGCCCATCCCAAACCCACAGCCATAAACGCCGTTCGGATCTTCAGTCCCGAGCGCAGAAGTGCACGACCAAGCCCCAACGAACCGCTTCTGTTTTTCAGAAGCCATTTCCAAAAAAAGACAAGCTGCAGCCGCCCTCCCCTCCCCTCCGCGGGCTCGCCAGCGCCGCCGGGAAGGTGCCTGCAGAGAGCTGGGAGGCGAAGCCCAATGCTCTGACCTCGGCGTGAGCGCGGCGGCAGCGGCGCAGGGCCGGTTTTGGGGAGGCGGCGGGCGCCCCGCTGCCTGCGCTATCGGCATCGCTCCTCCAGCGCAGCCCCCTCTTCCGCTCCCTCCCACCACTGCGGCAGCGCAGATGGCAGCAGTGTGACCTCGCTGTTCCTGCCTCCTTGTTTTGATCCTGCAGTCTTGATTGTTCAGGCTAATCCCACACTCCCAGCCTTGGCTGCCAGCCAGGACTGTTATTAATGGCACAAAAGCTTCTCATTCCAGCTACTTCTACATCCGCTAATGCTGTTGTTCCCTTCTCTCGCTCCCCCTCTCACCACATTACAAACTGGAGCTGGAATATATTTTACAAGGGGAAAAAAAAAAAACCCAAAAAACCCTCTCTGATCATCCTCGCACGCCGAAGGCTCCACCAGAACCGTACAGGAAAGGCTCATCAGCTCCAGCAATAATTACCGATGCCAAAGCGGTTAAGACCACCCTGCTCATCCAGCGATCGGCTCCGAAGCGATAAAGAGCACACGGACGTGGGGAGTTTCCAGCAGTCCCTTAAGGAAAGCCAGGATCCCAGGCAGAAGCACGCACAGCTGCCCGCAGGGCCCGAGGGAAGGGCTCTGCTGCCCAGGGCAGGAGAAACACCAAGGCCAGCCGGAGGGCCGAGAGCCCGAGGATGGGCAGCACCGCGGCCGCAGGGGCACGGCACGCCCGGCACGGCACCCATCTGCTCTTCAGGTGGCACCAGGGCCTCGGCTGCCTCGCTTGGGAAAGCGCCTGCTTTCCCGATACTAGAGTCAAGCAGCTGTAAAGCTCTCATTAGAAGCACACACTGAAAGAAGGCTTCAAACTATCTGCAATGTAGCCCCTCGCGTGCCAGCCTTTCATGGCAGGTCTCCTCTCCCTCCGCAAGGAACCCAAAGTCCCCCGTGCAGGGCCTGAGAGCCACATTCAGGTACGTCCCCTCTGCCTGGTGAAGGCTTTGCACAGAGAGCCCAGCACGCCCTCCCTCTGTTTAAACCCCCCTCCCCAGCGAGGGGTTAGCAGGGCTGAAGCCCTGCGGCAGGGATGGTTGGTTGGCCTCGCCGACCGGGGGGCTGCCGGCACGACACTGGGGTGCGGGTCCCGTGTCAGCTCGACCTCCTCGGACCCAGGGCTGGTTTGGGAGGGGAAGGGACGAGGACGTTCCTCAGGGCCTCCTCATCCACCGGAGACCAGCCAGCCGTGCCGACCACGCGCAAACCCCTCGGCGGCTGCGGGGACACAGCTCGCAGCGACTGCGGCTGCAACTGCTCGCCCAAGAAGTTTGGTCATCAGTCAGCTGAGCGGCTCGTCGCACCGAGGGCCACCAAGCTGAAGGTTAATGAGGTTCAGAGTTGTTTTAAACTGCAAAGTCAGCAAGAGGTACGTGTCCCCAGGACCCTCCTGTGGGAGCAACCCCACCTTCCCGTGCCACAGGGTTGACAGCGTCGCAGGTGCTGGGAAGGCGCCGCGTGGGGAGCATCACGTTGGCGCGGTGTCCGAAGACACCCGCCCGGTTTTCAGCCCAAGCTGTCGTCGCGGTGAGGCGAGTCCCCATTCTCCCCTCGCTACTTGTTGAAACGGAGGAAAGGAGAAAAGCAACTATGGGAACATTTCTTCTGATTAGGAAGGTCAGTCCATTTTTAATAAAGGGCTCTTCAAAGATAATCTCATTTCAGTATTTACACATGTTAAAGAGGTTACAGAGATCAAGACGTAATGAAGTCAAGGAGAGGACAATAAAAGCGTGGCTGGGATATTACAGTCAGTGATATCCCTAGGCTGTTGGTTCGGACTCGGGAGGGCTCAGCCACAGACCCCGCGTACCCCGGCAGAGGAGGAGGTTCAGGCACTGCCAACAGCCGGCTGGTGCTCACTCACGAAAAATCAGCAGCAGATTTCTGAGTGCCACCGGTACCTCCAGCTTCCCTTTTTCCTTCAATACAGCACCTCACCCCACCCCGCGGACGAGCCCCTGGCACCTGCCCGCTCCTCCCCGGGCACACCACTGGCACCTCGCTCCGCCAGCCTTGCGCAAGCACTGGCGCTCTCCCCGCGAGCGAGCGAGCGCACGCCACCTCCCACCCCATCCGACACAAACATCTTCAAACGCCGCAGCAGCTTGTACTATAGGCAGAGCCCTTGTTTACCAGCACGCAGGCCTAATTTAAACTCCTGAAGTCATCTCCAGCCTTTCGCTATAGCAACCCCAGCGAATCTTCCCACTGTAATATGCGCAGAGCAGCTTTGCATCAGAGCTTTACATCGGCTGAGGTTAAATCCGACACAAGTAAAAACTCAAATATCTGCCAGCAGCTCCCAGCATCAGCAGCGGAGTTTCATAAAAACTCTGCTCCGAAGGCAGAGCTCCAGCGTGGCTCTTCACGTGCCACGGATTAACCCCGAGGAATTAAAAATTCTCCCGAAATGCTCAACTCCCACTCCTCCGGGTATTTGAGGAAACCTGCTCTCACTCTCCTCTGCTCTGCGTGCACGGGGTTTCTGTACCCTGCACGATATGCCATTTGCTTTACGACAATTCGGTGCGGTGGCTCGGGGACGGGGGGATGCGCGCCAGCTCTGCGTACAGCGAATGAGCTCAGCGGGAAGAGAACGTTTACGTCGAGTTTGGAATTATTTCTCTACGGCGCTAGAGAAAATTTTGGTGCCTGTTCAAAGCTACCGCGCTTTGTTGCAGAGGGTGCAAGAGATTAAAAATAATCTTTATTTAAAACTACTTAATAGTCGCAAGATCAGGCAGAACAAAAGGAAAAATACATTCTGAGGGAAATGTGACTTCTAGAGCTCCAACGGCACTTGAAGTCCCCATCAAATAACTTTCCGCGGAGGTTGCACAGAGCCAGGAGGAAGCAGGGAAACCAGCGCGGATTACCGGATCACGGGGCGGGGTAAAGCAAAGGCATCCGGACCGGCAGGTATTTAGCACAGCTGCATCGATAATAGGTAAACTGGAGTGCCCTCGTGAAGCAACTGGTTTTTAAGAAGTAATTGGTGGAGCAGGCAAGAGAGTCGCAGATGTGAGGGAGAGAAGTGAAGAAAAAAGAGCAAAACCAGGAAAATATTTCAAATTAATCAAATAAATTGTTTTCAAAGCCCAAAAGGACTTGCTGCAGTTATTTCGGCAAACAGCCCAACAGGTGACAGAACTTCCCCGAGTTAATTCTCCTTGCATTTTCCATAGATATGGACCAACTACAGCAGGTATTTTAAAACCAAGACAGTATTTAAAGGAAAGCCTAATACCCTAATATTTAAGGGATGTGAGGTCTGCTACAGCCACAAGCTAAGCTCTTCTCACAGCAGCAACCTTCCTAATAAATCCGATGCTTTATTTTTCAGTTGAATTTCATTAGCTTCAACTTCCAGCGGGCAGGGACTTTTTCTCTGTTTTTAAGAACACCCCAGAAGAAAGCAAGCAGGATGGGTGTCAGGCGAGGTCAGCCCAAAGCCTGGGGGCAGCAGATGTGCAGAAGGGGAACGTACTCCCAGCACCCTGCCCAGGCTCCGGCAGTCAATAACGGACGGGCTTCCAACCCACCAGATGCTCTCAACTTTCTCCTTGCTAAGCTAAATAGCTTGTGTTTCCAACTCCTAACACATGAAACGAGTCCTCTGAGTCCCATTCAACCAACCAGCCTCTTCTTTTCTTTTTTAAGTGAATGCTACGCTAATCTCATTAGCTATGCTATGGCAAAGCCAGCCTGTGAGTCGGTCCCACCTACTACCCAAATAGTCTTCAGCAGCTCCCGTAACACAGGGAGCACTCTAACCCCAGGGGTACTGGGGAACAAGAAATATTACTGGTTTTAGGATAAACCCAACCTTATGGTGCCAGGCCAACGAAAACGGCAGTGGCCCAGGGACCCGGAGCGTCCCTTCTATCAATTCCCAACGCTACCGAGCACCGTTCCCAGGTGAGCAGCGCCTGCCGCTGGCCTTACCCAGCCCTCGGCACGGGTCGCTCGTCCTCCCCGGCTCCAGCACAGCCGCACCTCAAGAACTTCCCTGTGCCACACCTACTTGCCAACATACACCACAGCCTCAGCCACCCCCAGCCCCACACGAGCCTCCCCTGAGCCCCCCCTGCACGCCAGTAACAGCTGATGGCCGCTTCTGCCGAGCTCTCCTGTATTTCTGTAAAATCACAGGGCTCAAGTACCTAAATACGGAGGGTCTCCAGTGTGCTCGGACATCGTTTGGAAAGCACGGCCTTGACGCTGGCTTGTAACATCACCACGATTTAGGACATCTTTTGGCGAGAACCCAAACCAGAAATCTCAACCAGTGCGGTCTTTGGTTCAGCCCCATCTTACATTCAGCTACGACCGAGAACGACAGAAACACTCACGTTCTGTGACCCCAAACAACTTCACGTGGGAAAAGTTTTGTGTTTAAAACGCAGAGAGTCACATGATGGCAACACTCCAACACAAAACGCTCAGGCCTGCACCTGGGGACAGAATTTCATCACCGGTTGCTGCTTCCCCACGGGAGCCAAGGCACCGCCTGTGTCCAAAGCACCCGTCGCCTCTTCTCCAGCGCCTTCGACCTGGCACGTGAGGCTCTGGAGGGGAAGAGAAGCTGTGGGAGCTGCCCTGGAGGACCACGGTACCAGTACTGCACCGGGGACGTGGGGACAAGGGGGACGAGGAGGGGGAAGGCGGCAAAGCCCTCTCCGAGGGCAGGAGCACCGATGTCTGGACACACACAGCCTCTTCAGAAGAGAGGCAGCGGCATCGGGGAGGCCCGCAATGGCCAGGAGGGATGCCTCGATGGGGCCACGCTTCCAGCGACAGTTTTCTGGTAGGTGCGAGGAGGTCTCCCCCCAGGAGGGGCAGCCGGGGTCCCCCGGGAGGAAGCACTGACGTCCCCGGCGGGTCCATGGGAAGGGCACGGATGTGCAAGCAGAAACCAGGGCACGTACCGCAGGTGCCTGCAGACAGCGCGGCGAGAGGGGAAGCGGGGCCATTCATTGACCATTCTAGATCTGGTTTTAAAAAAATCATCCTTGTGCGGATCACTGACATGAATTCTTGTGAGCTCATTTGGTAGTTTAGAGCTGACAAAACAGACCGGGCGAGAACAAGTGAGACGCCTGCTTCCCGATACGTACGATCGAAGGGCACAAACACAGCAGAGGGAAAATCTGCACGCTGCCCTTCACGACGAGGCAGCAGCCCTGACCAGATGGGTCTTCAAATGGGATTAAGAGGAAGACGGCTCTACTATGTCCAGCCCTTTCCTCCAGGGCTGGAAACTCGCCCTCCTTGCAGCCAAGTCTCCACAACGGGGAACCAGCCTTTTGCTTTTACCCTCTTTGTTCTTCCAAGCCACTTCCTCCCTCGTGTTTACCTTACAGACCTGCCGTCTCCCTCTGGCTCACAATTCCTCCTTCTTCGGAACGTCTTTGAGATGCACATTATACAAGATACACAAAAATAAATTGTTTTTAATCCTCCAGACTCTAGTGCTCCCATACAAGGATCTTAAAGAGCTTTACAAACAATGGATTAAGCCTTAAGACTCCCTGTGAGGTAAGAAAGTGCCTCTCTCGCAGAAACAGGGGAAGGTGACTGAGGCTGAAGGCTGTACAAAGCGACTTTATCGTCACTGCAGAAGCGACCTGTTTCTAGAGGCACAAACATAAGCGAGTCTATCGCTGATCCATCATCAGCCCAGCGACAGCTTTGCCGTTTCGCTCCACACCCTGAAGCGGCTTCTAAACCACCGTACATCTTTCAAACGCCGAACGCTTCCTCGCCCACCTTCAAGTGTCAGGAGCGCTACTCAAAACGCTCGGCCCAAGACAAACCCTCCCAGGGATGGCAGCACCGCCGGGTCCCGAAGCTGCGGAAGGCTTCTCTTGGCGTACCATTAAGATTTCATGACAACTAGCTTTCTCTAGCTTTCATCAGCAGGCGCGCAGGAAGCTTTCTCGGCGTGTATTTCGAGCAGCTCACCGGATGCAATCCCACGGAGAAGGGCACCTTCTTGGTTCGCTCCTCAACGTTAAGATGACTTTGGGTCACATGCTCTGTAGCCTCAGACTGCAACCTATATTAACATGACATCACGTCTTCTTGGTGCATCCCGGTCTGTAAAGCCCTTCTATTTCTTCCCAAAAATATTTTGCATACATCTTGTAAACAAGCTTTACATCTTTTTGATCAGCGCTCTGCACGGAGCCCGGGGAGGGGGAGGGAGACTTCCTGTTCCACTATTGCAATCGCTCTCAGCAACGTGCTGCGCTCAGCTCTTGCCGCCCCGTGAGCAATGATGACATTTTCTATTTTGGTGGCTTTTTCTTCATATATTTGTAGCTGCGCTCCAGTCCAGCATCGCCGTTGATCTGAATTTTTTTTTTTATTCATGTTAAAGTGGCAGAGCAATTTGTTGCGGCATCTCCTTTCCGTGCCAAGATGGCCAGCTAAGAACCCTGTTCTCTAGCCAACCTTTTTCACACTACCTGGCTTCTCAGTTTCCTTGCCATTTGCCTGAAAGCAGACATTTTTGCAAAAGAACTTGTTTACAGAGCAAACGGCCTCCTGTATGCAGTAAAGCACAGCATCGTGTTTTCTTGCTATTGCTTATCTGCTGAAGAGAAATCCGGTTTCTGCTTGCCCGCAGGCAATCAGCCAAACGCTCACCAGCTGATACCTCCCCGTACCTCGTGGCGACTTCACGTGCCCGAACCCTCGCTTCTCTTACGCCCGCCCGCCTCCGAGAGGTACAGCCGTACCACACCGCCAACGTAGCGCTGAAGCAAAAACGCTCCGTCCTGGTTCCCGAGAGACGGCACCAGCTGAAGCTGCAGAAGGGTGGTATCCTCCTCCCTTCGGGAAGAGCGAACACACACAGGCTCCAGCAGCCACCAGAAGCCGAAGTACTGCGTAAAGGGTTAAAGGCTTGTGCTCCCTTGTGACTCCAGCTCACCACTTCCACGTCCTCCCTTTGCCAGCTCATATGAGGAGCTTATAAAATCAGCACGCTGTAGGCAGCCTAGCTGCCACACAGGAATGTTATGGAGTCGGTTACTAACACCGTGTTTTGCATACTGTGTTTCAAACACTACATGCTTCTACATGTTCAATGTCAACAAGGGGAAAAAATTGTCAGACCAAAATGAAGTCTTCCTAATATGAGTTATTAGCTATACAGCAGGCTACCAGGTGCACTGCAAAGACCCCGCAGGGATATTCCTGCATTCATTTCAACCCTTTCATTCTGCGAACAATCTCAGTTCCTTTTCTAATTATTTTCCTCTAGCTGAGATCAGCGTGCTTCTCAGCTCTGCCCGGCGCAGGCTTCCGCACGATGTGCAGCCGGGCAGGTGTCGTGCGGACAGAAACGCCTTACGTTCGCCCACGAGACGAGCAGCGAGGACCTGGTGGATTTAGGATACTAAACGGGGAGGGAAAATAAACGCAGCATAGGTTCTTCTGGGTTAAATCACTTCCAAATTCAACGGAAAGCAATTTTTTTCAACAAATAGAACATATTACATGAAACTGTGGGTGTGCTACTCTTACAGATGCTCTATGTGAACCAAAATTTGCTGAAATTATTACAGAAACATTCCACCATCTCCCAAAATAAGCATCTTTGTGTATCTTTGCCTGGCTAAATCACGAAAAAAACCGGCATAGTGAAGCACAGTTTCCACTTCCTCGCACACTCCTACCAGGGCTGTGCTCACAAGTAAACGCACCGGCCTTTTCTCAAAGGAATCAGTGTTTGCTGTTCCTTATAAATCTGCAGAATTCTGGCTCGTTTCCATTTCACCCACTTTTGAATACGATGCTCCCCACCCCCACACAACTGTTCTATCGGAGGGATGACAGGCTACCCAAAAAAATAACGGGAGCGCTCCAGCTCCTCGCTCCCTCTCCGGATGGCATCGCTCCGGCGGCAAAGGCGCACCGGGAATTTCGGACCAACCTGTTGCAGGGAGCACCTCGCCTTAGTTCAGCGCACCAAATTTCTCCTCACCTCCGATAGCGACATTTTTCCCGGGCTCCCCTCACCCCAGACTTTCTGTACAATCATTTGTGGCACGTTTTAATTCCTTATTATTTTCCTATCAAAAACTGGACCTCAAGTCCCTGACGAAAGGCACCGCGGTTACTAGAAGGATCGCCCCGCAACCTCGCTCCGTTTTTCCGTCACTGCTGATGTGGTACACAAAGAATGAGATTTTTTCAATTTGTTTTGTCCGTGAGCCAAAAATTCCTTTTAATGGACTGAATATGGTGCCTGTGCTAGTCTCTCACCGCTCCAGCTCCACTCTCACTTGCAACAGTCACTGCCTACAACGCGGAGTTGGCCTCCTTTTGCAGGAAAATAAGGCCAAACCAGCTTGAAAGCATGTTTGGAATCTGGAGATTAATTCCATGTAAACTAATGCATTCAAACCTCTTTGTACGGCTTCAGAAAGGGCCGTCTGATCCCGGCGAGAAGTAGGGCAGCGCATACCCATGCCGTACGATGGGGAGGCAGGCAGAGCTCCCTCCATTTTGAAACCCTTTACTAAAGCTCGCAACCATTAATAAAGCAGCGTCCTGCCCCGGCGAGCCGGCCCGGCCGCCTGCCCGCACCAGGGACCACGGCACCGCTGCCCGGGCAGGCGAGGCACCCGCTGCCAGCCGCTCGCAGGCAGGGGGGACGGGGCGAGGGGGAGCGCGCTGAAAAGGCCTGCGGGGAAACAAAGAGGTGCCGGAGGCGGCGGGAGGGCAGGGCGGCGGGTCAGGAGGCGGGAGGGCTCCCACGGGAGCCTCTGCCCGGGACCCCGGAGCCTTTGTTCGGCAGAAAATGCCGGGAGCAACAAAGCCCCGGGAGGCCACGGGGCTGCGACGCATGGCACGCTGCTCCTGGGGGGGAGCCCGCCGCGGGACCCCGCACTGCCGCCCGTGCTGCGGCACTGCCCTCGCCAACGGCTCCCCGCTCCTCTCCGCCATCTCTCTCTCTGGGAGATGAATTATTCAGAATGAAACCATTTTAAACTCTGTTGGGATGCTGAGCGAAGCTGAGATGGGTGGTGCTGCAGAGGAAGCCGACAGGGACACGACCAGAAACCAGCTCTTCCTCACACAGAAGGTTACAAGTGCAATGACAGCCCATCCCGCCTCAAGCCCAATGCCCCGAAACACTCTGAAATAACTGAGCAGAAAGCTCTAAGAGCACCCCGTCACACCCAGAGACGCAACATCAACTTGAGTGCAAGGCCCGGGGACGCGCCACGCCAAGTCCATTCACGGGAGGCTCCCACAAAGCCACCCCATCAGCCATGGCTGAGCACTAAATGCCCTCGTTCCTGTGTTTTCTTCCAGCTGGCATGGTATAAAGCAGCAGAAATAAGGAGAGCTGGGCAGACTCTGGTTTGCACGGTGACCTCCACGTGCCAGGGCAGCCCGGTGAGCAGCACGGCAGCCTCACAGCCATCACACGTCCAGATGTGCTCCCGCAGACCCACCTCTGCAGCTGTGCTCTCCCGTGGGGACGGGAGACGAAAGCAGGGATGGCACATGGAGTCTGACCGCTGCCAAATTCCTCCTGAGTGACCGGGATCCCCCAGGCTCCCAACACTGCGGGCTGCTGCCACAGTTAGGTGGGAGGAGATCGCTGCCGTCAGAGAAACGCAGGGCCGAGGCTGTGGAGGTGTCCCAAAGCCAACACCCCCCTACGCTGCTGGGAACACTGGGCCACCCCGCAAAAAGAAACGGGCAGCACAGCAGCGCTGTGGAGGACAGGAGCCCTCCCGCTGCCCTCCTGCAGCGCGACGGGTCCCCAGAGAGGTCCCCCGACCACCCGCCGGACTCGAGACCCACCACTGAGCTTCATTCCACACGGACTACACAAGCAGGACCCTCTGCGACGGGCTGTCTGAAATGCAGCGCGTGGCCAGCAGCGGTTTGCAGCACGAACAGTCCTTAGGCAGGAGCGCCGGTAAGGTGCTTGACACGGGGCCCCACCGTACAGATGTATTCAGGTCAAAAAGGAGAACATCAACAAAAAGGTAGTCCAGAGAAGAGGGGTTTTGTGTTGTTTTGTTTTTAAATGAGGAGACAAAATAATGAAATGGCCTGGAAACTATTCAACATTAAAAGTCACTATAGCACTAAAAATCTAGCTCTGACAGTTATGGGCGAAGCCCTTTAAAAGTTACCATGGTAGTTGATGCAGCTATTCGCCCACTCGTTCTTCAATAATGCCGGATTTTTCTTTTAATGCGATTCAACCACAAACAAGCAAATGTTGCTGAAGGAAAAAGTACTTTCTCGCACCATAAAAAAATCCCCCATCCTTTATCTCTGCCACAAGCGCACAGCTAAGGAGGAGCGAGCAGGTAACAGGGAGCCAAGCCAAACACGCAATGCTCAACTTCACTCCCTCCCTCTCCGGGGAGAGAGGAAATTTAAGCAGCAGATTCAGGATTTCAGCATCCATTTCGCTTTCCCTCCCCCCTCGTGAACTACCGCTCCCCGGGCCCCAAACGGCTCTTCACATGCTATGTCAGCTGAATGCTGCCTTCGCTTCCTCTCTCAAACACCAGCTCAGCAAGCCTCGCAACGCGCTAGATGTCAGATGAGAAAGCCAAGTATTTTTGGAACACATCTTTCCTCCTTTTAATTAAGTGCCCAGGTAGAGAGCAGCTCAGGCAGGAGCCTTCGCTCTGCAAAGCCGCATCCAGCAAAGCTGGCAGAGGCAAGTCGGAGCAAGAGGAGACCCAGACAAAGGAAAGCAAACACGGGCTGTAAGGGAGGAGCAGGATACAACTGCATTGACCTGCCCAGCTATTATTTTCGCAATCAAACCGAGGTCTAGAAACTCCTACGGCCCAAGGGAAGGCTTCGCCGGCATGAGAACGCCTCGCAGCAACCTCCCCAGCAGCACAGCCCTCATCCCGTGTGCAGACGGAAGACGGGAACCTCTCCAACGCCAGCTCAGCGGCAGCGCCTGCAGATAGCTGGTGGAGGCCGAGTCGCCTCCCCACCTGCCAGCTAACCCCCCCCTCCCCGGGGACCCCCCCGGGGGCACCCCAGGAACAGGGGCCGCCGTAGATCAGCCCCCGCAAAGGCGCAGCTCCGAGCGGGGCGAGGCAGATGGGGAGAGGGAATAAGCAGCTTCTCCGCCGCTAAGCCGGGGAAGGCAAGACTGAGCCTGCGCGCCGCACATGCCGGGGGCACGCGGTGCCGGGGCGCAGCCGGCCGGGGGGCCACGCCGCGGGCCAGCCTTCTCGCCTGGTGCTAGCCTAAGCAACACGTACTGCTGGCTCTACAAAAATAATATTCCTCATTCTTAATCCAGTATAAATTATTTGTTACAATAAATACTTGCACTGAAAAGCCTTGAGGCTTTACTAACAAAGCTGGGTTTGCACGCAGGCTGCCAGGCTTTGAGAACTGGTTTAATCAGCTGGAGAAGCCGTTAGCGTGCTTAGGGAGCACGTTCAGGCTTCGCAAGACGCAATTTAAGTGAAAAGAGCCGCTGTCGGCGGCGGCTCTTCCTTCCCGCAGTCCCCTCGACTCCAACCCCAAACAACTCAAACTGGGAAACGTTGTGCCATGGTATGAACCGGGAGAAAACAATCATCACGGTGGCCCTCGAACGGGTCCATCCACTTAGAGATTCACCCATTCGGCGAGGGGCAGTTTCTGTGCCGAAGCGTCTTTCCAGCCAGCGCCCCAGCGAGCAGCAAGCCAACAACTTTCAAGATGAATTAAGGCCACCGCTTCCGTGGAGTTACGCCGGTGGAAGGCGGCTTTGTTAAACCGAAATGAAAGCTAAAAACGTGCTACATTCACCCCATTGTTCCTTCGCCTTTTCTAATAGCTGTTTTCTCTCCTCCATCACTCTCGGGCTTCGCACGCTCAGCTGTGACTCTTTGTGCCTCCCTTTCGCTGCCTTCTGCTTCTGTTTGTCCTTTTGATCTCCACTTCTCAGCTTGTGTTTTCTGCTGCGTCCCCATCCCCCCGCGCCTGATTTCCACTTTTATTAGGGTGCGAGGCAGAACGGCTCAAAGGATGAACAATGCGTCTTAGCTGAAAAGGCTTTGAAGCTGAATTGTGTTGTTTACCAATAGATTCCCCAATCTCCTACTGAAATAAAATAGTATTTCACCTCCACCAAAGCGCTTGCTGTTTATTTTCAGCTGGAAGCAATTATAAAAAGCTGATGGCACGTTAAATGCATAGAAACAGGATCACGAGCACAGGAGTATGATCACTTTAAAAAACAACAAAAAACCAGACAACCGCATCTCCTGTCAGCCCACAGTTTCTAGGAGAAATTATTTTGGAGTCCAATTGTACAGCTTCTGCCGCTGCAAGGACAGGTTAAAGCTTCAACCAGCTCCTAAAGGCCCCTGTGAGCCAGCACATCGGTTTGTGCTTTCTGTACGAGCGTGCTTTCCTCCAACACTGAACTGGAACGCGTACCAAATAGCTGCTTTCTCATCTGAGCTCCTTTAACTCCAAAGCGTTACTTCAATTAACGCCTGCTCTTTCAAGTGTAAATATTGAAACTCTTCAAGCTGGGCAACTTGCAGCCAGTGACAAAGTCCAACCACAGAGCTCCTGCCCCCTCCGTCGCTTCCCCGCGCAGGCAGAGCCGCCCCGCAGGCCGGGCACCGCGCGCATCCCGTCTCAAAGCCGGACCTCTGCTACGGGACTCCCCAGGAGCAGCATCTCCCAGAGACGATCCCTGGGCTGGGTAATACTCTCTGTAAATTAAGAGACAGGACAGGAGATAAAAAGCAAAATACCACGAGCTGTGGAGATAAGATTTCAGTACTTTGGTCTGCTCAGCATCTCGTCACCACCCAGAATTACAGCCCACCGCGGCAGTACGAGCGTGGCTCGGCCGGGCGAGGGGCAGAGCGGGTCCTGGGAGCACCCCGAGCCCCCGGAGCACCCTGAGCCCCGGCTGTGCCTCCGGCCGGGGTGCCTACTGCCAGGGGCAAGAGATGGCAGGGCTGAGAGCCCAGCACTGGCCCGGGGCAAAGCGCTGACCTGGGCTGCAGACGGAAGAAGCAAAACACCCCAAAAACGTCGCTGATTCATGAGCTGCGTTAGTCAGCAGCAGCCGCCTCCGTCAGCCGGGATGCCCAACGCTACCTGGGCAGGAGAACACATGAAACCAGCGGAAAGGAAAAGGCCAGGACAAGGCTGTAAGGTCTGCATCTCAAAAAAGTCACAACCATCAGACTTGAGCGGAAATAAAAAGACTAATCTCCGGGAGAAGAGCAGCGCCTTGGGGCCCACGAGTGCCCCAGGAACCCTGCCACTACAAACAGGCAGCCAAGAGAGCTGGGCAGCTGCCCCCCGCCAACTCCCCGCTGCACCAACAGACTTCTGCGTGCCCAACGGTGGGCTAAAATAAATTACACCGCAGCTCATGCGAAGTGGACAATTATTTTTTTCATCACAGGTAAATTTTCAAGCTGACTGACCAAACAAAGAAAGCATAAAATAGCTGAGGCTAAATTATGCCACTCTGACTGTAAGCTGTAATCTCTGTTATTCAAAATTTAAGATTTTCAGGCTATACGGTAGGTTTGGGAGCTGTTAATCAATGACTGAAATGAAAGATAATGCTTTACATGATGCACAGAGCTTCCTCAGAGGGAAGAGACATTAACTCTCCGTAGATCACAGCCCACAACCATACAAGTTTATTTCCTTACCATCACTATACCTTAAATAATTTAAGGCAATACTAAACCAGTAACAGAGCACAATTTTAAGCAAAGAGCTTTTACTTTTACGGAATAAAATCTCCTTTTAAATAAAAAAGATCTACGTGCAAACACTGCAGCTGGAGACAGCCTACGTTAAAGAACACAGGGCTGGGAAATGACAGTGCCTAGAAGCTCCCCGGGCAGAGGCCAGAACTGCCTGGCCCAGGCTTGGCCACTCGGGCCTCAGTTAGTTAATGGGCAGGGAGAAATTCAAGCAAAAATCATGTTATTTAAGTGCTTCAAAAACATCTGAGCCTATCACGAAATAGCTCTGTAGATCAGGTATTTGCCAAATTGTCTCAGTTAAGAAAAAGCAGTTTTAAAAACCTGAAAATCCCCCGTCGACACAGACCGGCAGCTGGGTTTCCCAGCCCCGCTCCTGTCCCCGGGAGTTCCGAGCTGAAGACCCAGGGATGAACCGACATTGGAGTAACGACCGGTTTGGACTTTGCTCATGTAACTGCGGTATTTGATCTAAATTTTTAAAGAGAAGGTTGAAAGTAGTCCCGTCCCTCCTCCAACACTATGCATTTTAGCGCACGAGTGCACCCAACCGAGGTGCGGAGCGGCACGGAAACCCTCCCTTAACAAACGCCGCCCAACAGAGAGCTGAGCTCCCGGCCTCACCGGCACCCAGAAACGCCAACGGCACCTTACGGGATGACAGCAGCGCTCGGTTACGGGCAGCCTTGACGTGAAAAGCACAAAAGGATGAAATTCAAAATCTGCAGGCGTCCCGAACGGTGCATAGTGCTCACTCCTCCTTCAGCCCGTCCGCATCTCTGAAGACTCCCAAGTTACACATTCGCTGGACAGTCTCATTTATCCTCTAGCGAGTAAATACTTTAAACTGTTTTTTATGATAAAAATATGATGGCACTTGAACAAGCAGACTTCAGAAACAACAGGCTAGCACTCCCAAATTAAAGCACACGAGCATGCACCGTGCATATATGTTAAACCCACGACATTTCCAGCAGAGCAGTAATTACATAAGGTATGTCGCTAATTGTTTTGAATTCCCGGAAAAAGAAAATTACACACTTCACACCGAGTAATTTGAAAACAAAACTGTTGATAACTTGAAAATATTTTTCCAGTTACCACAACAAAAACGCTTCAATGTATCTTCTACTTTAAACAGACGTGAGGAAAATTCCCAGATTGCAGCAGTGGGGTTTGCTGCCAGGTTTCAAGGTCCGCGGGCGGCCCCTTCGAAAGCTCGTGCCGGCCCAAAACACACGGAGCTGCGCTCGGGTGCCCGGGATGGTTTTGTTCCCCTGCTCCTTACACACGTGCAAACCTCCTCAGGCTTAATTTTGGAAACAGGGTCGGTTTGTATCACCCTCTGCCCCCAAGAAACAGTTTCAACGTTGAGGCGACATCAATATTACTTAAATTGCAAAACCTCACACATGTAAGCTAGTTCACAGTTTCCAAAACTAAAAATTTCATCAACTCGAACTCCACACAGTAAGTTGCAGAAAGAGCTAAGGCCGTTGAATGAAGTCTACCTAAAGCACCAACGCGTCGCATGGCACTGGATCGGCGGCGGGGCTGGGCACGGCTCTCCTGCTCTCCCTCCGCCGGGAGGATGGACGCCTCCGGAGGTGCCGTGCTCAGGAAGGAGGTCTGGGGACAGTGTGAGGAGGAGCTCGCCTGGGCTCCCCAGATCCTGAAGCTCCATTCGAGATGTTTCTCGTGAGAAGGATTAGGAATTACGGGCTGCAAACGGACAAAACATCTGCTGGGTAGCAGGCAGCCATCCGGGCTCACCAGTGGCACGAAGAGAAATCCTCTGCAGGCTTTCAATGGTGCGCAGAGCGAGCTCCCATCAGTGAGCTAGCGCTAGCAGGAAACATCCACAGCATTTTTTTTTTTTGTGTAAATTATTCTTCCTGGCACGTGTGAGACACCGGCTGAATCCCTGATCAGATGGCAAAGGCGCTTAGTCCGGGTTTGGGGCAGGGAGCAGTGGCGGCAGCCCTGGCCGGGAACGGAGCTCAGCCCGTGGGGCCGTGCTACACCACGAGCACTCCCGCTGAGCCTGGATTATTTAACAGTTTTGCAACACCCTTTGGATCCCCAGTAACTTCATTTTTTAGGACAGGATGTAAAACATTCAGTGTCCACTATCGGTCACGCAGGTGAGCAGATGCAAGCGCACCACTGAATTTTCAAAGCAATTTTGCAAGGCTGCTTCGTTTTCTTTCTGTGTCTACAAAGAGAGCATTCCTGCCTTCAGTAGGTATCTCCCTGTTTTCAGTAGCTGAAATGCTGAAAAAAGCAAGACTAAAAAAAGAAATCACGACACTGGAAACAGGCGTCTTCATAAAAACTGTTTTGAAACACCTACTCAGCCAAAACTGCGCAATAGGGGAGCAAGACCCGGTTTGCACGCTCATTCAGCTGCTCACCTTTTCCCTGAACGCCCAAAAAACTCCCAACGAAACCTCCAGCTGCAGGGAACGGCCTTCACGGAGACGCCTTTGGCCTAACGCAAAGATTGTTTCCCATTTCATTAAGATGGGGCTACCAAGCAGCAGCAGCGGTTCTTTCATTAAACCGTGGTTTGCAGAAAGCCACCAGCACAAAGGCGTTTCCCAAACCCCCAGGCTGAAGCCGGCAGGGCTGTCACGACAGGGCTGTCACGACAGGGCTGTCAGGACCGCGCGGTGCCCGAGGAAGGAGGGGAGAGGACGGCGCTGCGGCCGTAACGCACCATGTGTCCTCCAGCAGACCCTGTCTGGAGGGAGGGCGGGCGTGCTGGAGCCGCTCGGGGAAGCCAGATGCGAGGCCTGGCACTGACGCCAGCAGCCGAGCTATTTTTACTAACCAATGGGTTGCGGTGCCGGAGCAGGAGCTGCTTCCCCGCTCCGAGCCCGGCTCACCGCGCTCAGCCAGGCTAGAGAGATCCGGGCGGCTCTTGGGGCCGAGGTGGGAGCCCAGCACCCGCTGCTGCCGGACCGGGAGGGAATTCAGGCGCCGTTCGCAGAGCTCTGCCCACACGGACAAGCACCGACTCCAAGAGTGATTTTTTTTTTTTTGGCAGGGAGGCTTCCCTATCAGAATCCACAGAAAAATCCATTAAATCGCTTAGCACAGGGAAGCCTAAATAGGCGATCATTTCTCCTAGCCACAATGACGTCTACCTGCACCCCAAGCCATTCCCAAGGTCAGCTCCCTCCTCCCTGGACAAGTCAACAGCACGCACCAAACCCCGCTTGAAAAAAACGTCAAGACAATAAAAGTTTAACTCAAATAAACATATTCAAATTATTCAGTGCACGTCACCAGTTTTCACCGGGCTTTCAAACGCTTTGCAGTTTCTTGAAGCTGAATGCCAGGAATACCTGCTGAAATTATCACAGCAACGCCGGCCTTCCCAGTGCTCTCTCCATTTTCTCAGGCTTCCTTCCTGGCTTCTTTCCAGTATTCCCATCTCTTACAGAAGATCCTGTTTTCCTTCATCGTCTGGGTTGTCTCCTCCTCTTCCTTCTCATTGCCACCCACTCGTTTTTTCATCTTTCCCAATATTGTATTCGCTACATCCTCTCTCGCTGCAGCCCTCTCCCGCCGTGCCGCCCAGCAAACCACCCACAGGCACCGGCTCCGTGCTCAGCCCCGCACCGCTCGCTTCAGAGCCAGGGTATGAGATGTGCTTGCCCACGCCAGCGTCCTAACACCCAGGTCAGAAGCTTTTTCCTAATCCACACCCTGACTGACGCTGAGCACGAGGACACACGGCTTCTCCCTCGAGCGTCTCAATGTTTGAGGAACTCCCCGATACGATCTCCGCAGCCGGCCTCTACAGACCCTCCTCTGCCCGGATGCCCAGGAAACGAAGTTTGCCGAGAAGAGCGAAACAAGCAGCAAGCTGAGCCTTTTCTTCTTCCTCCTTGCCTTCCTCTAGCCCAGACGGAGAAAGCCACATACAGCAGAGCAGATCCAACCCCCCCCAGCCTGACACGATCATCTCTAAACACGTACAAGCCCTTTCGTGCCGGGCACTGCGTTAAGCACAATAATCCCAATTCTAAAAAGTACCAAATACATGACTAATAAAATAGCGATGCAGTCAGCCCGAAACTTCCTTTGACTAGAAGAGGCCGCCTGCCTTCCACGGCAGGAGCGAGAGAGCCGCAGTTTCTGTCGCCCGGCGGCTTCCTGGCTACAGCCCCGCGCTAGAAGCAGCAGGTCCCTTGAAGCTCAGCTCTGCAGAGGCCCGAGCACAGGGCAGGCTCGGGGGTTTTTTTAGTCACCAGACTATGCAGAGAGTCACTTGACAACACACGTTAAACTTAAGCCACCACAGTCACCACCCGGAGTGGTTCCACACCCTCCATCGCCCCTGTGCAACAGAGACAAAAATTAACAGGTAGGAAACGACCGTTCTCACCTCTTTCTCTTTTTCTGGCATTCAAATTACGGCCTCTGACCCAAAACTGAGCCTGGCCTATCCTGCAGCCTCTGTTAGTGCTATTGCACGCTCAGGCAAGCTGCAGAGCTAATTTTACCCTGTGCAAAGCGATGATGCCCAAGACGCTGGACGTCGGTGCGTTGGAACCAGCTCAGTGCCACCTCGTCACCACCCACCCCGTCCCCGTGTTCACTCCATACCGTAAAGGCTGAGGAGTCCGTCAGCATCACGGCATCTACAAGCTCTTCAGAGGGACGCCAAGCGTTTGACAAGCGACTGGGTTGCTTTCCTGTCCACGTCTTCACAGCATCCCTCACCACAGCGTCCCAACACTCGCCCCTTGGCTTTGGGGGGGGGGGGGGGGCAGTGGTTCCCTCGGTACGGCCACGGGCACAGACACGCAACTTGTGTCAAACCTTTGTTCACAAGTTAACAACGCTCATCCAGAGGAGATCCCAAAGCAGCCTGAGCAACATACATTTTTCAGCCTTTCTGCAAGAAATCCTGAATCATTTGTGGTCAGCCATCTGCGCAAAATTTCACCTGAGTACAAGGAAAAAGCTGTGCCTCACCCAGGTGTTCCCGTAAACCACCTACCCCCACTTTCCTTCACCCCAGATTTACAAAGACTGTTGATTCATCGGAGTGCTTGGGTGGAATCTGCTGACCGATGTTTTGACTAAAGCCTCAAGCACACACTAAAGACAGGCAAGAAGACATCTGGGCAGGAAAGCTGCGCTGAGCCTCTAAAACTTTATTGCAGTACCAAAGTTGTAAAGCGCTTGGGCAGCCTGGGCAGCAGGCGCGGGATGAGGACGAGGGCAGAAGAGAAGTGCGAGCAAGATGCAGGAAGGAGAAGCAAGCGCGCAATGGGAAGGTGCCCGGAGGCAGCGGGGCGGGGAAGGGGCCGGGCGCACACCCAGCTTGAGCTGGTGGGAAGTGGAAGCTTACAAAGCCAGGCAGACACCAAAGCAGTGCCTATGCAAAGGAATGAAAACGTATCTAGAGCAGCGAGCGCCGTGCAGGGCTGGAGAGGACTCCAAGAGGACCACGCGCTCTTGTACATGCCTACACCAGCCCACAGCACCCGTGGTTAGAGATCCTTCCTCAGGTCGACACACTTTGCTTACTACCAGTTTGACTTAAAGAGAATGGTCTCTTTCAAAGAGACACCGCCTAACCAAAACCAATGTGAAGGTTTGACATGGCACTGCGGGTGGATCATGAGCTGCTAGAATGAACTTCTACATAATGCAAACAAAAAGCTTTGCTTACATTTAAAAGCACTGACATTTCTTCTAATAAACTAGACAGACCTGTGAAGAGAATCAGTTTTCCTTAAAAACCCAGCAAACTGAGGCCATCTCTGACCTCCTTTTGTACAGCTTTTGGTGCTCAACCCGAAGCTTACGGCATCTTACACCGAACCTCTTGCTCCACAGATCCCTTCTTTCAGTATTTTCGATGTGTATGGCCCTGCTATTTATTGCCAGGGTTTGTCATTTACAAGACACATGGGCAAAGCGCTCCATCAGCCAGTGCAGGGCATCTGACACCCTCCCTCTCCACGAGCCTCAAGGCCTCCTTCACATAACTGGAGCCGCAGAGATAGCGGTGCTCCAGCTGCCAGCCCTGAGAAGAGCACCTCCAGACCGACCGGCATTTGCCCCCGTGGTAGTTTAAGGTAGACGCCTTTTGCACGCTGCCTGCGCACACGTTGGGTTTGTTACCAGTGCTGGCAATGGCTTGGGCACGGACAAGTTTTCTACAGCTTTCAAGGAAGATGCGGTCTGAGTCAGGAGCCGTCGCTCCATGGCGCACAGGCAGATGTGGAAGAGCACAAGCAGGACCAGGGCAGGTGTTCCCTGAATGGCAGCATCTCCCAGCTCCCACTGGCTGAACACACCAGGAGCCCCTGCCTGGCACAGAAGCAAGATACTATTGAGGAGCTGGCAAGCACCACATTTCCTCTGCGAAAGGCACTACCCAATGACACGTTTTAACCTCTACCATTTTTCAAAAACCACCAAGCCCACGCTCACAGCACTGACAGACATCTCCACGACCTCATCATCATCATCTTTCAGTGGGGACCACTACTCAAGGCTTTCGCTCAACTCTCTTCACTGGAGGAATATACCGGTCAGTGAAAAACCAACTAGATGTTCAGGACATCTGCCCTGGAGACAGCACTGCCTATGACTCCTCTGTCACCCACACTGCTTCTCCCCATGCGCCCAGCATAGCTGTTAGTTCAACAGAGCAATTAGTATATTAGGTAACTTACCTGGCTGAACACTTACGCGGCCAAAATGTTGGGTTTTAACCAAACAGTTTGGAACTGCACCACTGCCAACACCGTCAGAGGAGCAGAGATGGCGAGAAGGAGGCGGCACTACAGGAAACAGGGGCTTCCCCGGCCGTCGCACAATCATACCTGCGATGAACGTTGTCGTTTCTCTCTACTATTTAAACCCACAAACGAGGGTTCATTCAACTTGGTGCAGGACGCGTTATTTAGACTCAGTAACGGCTTTCTCATAACGCAGGAGACACGTGGGAACAGGGGAAGGTCAAAGAGACACTAAGCAATTAGGCTGCATTATCTTTATCAGGTCCGTTTGGAGACCCAGGCCCAGCGAACGCTGCGGCGGGGAAGCTCGCGGCGCGGAGCACAATGGCCCTCTGTGCTGAGCAGCCGCTGGATCCAAAGGTGGAGATTTTCACCCGAGGCTTCCCGCGAAGCAGCATGGAGCCACTGAAACTACCGCACACCCCTTCTCAGGCCGCCCTGCGCACAGCAGGACGTCGCTGGGTGTTTGGTTTTCAGGCGCTGCGTGGCAGCTCGGAGCACGGCACTGGCAGCAGGTCGGTGACCATGGATCCCTGTCCTCAGCAACAGCCTATGAAAGGGACTTCACAGCATAGCTATGGCCACCGAGCCCTTGTCAGAAACCCTCGTCGCTCTGCTTCCCTGTCTCCTAACGGTGGCAAAGCTGCTTCAGACTCATCACTCTCCCACTCAAGTTCGGGAGCCCAACCCTGAGCCCAGCAGAGAGCCGACCCTGGGCGACAGCTGACAAAAACACCGGCTCACCCCCGGCAGGATCCGGGCAGGAGCCTCTCCCCTCACCCATTTTAAGGACACAAGGAGCCTTAAAGTAAAGACGTATAATAAGAACGTAACACTTCACGTTACCCTCACTGGTTTGGGCTTCCAACGCCAGTGTCACCCGGCGGGTGGAGGAGGACCAGGGTGTTGGCTCACCGTTTGCACCCTGCAACCCCTCCTCGCCACCCCCTGTGATTTCTCCCTTCTCCGCCCATCCATTGCTCTGCCGGCAACTCGACCGCCGCTTTTCCCGTGCGCAGCTGCCTGCTCGGAGGCTCCTGTCCCCTCACTCACCTCCCGCCACCGCCCAGGCAGGGACGCGGGACGTGAATGGAGAGTCCCAGCACGCTGCTCCCGCGCTGCGCTGCCGGGGGTTGCCAGCAGTAAACGTGATCATCTGCTGTGCTGATGCTGCAGTTGCCACTAATGAAATACTATAACGCAGCCCTTAAAGCGACACCGTGTTGAGCACATCGTCAGCTGGGAATTAACTCCCAAAGCGCAACCAAGAAAATGGAAATACTTCTCTTTCACCTCTTGCCTAGCGGGGCAGCCAACCGAGTTCTGTTTATTCCTTTACCCAGAAGAAGTTAGAAATGGCAAGGTCTCATCTCTCATGGAAAGTTTTAAAATTTTACTGAAATTTTAAGTATTGGATCTGCAGCATTTGCAAACACGTGCAACAAGAACTGCAGGTCAGTCCTTTGCACGTAACGAAGCGAAACAAACAGCAAGCTTTGCAAACCACTTGGCTAGTAGCAGTACCAGGGTTTTCACAAATAAAACACCGTAATTGATAACGTTACAACTACCCAAAATTTGCAAGTTTGTGCTACATAAGAGTAAGCTTTTATTTTAAGAGCTTTTAAACAGCTTATGAGAATACCTGTGCTTTGTGAAGATACAGACAATTCAGGGGAGTCTGCACTTTACCTTCTGCGTTACGTCCGCTGAACTTCAATTCCCATGTTTATGTAAAATCCTGAACTGTATTTCTATTTAACTGTCAGAAGAAGAAAGTTATTGTCATATTGCTGTGTCTTCTTTAAGATTGACCTACTCAACACGGAAAAAATACTGGATTCTCCTACAGCCGAACATTTTCCAGGCGCGTACACGCAGCACAAAGCTATTCTTAAAAGACCAGTCACGTGCGAGGTTTCACGATATTTACAGTCGTAAGAGGTCCTTGTGAGAAGAACACTACGCAGAACGTTTCCCCAGAAAAGAAACCTTGAACGAGAACCAAGTCATTTCTGCACATGTGACCAGAAAGTTCCTCGGCACTCGCAGAGATCTTTCTGCATCCTCCGCCTCGGATCTGCTCAAGGCCCGTTTCTAAGCACCACCAGAACCAGCAGCCGATCTCCAGGAGGCAGAACGCCAACGGAGCCGTCGGAGCTCTCTAGAAGCTCTTTTCTTTACCCGCGTTTTCTTCACCCACATTTATACCCTTTTATATTTAACCTAGATAAGGAAAACGTGAATGACAAGCAGGCTTTCCTCGAGCAGGATCGCTGCTCCTGACTGTGTGAAACGACGGTCTGGAAGCAATTTGTTTTCCCATCTCATTTCACGTGGGAAGCCCATCCGCCAGCGGGGCCGTGCCCCAGCCGCCCGTCCCCTCCCTGCTGGGAGCCCGGCACACAAGAGGACATTGTCCCGGCTGAATGACAAACAGTTTTGTGACGCTGAGGCTGTAAAGTGCATCAGACAGGTGCAGGGAAGCTTACCAAATTGGTGCGTACACGTCTCCGCGATTCGGGGACAAGTTAATTCCGAGGGAGAATATACACAGAACGCCAACAATGGTCTGAGAGGAAGGGAGCGGGCTGGGGGAGGCGGGGGGTGCTCCGTGCTCGGCCCCTTCGCCCGCGGCTCCTCTTTCCCGGCCCTCCCACCACACACGCACGGGCTCCATCTCCGTCGGGACAGATCACGTCTCCCGGCAAACCTGGGTTTCCTGAGCTGCAACACCACCCCGGCTCGTCTGAGGAAGAGTAAAACACGGGCATGCCTTCTGAACCCGAAACTCATCTCAAGAAAGAAACCCCACTGCCCAAATAGGATAACAGAATTTGAAAAGTATTTGCGGGAGGGGGGGGGGAAATCCCTTTAAACCGAACGCAGAGATGTCTCGCGCTTGCCAGCAAGTTCACAATAAAAACGTTTGCTATTTCTGTCGCTGCATCTCCAGAAGCTCAGACTCAATTTGATTCATTTTCCCTATAAGGTATTTTTAAGTATAGAAGAAAAAGCCCAACTAATTGCCAGAACGTGTCCCTGCAGATTGCACGGCAGCAGCCATGCATGCATAAACCATTACGCAGCTGGCAAGCAGACAGGCGCATCAGCCAGCGACGGAGCGAGTTTCAGACAGGTTACCCCACCAGAGGCACGACGAAAACCAGGACAACCAGGTGATCTCCGGTGCCTCCACACGCACCGGCTTATTCAAGCACCTCAAGGTTTTTAGTGCATGTTTAAAAACAAAACTAAGTGGATCATTCAACAGAAAGCAACCCAGCCAAGACCTTGGCAAACCACAGCTGGCATTTAATAACTGCACCATCTTCAAAGACCCCTTTTAATCAACTTTAACTTTTAACTCCTCGTCACACGGTGCCGGCGTGCCCCAGCACACCCAAGGTTCGCTCAAAAGCACCACCGTGCCCAATTATTCCACCCTCTTCACCAACCTGCCATGCTTGCAAATCAGATCCAAGGACTAACTCAGCTGGAAAGAAACAGCCAGACAAAAAAGTTCCCTTTTTTAAAAAAAAAAAAAATAAAATTTGCTATCTCTAATCCAGTTCTGACGAGCCCACAAGCGGCTGTGCTGGCACAACTGAGAAGTATTTAAGCCTGCACTGTAGCAGAAAGAGCCCACATGGAATATAATTTTTAACAGGTTTAGAGAAAACTAAGACTAGTAACAGGAATTACAAAATGCAGAAAAGGTCTTCATTTGCTTCACCCCAATAAATTTATTTCTATACTCAACGTTTAAGCAGAAGCCAGATCGAAAACCAGATTAAAACGGGGCATTTTTCACGAAAGCCCTAAGGAAACCCCACTGTTTAATCACGGCAGCAACCCCCCAGAAGAGCACCGGACTCCGCCGCTGCCCAGGACCAGAAACTTGTTGAAACAGATGAAATGACTCACGGAGCAGAGACACGCATAGCCACGGCCGCGCTGCCAAGGGGAGGGGAAAGCCTTTAGGGAAGGACTGCAATCCACCCAGCGCTGTTAGTCAGGCCCTCGGCACAGCACGCAACGCTACGGTAGGTAGAACTGAGTTGGCTCCTCGCGAATTAAAATCACTGAAAAGCTGTTCTGCCTTTAAAAAAAAAAAAAAAAAAAGCACTGCTACTGCCAGATGTGAAAAATTCCTCCGGTCTGGTTTCCTGGAGGGAGCAGGAAGGGAGGCTATGACCACTCGCCCCCGTGCACGCCTGGGTCGGTCCTGCTCCGCATGAGCTTCAGCTCAAACATTAACTCCCCCCAAGAAACACACCTTTCCCCGGTCTCCCGCAGCCCGGCCAGGACAGCTGCGGTGCCTCAAAAACGTGCAGTTAAATGGCATTGCAGCCGCGCGAAGAAAACACCCAAGCACTTTCGCACCCTGAGAAGAGGAGCGTTTCTCGCCGTGCCCGGCCGGGCCGACGTGCTCCGGCGCAGAGCAGAGGCGCGAGCTGGCAGGCGGCCCCGCTCATGTGCCTTTCTTGGAGCCTCTTCCAGCTCCTCCTCGAGGGAGCCTGCCGGGACCGTGCCTTCCAGCGAAGAGAGGCTCCGGCGAGCAAAGGCAGCCGCCTCCTCACCGGGGCTTTCTGCGGCCGAGCAGCCCTGAGTCGGGGGGTTTAAGCCAGTAACCACCCCCCTGTAGCGAGGGGGGAGCGGTGCCTCAAAGGTGCTCCAAGACACGACCGCCTGTACCGGTTCACGGGGAACTGAAAAGCTGACTCACATCGTGTCCACGTTAAGCTGCAGGGAGGATCGCGCCGCGCAGAAGCCATATCGAAGACAGAACCGCTCCACTGGGTTTCAGCACTCTAAAGGTGTAGATACACAACTGCGCTCCCCAAGTAATTTTTCTACAACACACGATGGTATTCCCCAAGTAGTTTTTCTAAAACCTGTAATTGTATTCCCCAAGCAGTTTTTCTACAATACCTCTGCAACATCTGGTGACCATTTTGGATTGCTACATAATTTTCACAACTATAATGATCCAACATTTACAGACAACTCTTTAGAAAGTTATCTTTCAAAGTTGTTTCCTTTTGAGCTGTTGGTACCTTGCCCCTCCAGCAGCCGCATACTTTCAACGCAGTCTGAGAAACCAGGTGGTTTGGGGAAGTTTCTTTAATAGCTCGTGAAGTTTGCACCCGGTTACGGAAAGCTAAGGCAATACAGAGCCGCAGCAGAGCAAACACGACGCTGACCGAGTACAGCTTCTGTGAACAAGTGAACAGCATTCGCTGGTAGGAGATGGACCACATCAAGGCTAGAAAACAGCACAGAATTTAAAAATAAATAGAAGCAAAAGCCGTGCACTAATTTGGTGCCTTTTCAACTGCAGCTCTGAAACTAAGCTTTACATGAAGGGTTTGGTTTTTTTAACAAGATCTGTTCCTGCACGTGGAGCAGAGGGTGGGAGCACGGGAGTTTTTACTTGCGTGGGTCCAAGAGAGAGCCCTGCTCTCCGCTCCCACGTAGCCGGGATCCGCTGCCTCTTCCCGGGGCTGCCTTGACCAAAGCGTTACATTGTGCAGAGCCCGTCAGCCGACACAGACACGACTCCCCATGCTCAAATCCACGGTCCTTCAGTTGCTCCTGGGATTAACGTGCTTCGGAAGCAAACAGGAGGGTCTCCACTGAAGACAAGTTTTAGAGCTCAAATGCAGAAAACTTAACTCTGACCAGACATGGCCCGTTTTCACAAATTCTTCCCCATCCCAGCAGCCTTAATTTACCACCCACAGCCGCCTCTGGACAGCATGAAGGGGCAGTGCTGGAATCCAGCACCCTGCTTTCCGGTTTGAGTCCTTCAACTCTCCCCTTTAAGACAGAGAAGCTGCCTCTCCAAATAAAAGCACTTGCTCTGATGCTGCAAGCACATAACGCTCCTCATCCACAAGAAAGTGGATGGTGGGGTTTTTTCCTGGCATTACTCCCAAAGACCAGACAGATCAGAAACAAGCAGTCAGAAAAACTAACTCTCTTTCTCAAGGAAATTGTTTGTGAACAATTCTCTGAGCACTTTTGAAGCTGCTCTCCTTGCTGGGTGTGTTGAAGAGTATCTTTTGGCTAAAAGGCAAGCTTTCATGTGTAAAAGGTTAACCACGTTTACACCTTAAATACCATACTTAAAAGCATCTAGACCAACAAGCTCCTTAGCAATTCCTCCCCGGGAGGTGGGACAACTGAACTGGTTGGTCTGGTTGCTATATAAAGTCTCAAGTATGCTGTTTTCTACGTTTTCATTAAAGATTAAGTCAGCTAAGTTCCGCTGAGCCTTAGGAAAAATACCGAAAGTCACCAGCCCTAAAGATTACTCAGGCTGTCAGTAGGAACCGAGTTTTTTTTCTAGTATGGGACTAATACGCACAGAAATTCCCAGTCCAACAAGCATTCCCATGGGACATAACAACGGAGGCATTTTGCACAGAGAACACACCTCCAGCTCCTTTCACAAAGATGCTTGAACAGCCACGCCGGGACGCGCGCACAGGATCTTCACAAGTGCCAGACGGCACCTTGGAAGGCAGCTCTTTCTCCTGCCTACAGTTCCGGCAGAATTCAGCACGGAGGGTAGACTCGAGCTTCATCCGTGGTGGTACGGGTCAGCCTGGTGAGTTATGCCAATCTCGGATCCCGCACCGACCGAAGTTTGTAAATGCCACGTCAGCGACAGGTTTGGAGAGCGCAGAGCGGGGAAAGGCTGGAGTGATGGGGTTTGGACCAAGGCTCAAAGCATGCTGGCCTTGCTGGCAGTACTAGATCCCCATGCATGGTGGCAGTATCTGTTCCACCAAGTGACAGGAATGATTACTGGATTTTTTTTCCTAGAAATTGTATTTAAAAAAAGAAAAAAAATAAAGCTGGACTTCTGAAAATGTTTCCGTGCTTGTCATGTTATGACCCCATATAACGCTCGCTGGCTTTACTGCAAAGATACACAGCATCAAAGAAGTCAGCAAATCATCCTCTTAATTACAAGACATTTATTATAACGTGTAGAAGAAAACCTTTTCAAAAACAAAGGACATAACTTTGGTGATTCTTTAGCAGCTGGGAACTGGATACAGGGAGAGGAAGAAAAGAGAGCAGGGAGCAGAGTCTCCCCAACAGCATCAGGAATGGGGATTTCTCTGCTACAAAGGTGCCGAGATGATACCGGTGCTCCCATACCTGCTGTGCAAGCAGGTCCAGTTACACGGATGGGTTCTGCAGCCAACGACGCTTTCATTCATCCATTATTTCTGGGGCATTTGTGAAGTCTCACTTGCAAAACGCCATAAGTATTTCCACAAAGGCTTTGAAGTTGTTCCTGGCGATGAACAGAAGCAGGAACGCATGCTTCCATGGCTATGGACACATTCAGGAGACCAGTAAGTTCTAGCCTTGCCCTCTTCAAATACTGGCACTGTTCTTTTGGTTTTTTAAGTCCGACACACCAGCTATGTTTCTGTTCAATAAAGCCTCAGAGGGAAAATGGTCAGGTTTGCAGCTAGAGCTACAAACCAGACTAAATTAATATTCTACTCCCTCCCTAACACAAGGTCCACAGAGTAGCTTTGAAGACAAACGCTCGTCTAACAAGAGCAGCCTCTTCTTCAGAGAAACACGATGATGATGCCAAAATATTTTGAATTTGCTTGCTGAATCAACTGAACATTGTATTTGTTTTCCATAAGAATGTCTACTGCACCAACCAATAGTGAAACTGGCACATATTGACAACCCGCCTGATTTAGCACTGGATTTGACCCATTTTCAGAACAGGGATACATGACATCTGCACTTCAGTCCCGACCTAGCTCGACACTTGGTCAGACCACACCAGGCGTTAGAAAGCTGGGGGGGAAGCATTTAAACCAGTACTTGCTGCTCTCCGAAACTTATTTTCGGGCGGAAACTGAACACTGGTGAAGGTGTGGAGAAGCTAATGCTTTAATAAATCAGCATGAATTTAAAGCACTGAACACCATTCCATGCGGGACCGCTACAAGCGCTCACTGCCCGCCAACCTGCGCCGGGGTCCGCAGCGGCGCTCGCGCCGGTCCTGCGCTCAGTTTGCCAAAGTCCTCTGTCCGGAGAGGATGACGCTTGCTCACACCTCCGCCTCGGAGAGCTCGCTTCCACACCCCTTGACTACGTCCTCTCCTACGTGACTTTGTTCTGCGATGGGCAGAAGGAAAAAAACTTTCTTGCTTTTCAACTCCCACGAAGTTTCCCGATTTTGAACGAATCGGTGTAACGAGTTACCCGCACCTACTGGCTAGGCTGAAACTAAGAGTGCTTAAAGCAAGATTATTTTGTGCAGAAAGAGTTGACATTTGGAAAAGTTTAAATATCAAAATTTACTCCTCTGTAAAAACTGAAAATAATACATACTTAACACATGACAGATCACTGGCATTTATACAGCTTGAATCAATCTCCAGTCAGGAGGCACTCTCTTCAAAACCCTCTGTAACTTAAAAAGATGCATCTAGGCTCACAAAACTTGAAGCACCCATTGCTTCAACATTTAGAATGTATTAATACATTCTATCCGGAGATCTGAAGTCTGTCCTCCTTTTCAAACTTCAGCTGAAATACATTTTAAAAATAATTTTAAATATACCATTTATACATGTCAGTAATGCCAGTTTTACCTCCTGTACAAAAATACAGTGGTGCTTAATTCATAAACTAATTTTAGCATCAAATACTAAGGTTCTTTGATCAGACTAGGAGTTAAAGACCCTAAAGCAACATAGCCTATATATTGCTCAGTCTTTCCACAGATTTCAAATCTCACAATCATTTATTCTTCCAGTTCCGGTTCAGGATATATACCATAGTAAATATTTAAAAAAAAAAAACAAAACCAAAACACAAAACCCACAGGAGCTGCTTATGCCAGTAAAGTCAAACATTTGCTTTTTGAAAGGAACGTCCATAAGTACAATCACTGTTTTATATAGTCAAAATTTTATTTTACTGTGCTGCTGTACCGCTTTCTTAATACGCATCTGCTAAGGAAGAAACATTCTGTTTCTAATTACCAAAGTCTGTAAAAAAAAAAAAGATGATTTTTCAAGTTAAATATTTAATTTATTTGAAAAGAAATATTTCTAGAGGTGCCTCAAGTAAAAAATTGTTTAACATGTGTTTTACAGCCTTTCCAAACTCTTTTATGGTCCTGGAGCCTGTCCACATTTGTGGAAAAAATGTAATGTTTCAGCTTCAATTTGTCTATTATTTCAGTGTGATGTTTTAAAGCTCTTTAGGAGGAGAGAACACATCCATATTTCAAGTCATTTTTTTAATTAATATTTGAAAGAAATCAATCAATTTTTTTAAACAGGGACTTTTTTTAATAGCCACGGAAGTCAATTTCCTTCATGCAAATCTCCTGACTGAGACCAGTTTCCACTGACACATTTCTTCCCGCACCTTGACGCGATCCCAGTTTCGGTTCCTAGGCACAGTATGGCAGACCCGCGGCGCGGGAGCACTCCTCCTCCCAGCAGTAATGCATAAAGCAATGAAGGACGAGGGCAGGGATTGGTAGACGATGGCACCCAAGGCTGTGCCCCCGTTTACGACCCCTACTTCTTGAGTGCATAAAACAACTTCCCATTCATTTTTTTACAAAGAAAAAAAAGTATCTCAAGACTTAGACTCTTTCCCTGGTCCGGTTATGCTAAGCAACTGGAAGAGACAAAATTCTTGAAGTACTACAATAAAAATTTTGCCAGATGGGCTACTGTTTCTCCCCACGGGAAGGGGGCCCGGCATCCCACCCACGGGTGGCCGCTGCAGAGCCATCACAAACCTTCTGCCCACCCCAGGGCCACCGTGGCAGCACGCCAGCAACCCATGGGCTATATAGCCCGATTTTATTAAAATGGACTATTTTAAGAATACAAGTGTACGTAAATGTGATTTCCAGACACTGGATAGACTCAAAATCCTTTCTTTCATTCTGAGCATCCGCAGGGACCAGAGCGGAGCACCAGGGACGAGGAGCGGGAGATGCTCAGAGATGCTCCGCACCGTCCTCCTCCCGGCACTCACCTCCGTGAGCGGAGCGGGGCTGGACCTCCTCACGTTACCGAACCGCCACGGAGGTGAAACACTCTAAGTGCAAGAAATAACGCACCCAACACCCATGTGCTGCTTTGTTTTTATAAAATTGACAGGTGAAAACTAAACACTACCCACACGTGCAGGCAAAGGGTGGCAGAGCCCAACTGCACCCCAGCCTTCCACAGCCACAAGTAATTTTCTATCTGTGATGCTCAAATCAAAGAATATTCCACCGCCAGCAAGCCGTGAGAAAAAGTGCATCCTTTTCATTATAAGATAAGCTCTTAATGGCCTCTATCTCCACTCTTCTGACTCCAACTGCAGCGTTATTTTCTCCATAGAAAGCCCCCGTTGATTTGGATGTTCTCCTATCACCAAAAAGGAAACTAAAATTTGGAGCAAGGGTTTGGAGGGGCGTTGTTTTTAAGAGACAGACTTGTAAACGGTACTTTTACAGTGAGAGGAACGTAGAGAATGAGAGACAGCCAGCGAGTGCATACGTTTAATACAAGCCTTCAAAGATGTACGTAACTCAGGGACAAGCTGAACAGAGGCTGCTTAGGACCGACGATGTGCAACATTTCCCATAGCATTTCTCGGGTATTTTTAGCCTGGTTTCCTGAGGAAGTGAGGCCCACAGCTGCAGCGTGCCCACCTCTCCTCCCCGCAGCCAGGTCTGAAGGAAGACACGGGCTCGGGCAGCCGAGCAGGAGACGCAGGAAGGTGAGAGCCTGGCCACCACCCGTCCTCCCCGGGTGCTGCGTCGTGTCCTGCCAAACGTGGGAGGCTTTTGGAAAAAGGGAAGGAGAAGTACTGCAAGGGGGATTTGATTTTATAGAACAAGGATTGCTCCAAAACCAAGCTACCCAAGTCACTGCAGGAGAAACTGTCAGAAACACTCAACCAGAGGCACAGCCCCTATAGCGAGACCGTTTCTCCAGCTTCTCGCTTCCCCCATCCAGAAGGCTCCACATACTCACAACCTGCAGGCATCTGTACGGGCTCTGCGTGACACAACACCCGCCCTGAGACCACCTTTACTCAGGCACGGTGTTACCAAGATCTGTAGAGGTGGGTGGCTGCGGGCAGCCGGCCGCGAGCACCTGGGCCAGGGCTTACCGGGGTCTTCTGCATTACTCACATCAACTGCGCTGCCACCATCATACCCGGGGACACCGCGGCTGGAGATAGTAATAAGTAATTTACTGTCACTTTAAAGCCTACTGCAATCACAAGCCAGTAGGCCAGGTCTAAAATGTGATAAGTCAATGTTTTCTTTTAATAACGGCACATCACTTCCTTGGGGAACTGTAAAAACTGAAGTGCTCTCTACAGGAAACCCTAAAAGCAAGAAATCACAACACACAGCAAGATCTTGAATAACTTGTCACTCCCTGCCTTATAAAAGAGTGGATGGGAGAAAGTCAGAAAAATTCAAGAAACAAAAATGGACAAAGCAACGGACCAGCGCTGTCCCTGAGCCAGAAACCTGGCTGCTGCGTGCACTCAGAGCGTTGCCTTCACCAGAGCTCCGAGAGCGTATTTGGGATGAAACATTTTATAATGTGGTTATGCTCAAAAGCAGTGAAACAGTGTTTAAAAAACAATAAAACACAGACTAGGAAGAAAACGTAAGGCGAGACTGGAGGTTGCTTTTGGAAACGCAGTGGGCTCTCCTGCGGTCCCTGGCAGGGTGTGCAGGCAGGGAGGGACAAGAGCACCCACCACCAGCAAGCTCCTCCGCCACCCACTGCTCATTTACAGTTAGCTGAAGAAAACAGTAGTAAAAATTCTTCTGCCATACCTGAAAATATAAGTCTTTCTGAAAAGGTTTTCTTACCCTTAGATTCACATAAAGTGCTACGAAGACTACATTAATTAAATAAGCAGATGTATATGCAGTTACTGCCAGGAAGGAAACGTGCTGCAAGGAACTCTGAAAATTTACTCCGAAAATTACTTACAAGCAAGTATTTTAATAAACAGAGGAACAGCCTCGCATTTCCAGCTCTGGCTGGCCGGTCTTTTCAGATAAGCTCCATCTCAAACTAACTGTTAGAGTAAAATTTTCCATCTTTTTCCTTTGACTCCCTGTTCTGCCGTCCCCTTCCATGCCCAACAAACCCGCACACTTGCCGTCTCCCAGGTTCCAGAGCACTACCAGAGCTTGTTTATAATCCCTGCTTCTTGCCCAAACCAAAATGTGAACGGGACTTTCACCACGACCTGCGGTTCTCCTGCTGCTGCAGCCCTGCTTACGAAAAACTTGAACGTCAAAGAAAATTTTTTTAAAATGCCCAACCAGATGCAAAATTAAGTGGACAAAGCCATGAAAAATGGAAACAAACCATTTAATACAGAAATCCCTGGAAAACAGTTAGTATCAATACTGTACTACTTCAAAAAAAAAAATCCCAGAGCCTTCTGGGGGAAGAAGGAATCACCATATCAGTCCAAGGAAGAGAAGAGAAACTCATTGTCCCCAGCTTGGGAGGGGAAGGGGGACAGTATCTGAAGACGACCTCAGCGAGTACTCCTGGTTAGGCACTGATAGAGGCTCAGCCTTTGCAAAACGAAATTCAGTTAACCAGTAAGAGGGAAGGGCTGGTGAGCCCGTCTTGAGATCTGTGTTCAAATAAAAACACGCTTTCATTAACCCAATAGATCAATCATTTGATGAACGGGCACCCAAGTGCCGCTATCTGTCTGGCCAGCGCTGAGCTGACGGGGCAGAGCTCTAACGCGCTCCCCGGAAGGGGGTTGGGTTTTTTCTTTTAGCAGCCCTGAAAAATACTTGGAAAGCGAATCCAAAATATAAGGCAGGGCACACATCCTGTTTTTCTGAAGCTATACAGTTTCTCAAGTGTTATAAAAATGATTTGCCAGTAAGCGAGCCAAATGTATTGGAAAGATACAAGCGGCGCCTGGGATGGAAAGAAGGTGTTTTTAGCACGCTCGGGCCAATTAAGATTTCGACGGTTTCCAAGCACACCACTCCTCTTAACCCAACAGAAGGAAACTGAGTTTAGCAACTTATTTAGGGTTTCATTTGCTAATTTGCAAAAACAAGGAGAACTCTTCCTCTGCTCTCCAGCATCTTGTTGGGAAAGTTCTTGCCAACATGTGGGTGTCGCTGCCAACAACTCAACCCGGCGTGACCCAAAGTTCTCCCTCCCGGTGCCGGCGTGCTACTGCGGCGACACAGGGAGGGAGCGAGACACGCTCCGCATTCGTACAGAGACAGCTGAGAAGGGGTTTATTATAATCCTGACATCACATTTGCTGTTGAAATGAACCCAGTAAAAACCCACGATACACTAAGTGATAAGCCAAGTTTAAACCAGGTCTTAAGTGATAAGCCAAGTTTAAACCAGGTCTTTAAGTGATAAGCCAAGTTTAAACCAGGTCTTTAAGTGATAAGCCAAGTTTAAACCAGGTATTTAAGTGATAAGCCAAGTTTAAACCAGGTCTTTAAGTGATAAGCCAAGTTTAAACGAGTCTAGGCTAATGTAACGGAAAAGTTATCCCGTAGTTCAAGTCTAAAAGAAAAAAGTTGCACATGCGCTACAAAACTATAGCAGATGAAACGTTTAAGAAGTCAGGTAGCCTATTTTCCTCCTTCCCCTCAACACAACTAAATATGCTACTTTAAGATGACTGTTCTCAGTTTTAGCGCTGATGATAGCTAGGTCAGAAGCCAGCCTTGGAAAGTTTTACTCAGCAGCAGCTTTAGAAACCATAAATTATCTTTAGACTAAGTTTACACGCTCCCCCCTCTCCGGCGTGCGACTGCCAGCTCCCTTTCTCAAGGCTTCTCTTTAGACACCACAGACATTCTCCAAAGCCAGGCAGAATCTTCACCTAGGCACGGCAGGGCTGAGGCAGACAATTTCAGGATTACTTTTGCTAAGACAAGAAGCAGACTAGGTCTGAATTCAAGACTGAGGTCTAGTACTTCTGACACAAGGCAGAGCTCACAGCCAGGTAGGCAGGGCCAAAGCAGTGAAGCCTGCAGGGGAGCACGAGCCTCTCGGGCCGCATCGCCAGCAGCGTCACTTCCATCGCGATGGAAAAAAAAAAAAAAAATCAAGCACAAATCAAGGAAAGCTGGGTCTCTTTGTAGGGTAAGCCTGGAAAGTGTAAAACAAAGATGACTGCTTTTGAAAACTTTGTTTTGAACTGTTCTTTACAAGTCTAAACCCAAAAAAAGGCAATCAAAAACATTTTACTAGCTAAAGGGTTTCTCCCCCCCTCCTCTCCTTGGGTCTATAGCAGAGACTTGGCACAAACTTTAGCTCCTGAGAATTTAAGTTACAAAACCGGAGAATAAAACCAGCAGACTCATTCCCTTGGACTGACTGAGTCCACACGGGGATGCATTTGCAGTGCAGTACACAGAGCCCTACTCCAGGCCTACGGCTTCACATCCTTGTAGTCACAGAACGGACTAACGTGTTGGTCAAAAAGGTAAGCAACAGAACAAATGCTACAATTTAAAAGGTTAAAATTTGGGTTTCTTCCTTTTTCTCAAAGCTTTTGTGCACTTACACAGAGGGCAGTGGGACACTGCTTTGACACAATCCTCACCAACACATAATGACAGCAGTTTTTCATGTACATAAGGGCAAATCTACCAAACCCGAACACATCCCGGGAGCGGACAGTGACAGCACTGCTGGTTTAGGTCTAACGCTGAGGCATACACACGGGTCGGCTGTGATGCCAAGAACGAGTCTGTCTGCACGGGAAGCAGTGACGTCCTCGCCCGACGCCGTTCGGATGCTCGAGGCGAGTGGAGGAAGGAGTTGTGCTGCGACAACGTCGCTCCTCCCGGTGTCTGGCCATCCCTCCGCCACGGGCTGCCTTCACCAACAGCGATGCTGATGGCAGCTGCCTCCGTCTCCAACGACACACTAAACACAGGCTTATCCGGCTCCAACAAGTTTTAGACGGGCTTTCAAGCATGGCAGCGTATGGGGACAATTCCAGCAAAAAGGCAGATGTTTGATTCAGTAGCTGTCGTTCATAGGCTGAAGTGAGAACATCTGCCACTTCCCTCTCAAAGCGAGCCACTCACGGTAAGGAAATCCTGCATCTGAAACCAAATTTCTCAAATACTTTCTCCAGGGCCACTGACACAGTCCACGGGGTGAAACTTTGGGGCCGGCTGGAAGAGAAGAGGCGAGCGGCACACGAGCGCTCCAGGAACGCTTACGGGTACTTAAACTGTCCTGATGTTAACCCAAAGTCGGACAGGAAGGTCTGTGCTCTACTTAAGGCTGAATACAAACCCTTAAACGACGTCAGGCTGTGGTGGGGATCAGAAATTAATGCAAGGTAAGGCAAAACCTTCCAGACGGGGATTAGCTGAGAAAGCCCTGCTGGGAACTAGAGTGAGTGCCAAATTGTGACAAGAGAGATTAATACTTTCAGAGGCATTACCACTACAAAACATCTGAAGAAAATGTTTTTCTAGAATTTTTCCTCCTTTGGAGTTAACGGTAGTTATCGGCCACATGCACGCAGAGGAAGATACGACTGCACTGAACAGCAGTGAGACTTTTGCCCAGGTATTTTAAATACACATTCCAGCGAAGGGCAACAGACTTAGACTTCTCCTATGCCATATATCATCGCTAGGCAAAAATTAAGATATCCTAGAGAAAAATTTATGGGCATTTTTTGCAAGTACTCATTAAATGCAAGAAAATTAATTTCCAGGATGTTCCAGAAGTTTCTCTAACGGCTCTTCTCTGTGTGTTGATAATGCCTTTAATGCAATAGAGATACTGCTCAATTTACAAGCTCCAACAAATTCCCTTCAGGCAGGGGTTTCAACAAAACACCAAGTAGGATCCATAAGCTTCATTATCAAAGGAAAATGCCTGGGGGAAAAAAAAAAGCTTAGAACGTTCTTTTCACCCATTGTCAGAAAATTCAAGCCCTTGGCCACATACCGCGTTTTCATTTTCTTGCACGCTCTTTCATATCTGGTTTTGGCACTGCCCCTAAGAGGTCTTTGACTTGGGATCTGTCCGCACATTCCAGCAATAAATGACACTAACTGGAGTAATTCTTTAAAATATCCGTCAAATATAATTCTTTCACTGTCTCGATTCTCACTGACTTGCCCCCACAGTGCTGGGATGAAGTCATAAATTAGATGCCTTGCCACTCAATTTTCTCTGATTGTTTGGTAGAACCTCTCCACTAATAACCAGTGATCATCAGCCACCTCGTGGCTTAAGTGGTTTCCAATCATGAAAGATTTATCCACTGCGACTTCCAGTCAATCACGGAGACACTGAAATGGCTATCAGGCACTCTCATCTTGAGACCACAAGACGAGCAGACAGACTCCAGAGACGAGGGAAAGCAGATCAGAGTGCTGACTCCAGACACCCAAAAATCAGAGAAAAGCTGCAACAGCTGCATATGAAAAACATGTTTATCTTTGTAAGGAAGTCAAAAGCCCAGGACCAGAGCACAAACTCAGCTCCAGAGAAACCTGCCTGGGTCACAGCACACGTAGGGACCACTCCAGGAGATCAGGTACATTCGAGGAAGAACTCTGTGCTGGGATGAGATGCAGGGAAGCGCATTCCCTACCTAAGGCAAGACGGCACATCCGTGAGCCAAGGCAGTGCCCCACAGCCGCCTTCAAATTCCCCGCTGGAGCGCTACCCTGCACGTTAGATGTCAGCTACCACTCCAAGTCAACAGGACTTTCAGCCATCAGGGGAAGAGAAGCAGAGCTGTCCTCTGTGGACCATCTTTCAGAGAACATACTCCTCCCAAAGATCGGGCCACTGAAAGACGGGCTCTCAAGGAACAGCACTCATCCTCCAAGGGAAGGGAAGGATCTGACCTGTACAGCTGGCACTACATGAAAAGTAAAGTTGATAAGAGAGAGGTAATAGGTGCTAACTACAAGGGTACTCAGATCCAAGCTGCAGATACACCCACGGGCATGAGTGAAAACCAGCTGTGTTCTTGTCAGGCTCCTTCCTCCCCAAATCCAGCCGACAGCGCCAAGAGTGCGACACGGAAACCTACATGCCCGAAACCTCACACCTGCAGCATCCAGAAGTAAACCTGGAGCACCACTGCAGTGCCCGCTGTTAACCGGCACGCTGAAACAGAGCCTTCCATCGGGGAAAACTGGGATGCAGAAAACGCTATTTTAAAGAGAGAACTAACGTTGGCACTGTACTCCGTCTCTTGCTCATGTATATTAAAGAGATTAAAACTCACTAAAAGTAAGCAGCTAGTATTAAAAGTATAAAAGATTACTGGGGTGGAATAGGTCGTAGACACCAGATACCGACCGCAGTCAGAGCGCACAAGAGGAGACACCAGTGCCAACCGGGCAAGCCCGGGCAGTGCCATGACACTCACACAACACTCTCCTTCGCACAGCTACTTAAAAGCAGCGTAACATAGCAGCTTCGCAGGGACAACGAGCGTGCCTGAATCACGGGAGAGAGCTATGGGGAATTAATTGCTCCAGAACGAAAACTAGAAGAGTAAGCACAATTTATTTTGCCACATTCTTAAAATGAAATAAGAAAACATTTAAACACTACAGTTTATTTAGATAATACACACTGGAAGACATCTTTTACTGCTGGCAGCTTGAAAGAAAAGAACATAATTACAATTCCAAGCATGAAATGAGCTCTCTTCCACACATGCCTGAACCAAGTCTAACTGTTTCACCAGCTGTAGTGAATCAAAGCAGGCAGAATTAAATAGAAAGGACCCAGAAGCAGCAGCTCTTGATGCCTTTAACCTAGTAATTGCATGGCACCTGGATCCGGAAGGACTGCGGAGGATTTAGCAGTTGCAGATGTGCAGTCGATGTGGTGCACGGAGCATTTGATCTCCCTGGAATGCAGGACCCCGAACAATGCATCTGTGTGCTGGCCCACCACACAGCCGGGTGTGGGCCCGGGGGATACGTAAAAGCTAACATTATACTGCAACTGAAACGAAAAGAGCCACAGCAGGAGTTTGACTGTTGTTTAACTAAGAGAAAAACAATAGCAGCTTTGGTCTTGAGTATCTGCCAGAATGACCACTAGCCACTTCCAGACACATTCTTTGTTCAAGTACTTCAATACCAGGTTGCTTCATCAGCCACCTACAATCACAAAGGTACAAAGGGGGCTACTAAACATAAACCCAGGGTGACATCTGTGCCTCCAACCTGTCAGAGAAATTGCTAAAACAGCTCTAAACCGGAGTTATTAACATTATGCCCCTCTAGTGAAATCAAGTACTGAGTTTTCCCATTTTTGAATTTTAAGCGTGACGCAGATGTCTACTCGTCTCACGCTTCACATCGGTTTCACATCTGCTTTCTTCAAAGGGTGCAGGTCCTCACAGCACACCATTAAAAAAGTAATCCCACCAAAGACCCTTCTCCTGCAAATCCAAGCTGAGCATCACACGTGGACCCCGGGAAAGCCCCCGGACTCAGGTGCCGTGGCCTTGCCTCCTGCACCGCAGCGCGGAGGAGCCGAGCTCCAGCCCTGCTGCTTCCCGGGAGCAGAGAGCAGCCAGGCACGCTGGCTCGGCCACGGCGCCATACGTGCGCCGTACGTACACCATACGTACACAGCGACACAGCCGTCCCTCCAGCCAGAGCAATTACATCACCCCCACGGCAAAACAAAGCTGAATAAAAGAATAAACTACATTGGAATTAACATTGTTAGACTAAGAGTAACTCTAAGTGTGATCCTGCGTTTGAACAGAGATTTCCACAAGAACTTAATTCCTTTGGGATGAGTAGCTGGGAAAGCTGCTGTCTGTATTTCTTCTGGGGAAGAAGGGGAAGCCCAGCCTGAAGGGTTTATGAATTTATTCTGGCGTCCAGTATCGCCAAGGCAATAATCCGGCCAGTACAAAAGCACCAGCGCTGCTGGTAGAGAAGTATTCTTAACGTGTCCAGGAAAAAGAGAAGATGACAACTCTCTCAGCTGAAAGAAGCGGACGTTTCCCCTTTCAGTCTGTATATATACACATACATGTATTTCCATGAGCTTGCTTGGTTTTGAAACAAAAGCAGAAGTACCAGCACAGCCACCACGAGCCGCGCATGGAACATCTTCCGTCGGTGCACAACGCTGTTTGCACCTTCACGGCGTTTTTCAGGCTGGCACTAACAGACCACGGACGCGCTCGCCAGCCTGCAACACAACGCAACACCCCCGAGAGCGGAGCCTGGCCTGCGCTGGCCGGTATTGTGGCTGTAAGCTAGACGGGATGAAGAACACCGTATGCCCGGCTGTTCGGTTATTTCCCGTAAATGAACATGAAGTTAAGAGGCATGCATTAACGCCCCAGGACCAGAGAGACAGCCAGCTGACAACAATTCAGAGCTCAAACACACGAATCCGGGAAGGTTTCCGTATTTCAGGAGAGCTGCTCCCCGCCGCCCGCACACGACGTGGCCGAGGCAGCCAGGCCGGACTGTGCCCTCTCCTCCTCCTCCTCTAATCGCTGTTTCCACAGCAAAGGCTTCACCTGAGAATAGCCTGGCACACGGATTGCTGGCTTAAGACTGTGACCCCAAGAGAGGACACAAGCGGCTCGAGCGGGATGGGTGTAGTCTTCCACTCTGCCCTCAGAAGGCAAAAGAAAAGCAGCTCATATTAGAAAGATAGTTTAAGGTCACTTTTGCTATCACTTCAGCTGAATTCAAATGTAGTATTTAAATTTCAGGTGATTTCCATTGCGGCAGTTTCAGCTAGTGCATTAAACTTCATATAAAAAGTTTAAAAATAGGATCGGCTACAATAAACTAAAATAAGCCAATCTGACAAAAAACAAAAATGAGGAACATTCTATATAAAAATCACACAAACCTTAGTGTACATTGAGAGATATATATGCATATTGACTTATTCTGCCTTAACTCATCTCTGCTACAGAGATCTTTCCTTCCCCATTTTTCAACCCCAAAAGAATTACCATTTCTTTCCAGACAAGAACTTCTGCCAACATTCTGGAGGGCTGAAGTCCAAACCACACATAGTTCAACAACAGCAGAGTTGAACAAAAAGGAAAACTATAGCTTTTTTTTTTTTAATTATACCTTGTCAAAGTATGGCTGACCAGGGGAAAAAAGAAGTCAGTGTCATTGATTAATTCCAGAGTAATGAAGAAGGTTTATAGAATACATATTCCAGTGTGCTAAGTTTATCAGATTTATCACCATCCTTCAGCATCTAAACTCAAGGTGGCTCTACAGAAAAGCATACACTGCTCTGTAATTCTAATACTAAAATGGCTTAGAGTCCACAAATTAATACTTTTACAGGCAAGGGTTTCATAACTAGGTCAAAGCAGGGGGGTGAAGTTCTAAATTCCTATTCACCCAGCAGAAAAAGCCAGGATCAACCTCCTTTCCCAGGGATCCCCAAGGTTTTAACGGGGAAAAAACCTCCAACTTTGCAAACTGCAAACTACAGCCCTCTTTCAACACCGTTTAATTGAAGCCTCTCCAGGACCACGTCTTGAATTACAACCAAACTTTCTCCTAAGCTACAGAGCACAGCTCTTCACTGTCATCATCAGAAATGCAAGGTTTTCAGTAATGAAAAAAAAAAAAAAAAGAAAGCTAAATCTGTATCAAGAGACAAAGCCATGAAGAATCACTGTGGAAAAGGGACTGGAAAAGTACAAGTGGTAAGTAGAACTACTCTAAGGTGTCTGATGGACTTCACTGTTTTTTACCTTCAAATGTTAAAGCCATGAACACTTATGGTTTCAACAAAAAATGTCTCGCTACTTTGCCCAGTACACTCTGTCCTCCTTATTTATATCCGAGAGTTGTTCCAAAGAAATTTAGTAAGGGCTATACAAAAAAAGAGAGTCCAGTATTTTCTTCATTCCTCTGAGCTACCGTAAATTAAATACGAATATAGAAACTATTTCTGTGAGCAAAGGAAAGCTCTGCATGGGGAAGAATTTTTTTTTAAGCTGAAGTTTCCCTAAAAAAAAGCATTCACTTTAGTGACACCTAACCTTAAAGCCACCACCTTCTCCTGCGGCAGGAGTACTAGTGGCAGCGCAGTAAAGAAGCGAGACTTGCCCGCGTCCCTGATCAAAAGTATACAATCTGTATGGTAAGAAAACAGAAAATACCTATACTTGCAATCTAATTTGGACACACACACCCCCTTTTTTTTTTTCCTTAATTTAGCATTACAAACCAGTAAGTCTAAGTCTACAGCAGAATCCTGGAGGAATCCAAATTCCAGACTGTCAGCTTGACGTACCAGGAAAACACCACCGATAAGTGATCAAACCAGCAGTTAAGTGCTTGACTGACAACTATTTTGGTGTGCGCAAAACCATCAAAGTTGAGCTTTTTTGTTCACATAATTTGCCTACTAAATTTTGCTACAGTGCCCAGAGGCATTTGGGCATGCAACGCTGAGAAATAATTATGCTTCAGCCAAGGCATGCATGTTGCACAGCGCGTTGCAAACACGTCAGTGGAATTCCAAGCAACTATTATGCACAACTCATTGCTCTAGTTATCTGTCTTGAGGATCTAATTAATCCTCTTGCTCATCATCATCGCCTAAGCTTACACAGGAGTGTCTCAAAGCTTGGTACTGTTTCGCAAGTATGAAAAAAACAGATTAAGCGGCTCTGAAGACTACTGTGGGAAGAGAGACTGTCAATCCACGTTCTTCTCATCCAGGCAGGTACAAAGCACCACGCGGGACTCGGATGAAAAACCCTCCTTTGGTCCCCATCCCACACGCCTTTCAGACCACAGGAATAAGCCCCAACAGCAGGTATCTTGCTCCAGCAAATCTCATCTGCACTTTGCGTATGACCTTGAAGTAGGGGACATTCAAAAATACATATGCATGCATTCAAAAATACAGCTGCATATGTATACCCAGTGTACATATATGTATTATATGTATTTTAAAAGCTGTATGTATTTTAAAAGCTTTCCTACCTTCACCAAGACTGAGGTCAAGGGAATGAGAAAAGTTTCTATATCTTTAACCAAACCTTCAAGTATATCACTCCTATTCAGGCACTCCTTACATTAAAGCACTACATAACCAAGAAACTGCAGGGAGAAAGAAAGGAGAATTTAGCTGTGCGATACCTTGCTGAATGGAAAGCCCAGAGGAACCGCTACCTCCCCACTACCAGTTCATTTAGACAGAGCTCTCCTTTCAGACTGCTGTAAAAGCATCATTAAAAACGAGAGGAAGAAAGAATTCAGGACTGGCCAGCTGCTGCGTCCAGATGCAGTCCTAACTGCTGGCAGGAAAAGAATACATGATTATTATTTTTTCATAATTTATTTGTTTTCATGTTTTTATTTTGTCAAATTATTTACTACCTGTTGTCATCTGATTTTGACGCCATGTAACTTTTGTATGGCATTAAATCTGTGTCATTACATTAATTAGCGTCATTTACAATATAGTAACAAATAGGCTTACTATCAGTCTCTGAGGTTAGTTGCTGAAGACAATTCAGGAGCAGCAGAGTTGGTTTATTCCTTTATTATTACCCAAGAGCAAAGAAAGCTTTCATTAAACCCCTCAGAAGTTAAAGTTCCAAAGCAAAGCTCTCCAAATGAATGTTTTGCTACTAACTTAAAATAAATTTCTGTGAATATTTATTTCCTACATTATCTTCAACCAAAATGTGCATTTCTATTACAACACTTAATTCCAATTAAGAAAACGTTGAAAGGCTTCCTGCAAAAAACAAATACAGGATATTGGCAAGACTACAAGAATGAGGTAAAAACTACTGAAGACAACAAAATAATTTTCTTCTGACTGTGTAACATAAAAAGGAAGTATATTTCTTACACGACACCAGCAATAAGTCTAGCTCCAGCAGAGAATAACCAGAGCTATTCAACACTGACCTTTTAATCCTTATACTGTTAGTTTAAACAGCTGAAAAATTATATAGGAAGACAAAACCGAGCAAAATCAAAGAACTCTTCCTGCCATACCTACCCACATCCACCAAACTGACCAGCTCCTCTCATTTTTGCCGTTTCTCCAAGTATTTTCCCCCCGTGTTAGTTTGTTGTCAGCATTTGGCCAACGACTCGAGCTCAGCTACGCCGGACCGCGAGTCAGCCTCGGGGCGAAGCTCGAGGTGCCCAAGCGCATGCCAACACATCCAGTCCTCAAGCTGCCATCCTGCCTTTCACCCAACTTGGAAACAAACTGAAGGTCAAGACTGCCGGGAAATTCAGAATTAAGGTTAAATGTTATCATCTGAAGCCAAGGAAAGTCACAGATCATGTACTCATAAAAACACCTGAGCTCTGCCCCACAGAGTCCAAGCCTCCCTGCAAGATGCATGACAACTTTTAGACTAACAACTTTTCCTAAAAACTACTGAAGCCTGCATGTATTAAAATTTTCTAAGGGTACACGAGGAATTGATAGGGGCATGCCACGTCCTTCTTTATGGCAGCTACATCCACCAGGAACAAGGGATGCACTGTTCTGGGCTTCCTTGTCAATCAACCCTTAGAGACCACTCCTATCCCGCAAATCCTCCAAACCATTAATTACAGCCAGGATTAAGTCCTCCAAGAGCTTCCCTGTTTCTTCATCATATCAGGGCTGTTCCCCCGGCGTGACGGCGAGGCACAGGACCCACTCTCACCTGAGTGCTGCCCCAGTCACACACAGCACACCGGCGTTTCCAGCAAAGCCCACGGAGATACAAAAGGCAGTAGCATGCGCCCGACTCAAGAGCAGAGCTGGTCAGGTCATTGCTGCTTGTATATTATTGCAAGATAATACTGTATTTTTACATTACTGTATCATAGGGTGAGTCCAGACACACGCATCATACTGAAACACCATCAAAAGCCAACAGTTGGGGGTTTTTACATCAGACAAACCCCAACTTTTGACATCAGTGGTGAGCGTGCAGATGGTACAAGGCTGGGAAAACTGGACGTCCCCTCGACAGACCCCTCAGGCATACACTCTGCAGTTTAGATCACCACCAAAACAAGCATTTTGAAAACTCAACTCCAGTGATGCAGGAAGGGAGTAAAAACCCTGAAGAGCGCCTGTCCTCGGGCTGCCAAGTCCTTCTGTATTAAAAAAGCATCATCACCACCCCCCATGTGATAGCACTGAAGACCACCCCAGTAACGGGCACCTCATGTCCTGGAAGACTCACATCACTATTTGATGTCAATCCACTTTGATTCTGCGATTTAAACCTAGAAGTGAAATCCCAGCCCCAGATAACTCGGGGTACAATACACACTAGTCTGTCTGCCCGGCAGTCGATGCTGTTCCGATGTTCCAGTGACTCCTACACACCCACCGCCACAGCCGCCTCCAGACCACCCCTCCCTCCCCGACCCTAATTGCCAACAACGCCGTACCATCAGAACTACCAACGCCAGCCCACTGGGCTATTAATTCACGAGGGCAAGAACAAATAAATAAAAAATAAGAATCCATAAGAAGTTTTACTTGCAGAAGGAAACACAACATCCATTTACAGTGGCGATTTCCTAAAATAAATTGCACACATGCCTACCATCTCCTTCCCTCTTAGGAGTGGTTAACCCAGAAAGGTGAAGTTACACAAGCACGTTCCTGTTTGATAAGGGAGACCCACGCACTGACTTCACCAGAAATAGCTACTGTGCTCCAAAGTAACCTCTAATATTGGTAACTGTTTGAATTTAAATTTCAAATAAATGTAGATGAAAGATTAAAGAAGGAATGTCGTTTTGCCTTTCCAGCACTGTGGAGATGCTTGTCTTTTATAACGAGGGAGCCCATAAAAATAACAAGGGAGAAGATTTACACCAAAGCTCCTCAAAAAAATGAATTACTGATTTTTGCAGCTACTTAGTGGTAGGAACAGATGGTTACAGGCAATAGTATTGACAACTTAACAAGCTACCACCCCCAAAGGTGAGCTTCTAAGTCTGTTCCAAACTCAAGAGTTAAAAACATTGCAGCTGAGACCGCTGCTCTCGGGGGAAGCGGAGAGTTTTAGCCAGTCCCACAGTGCTTCAGAAATCTGCTTTCCTCACTGCTGCGTTCTGCCACGGCCCTCACCGAAGGGCTGCGACCTCCCAAAACGCCCCGGCGCGGCGGCCAGCAGCCATCTGCCCGCACCCGGGATGAGCCTGGGCAGCGGTGAAGGCAGATCAAACAGTTCTGAGTTAAGGCAGAGCTTTCAGTTATTTGTCTACCAAACCAAAGCCGCTTCTGAGGACGGAAAAGCCAGGCGTGCCAGCTGCCCGGAACGCCCAGGCACAGAGAGAGGTGCCGGGAATTCAAGCCCCTGGGAGCCCCTGCCTCTGCCACGGTGAGCACAGACGACGGCCCGCACCCCCTCGCTCACTCCAATGTCCACAACGAGATGCAAGTTTCTGCAAAACATCCAAGAAATCCCTTCTCCCAGCTCCTGTACATCTCCAGCAACTGGAAACAATTAGCCTGTCCAGTCTCAATCCAAGATCAAAATACTCATTAATAATAACATTAATAATAACATTAACAATAACATTAACTTGTTAAAGACATTTCAATGAAGTTATCTTTGAACTTCTGCTGGAGAAGTCCGGCAAACTACTATAAAACAGGGATAACGTGCAGCATTGCAAAAACTGTCAGAATACCTGAGTTCTCAAGCATCTAATTAAGCCAGTAATGAATTAGACTGAGCCTGCAAATCTCAGCCCTTGTTGTCTTGTTCTTCTAAAATTAAAGCTCTGCCAAGAATTTAACCAAGGGAGCAGAAATAATGATAACGCCTAGTCTCCATCTTCACACGCGACATTTAAGACTTATTTTCAGAAGCATTTCCTGTTTTTATCTGAAGTCCCCTTCCAAAGAAGACCAATAAAGCATATCCATCCATTTTGCATTTGCTTGCAATAATAACAGTTTCCCCCTTTTACATGTCCATACTGAAGAAAGAGGCTGCCCCTGCCTGTTACAGTGTTAGACACTTCGGGGGTTCAGCCAAACCGTCTTCCATGCAAGGTTTCTGTAAAATTCACACTCTGTTTTTTCCTGCCGCTTTACGCCACCAAGCAACGACTCCCACCTTGGGGGGGTCAGGCAGCTGGCTTGTACCCGTCGGACACCGACTGTCCCACCTGCAGCGCCACCAAAGATACCCAAGTCAGTGACGCAGCTCCCTCGGTATTCGTGCAACAGGAACGCGTTCCCCCAAACCCCACAAACTACGTTCCCCCTTAAAGAACTCGGGGATTTGAGGGTGAAAATCAGCAGGCTCACAATTACCTACACTATTAAAAGAGCAGAAGATAAGGGAACAAGAACATCCTAAGCTATTATTCCTTCAAGAAGTACAACAGTGAGCCTGGTCTTATCAGCAGGCCTTTGGTCCTTTGGTCTGCAAGCTCCTTTGGGCAGGAACAGATTGCACACCTCTTGCTCCCAAATGCATCATCTGCACTTAATCACGGCATGATGGGTATCTTCTGAAAACAAGCGATTTCAGCCCTATTTTGTGTAATCCTGCCTCTTCACTCCAAAGCCTGTCATCTCGCATCCAGACTGTCACTTCCTCAGGGCGGAGACCGTAACTTCATTCCCTTTCAAGAATACGCTTTGGTGCTACACAAAACACTCATAAACAAACCAACCCATCACTCCAAACACTGCACCTCACTTCTTCGGCGAGCGTTTCTGCGTGCAGAAGCCTCCTGCAACGTGACACACCAGAACCGGCCTGAAAGCACTTTTACTTTCAGAAGAGGTCGCACCCAGGAATGCCGTTGCACAACGATGGAAGCGGTAACTGGCCGCTGACACACCAAATAACCTACAGATTCCCTGCCCGAAATCACGCCTCCGTGTGTCGCCCAGGCTGTTTGTCTTATAGGAGTCTTCCCCCCATGAAATAACAGACTCCGCCAGCTACTGGAACTGATCATCCTGCACACCATCTACGTTACAAGCTTGTTTTAATGAACTTGTTCCTAAACGCAACTGTGATTTTTAAGAGTAGAGTTCATTAGCTGATACAAACCTGAAAATCCTAACTCAAGAGTACACTTTTTTTTTTTAAAATTAGGATTTTTGTGGTCATGAGAATAAAATTATTCAAAACCAAGTACAGTTGGGGAAAAAACCCAACCAATTATTTTCCTGCTTTTTAGGTAGTTATTGCCATGGCTTTGTCTAGTTCTAAACAGAGAGGAAGGAGGACAAGTGTTACATTTGGTTGAGGATCGCTCTTACCAAGAGCTTCCTTCTGTGTCATGGCGAACACACAGATCTGAATTACTCCCAAAGAAACAAGTCAAGCAAGACATTTTTCAATGTTTCTGCTTAGCTCAGATCTCTTCATTAAAGGTGCTGTATTGCGCACATGGGCCAGGTTAGCTTATTAGCTGTGGAAAGGTTAGTGAAAGCGAATTAATGTAAGTGCTCCACTCTCTCTAACACCTGACATGCGAGAAAGGAGCTTCCCTACCTACACTTCTAAAAGGTACGGTCAAATTGAGGGCATGTAGGTGGCATCTGCCAAAAGTGGCATGTGAATAACATTGGCAATTTAACAAATTCTGATAAAATACAGAGAACTGTAAAAGCAGCAATTCCAACACTCAAATCAAATGCTTGTGCTGCGATTACAGCTGAGAATGCGGCTTTTTCATTGGGATAGAGGGAAGGATTTGAAAGATCTTTTCTGCAGGTGTCAGAGGTGTTTTGTGTCAAAAACTCAAGCCCCTTTGACCGACAAAGACATCTAGGCTCACAATAAAGCCACCTCTGTTTAACCTCTGCTTACGGTGAAAATACAGCTTTAAAAATTGAATTTAGATGATGTATAAAATGGACAAACAGAAAAGCTTACCGCTCTTAACGGCTGTGGAAACCCACCTCACATTCACACGGGTACGACAGCCTACGAGCGCTGTGCCAGAGAAGAGCACTGGGTAAGAAATGCTCTCCACCAACCCATCTCCCGTCCACCCTGGCTGCAGCCTTTCCCAGGCCGAGCCACGCACCAGCACAAACCCAAACTGCCTCGTCTGAAACGCTCCGGGCAAACCTGCACCTGAAGAGCCATCCAGCTGCTTTAAGGCAATTCCAAAATCTGCATTTTCCGGAGAGAAAGGGCTCCACCATTTCAGGGGTGGGGTGAGGACCACAGAAGAAGTCAGTCAAACCTACAAGCCACACAGCTCCACTTCTTTACCGTTAGATGAGACTTAATTCCCCTTGCACATGGCTTCCCCTCCCCTCTCCAGGCCTCACTTCATAACACATCAGCTTCTTGCCCCAAAAGCCAACACTTCCAAACCATACCCCAGAATCACACAGAAAGCCTCGCTGCTCAGCTCGGCTGTGACCGCTATGCTAAAGAAAAAACATACGCTGCACTTCCATTGTGTTATCTTCCAACCCTTCTGATTTGGAAGGGGTAAGAATTGAAACGTGGAAAAAAAGCCTGGAAGCTCAGAAGAACACTTGTATGCAAAGAAATATCTTCCTTGTGGAATGCTGAGATCTATTTCCCCCAAAGCAGTAAAAATTGAAAACTGTGTATGAACACATTTAAGAACATTAAGAGAAGAATAACAAGCAGTTAAGTAAAGTCATGTTCCACCTAAACAACGTTACCATTATTGCAGCATCTGACTTTCAGAGGACAATTCAACCCTGGAAGCACACATTGTAATTGCTTTTCCACTACGGGCCTCAGCTTTACAATTGTATCCTTCTCAGGAGGTCAGAACAAGGCACGGCTGCAACTCTGAAAAGCAATTCTGTTTAGCAGCGCTACCTTATTCATTCTTTTAATCTTACACCTACATATTCATTATGAGCTCCGTAAAATACCGGTGCCAAAACCACCATCAAAAGCCACTGCAATCTCTCTGCTGCTCGGAGAAAGCCTTGACCCCTCTGCTTCCCTAATGAAGATGTCGGGAAAGTGCGAATCACACCAGCTGTCGGCTCCAGCGCTGCAAACCCATCGACTCACCGAACCCCAGAACGAGCCCAGTGCGACGCAGCCGTTTCTTGCTGTCAACAAGTAAAAAGAAGCTATCACAATGAACCTGGCTTGTTTCGAGCAAACCGTTCAAAACGGTTCAGCGAGAAAATACCTGTCCTACTCACTGCGGTGCAAATGCTGCCGTGCTGCAGCCATTCGGGCCATGCGAAGACGGCATCTCAGGCAGGCGACCAAACTCCCTTTTTCTCTACCCGTTTAGACAGGACCTCTGCTGTTATTACTACAGAAAGCTGGGGAAAAAACCCAAAACAACAAAACACAAAAAAACCAAGTTTGTTTTAGAGAACTGAGGGTAGCAATGTTTGTAGCAACTCCAGCATTTCGCAATAAAGGAGCCATCTACCGAAATGGAGAAATCTCAGACTTTCATAACACTTCCTGCAGTGGAACAGGCCCTCCGCTCCCTCCCCACAACGTACCACAGCGTTTCTGGTCCTCCAGCTGCGCCAGCGCAACTGCTTCTGGGTCAGATGATCATGCCACAGACAAGCCACATAAACCTCTAAATATTTGTAGCTTATTTAAATGCAGAGCATCTCGGTGATGGGGTTAACAGCGCACCGTCGCAAACAGTGGTATTGGCACACGTGATGGGAACAAGCCACCTCCCAGGGACAGAAACACCCTGCATCAGGTTTGCAACCGAAGGGAACAGCACAGCGGACGCCCTCCGAGTCCCCTTCCAGCACCGAAGCTTTATTTCCATTAGCCAAGCTATGAAATGTGGAACACATCATCAAAATAGAGCCAACACAGCAGGATCTGACTACAAAGGTAAGCCTGGTCCTGAAGATCAGGTTCCTCAGTCTCTTTCCGTAGGGAATCGAGGCGGCATCCTTTACAGCAAGTTACATGCTGGTACGCACAAGTTGCTTGAAGGGGGAGAAAAAATCCAGAACAGCCACTTTTGTGCCCCAGTGGGTTTTCGGTCACAGGTTTGCAGCAAAGGCAACCCCGTACTTATAGTCACGAATGGACGAGTGACAAAAGCCGAGCACTTTCACGATACACCACGTTCTCCTCGGACAAGACAGAGGCGGCACATCATCCCTCTGCTAGCTCGGCACACGAGTACCCAGGCACCCCAGGGCTTTTCCCGGGCACAGCACAAGGAGTGAACACAGATGACAAGGACCCGCTTCTGAAGTGAGCCTTTTGGGATGAGAGGGTTTTGCTCAAGCTTGGGCCAGACATTAATTCTGTTCACTCCTTGGGCTGCTCTGAGAACGGCGTAAACTGGACACGAGCGCACTGGCGGACACCTGGGTGACAAGCTGCAGTGACCGTGTATGCCCTGGCCTCCCCACCAGCACCAAGCCTATGAATTCACCTCTACAGAGTTTCAGAATGTGCCAGATTTTGGTAATGTTTTTTCAGCCAACACTGGAGGATTCTGATCTTCTCCCCTTGTTCCAACGTCTCCACACTGCAGTGGCCCAGCAACGGAGCTGTCGGATGTCAGACCAATACGCATTTCAAGTAATGCGATAGTCTGCCTTTGCAGAGCAGCAGGTAAAAACTTATTTTACTGGAAAAGGTCACTTCAAAAAGGACAATAGTGTCTCCCAGGGCTCACAAAACTCACAAAGCAAAAATCACTCTTCTTTCTTTCCTTTTTGTTTCAGAAGTCAGAGAAACATCTGACTTCATAGTAATTATTTCTTTCTCCACAGTGTGAATGTTTTGTCAGATCATACATCCTCAACTTTCATCTGTCAAGTTTTTCCATCCATGCTTTCAGCTAGACCCATAATCAAGATAGCATGGCTTTATACAAAGAAAGTGCAAAACATCCAGAGAGAAAAGGGCTGAAGATGGAGAAGAGCCTACATGGCAAACTTTTCTACCGGGCAGCTACCCTATCGATGTAGCGCATAACTTAAGCTCTCAGTAATAATCCTAAAAGATATTAGTGGCCAAAAGGCAGGAGATGTAGACAGAAGGCCCTGGAGAGGTGCAGTCTGCCATAATGCTCTACGATCCGTCAGGAAGCAAGTCGTTTTGCCCAGCGGACAAGTATCCTATGCAAATACGTTTGAATGTTCGGTTTTCGTTTAAGTGAGAATTCCTGCAATTAATACTACCCTGGGTTTAGAAATACTGTTTGCATTCAAAAAAGCAAGACACCATTTACTTCAAAACTCGGAATGAAAAATCTTCGTACCGAACTATGAAAGGTAACAGGTAGTAAACAACCCGGTTTATAATTGATGCTAGGATTCAGCTCGGTTTTTCAGGGGACCGCAGAGCACCCATTAAGGAAAGAGTTACTGCACACTACAGCAAAAGGTCTCACACTTGATACACTTTAATTACTTAGCTGCAGCAGGGGAGAGTTACTGATGCCTAGTCTGTTTTGTTTCACTGTGAAAGACTTCTACTGCTATTAATATTCACCAAGGGAAACTGCAATAACGTCTTGCCTCCGTCTGAATACCTTGGAATTATTATGGACAAACTAAATACGAAGATATTTTTCTTCTTCTTCTCAAAATCCGTGACAAAAGAAATCTACCAGCTTGCAAAGCCACCTGATAGAGCAGACCTGTGTTTATACATAGAGCAAGTCCCCCTCAATAATGGCCTTTATCACAATGACAACTTCAACACAAATAATCCCACTGCAGCACAAGCCAAGAGGTCAGACAAGTACCCAAAGCCCCATGGCAGAAGCACCACACTGTAGGTCATCCATTGAGAGCTTTCTCCGTAGCGTTTCTGGGCACGCTGAGGATGACCTTCAACTCTGCACCACTGAGCTTCCCCTCCGTAACGCTGCATGACACTCGCTGCAAAGCTGAGCTCCCGGAGAGCGGCGAACAACAGCTTTTTTTCAGCTTGCAACACACCAAACTGCCAGTACCGCAGAAAAACCAGCAAGAACAAACTCCTTCCTACCAGCTACATCTCCATCATTTTGCTTTCCAGAGGACAACACCAACCTCTCTCATCCTCTCTCAAAATGCTTAGGCAGAAATCTCTTTTTTTTCCTCCCCTAAATTCCACTCCAGGATATCCTAGTGTTTCTACATCTGCTAATGCTACCAGAAAGTCGAATCCTGACACTGCATCAAGCTGTAGTCTGAGCATATTGGGAGGTTTCTCTGCCCAAAATGAACCATAGGTGCCATCTGTTTCAGTTATACTAATCACAAGGAGACATAACATTGTGAAACTGGCACTTTTTAATAGACTTTTGTTTTTTAAAAGACATTTTGAAAGTAAAGAGAAAGAAGAGGACCGTGATACACTAGACGGAGGAGGACATTTAATACTCAGCAGTCAACAGCACCAACAAGCTAGGCAGTCTACTGGACAAACCAGTGCTGGAACTGCCCCCACAGGAAAGTTAACTTTTGCTTTCACTGAAGTCAGGGGAAAACCTGCTCTATTTGAAATAATATGAAAGTGAAAGGGCATCGCAGAACTAAAGACATTTCTTAAGATAGTCTTGGTTAGTACCTTGAAGTTATTCCATGGAAGTTTGCAATTTTTACCTTCAAATTTCAGAAAATAAGGAAAAAATTTTTAAAAAAAACAAAACACAAACACATCAACATGGACACAAGCACTCGTTACAAAACGTAGACAGAAGCAAGGTAAATATTTACCGATTCCATAGTTGAAAGCTGTTGTGAGCAGGACATATATTAAAATCCAACAGAGGTGTGTCCCAAAAACGCTGTGTAATCTGAAAAACACAGGAATTTGTTCATTAGCAATTAAAACACGCAATTCAATTTTATTCACAACATGCATGCTGTATTTGCGTACACGAAGGCTACTAAATACAAATCCTTGCCTAATCCAGAAATAAACTTTCTGATAACGAGTCTGCACAAACAGAAGAAGAAAAGAATTTGTGGAAAGTTTAGCAGAGCACCAACCAAGTTCCATAACTTTCTGATAATAGATTAAAAAAAAAGAAAATTACTTGTCTCAAGGTTTTTGTAACCATCTGTGTGGTTTTACAGTCATTTTATTTATGAAAAAAGGCATGTCACCCCCCCAACTGCGAGCAACTCATGAACCGACAGACTAGGCAGGGGAAGAGTGAGCTGCCCACAGCGTGCTACCGGGTGCCCTGTGCCCGGAATTCACTTTCTTGAACAACTTAGGCGGAACTACCCCTGACACAAGCGCTTTCTTTTCAAGCATACCTTGGATTCTTGCTCTGAATAGCAGTTAATCTGTTAGAAACCTCTAAATTTATTTTTTAAACAGCTCTTGCTGCACCTCTCGAGGATAATTTTCCAGCTACAAATTCCCAAAGTGACGTTTCAGACGGCGGGCAGGAACCCGCAGGAGCTCTCAGCACCCAAGGCAAAGGGGAATCACATTCATTAACCGGGCGACTGAGCTGGTACCTGAAAAGGGCTGGCAGACGACTCCGAGTCCAAAACCCGGTACCTGAACTCTTCCCCACTTCTCACGGCAGAGGAACACTCGGCCGCGCGGTGTGAGCAGGCTCAGGTGACTGTCACGTCAGCGCGGGCAGAAACCCGACTGGCGTGACAAGCGTCGGGGCTGCAGCTAAACCCGGCCTGTCTCGTGAGTCGCCCGGCTCCGCCTGCACGCCCGACGAGCACGTTTGCTCAGAAATAAATTTCTCTCCCAGCCAGAGCAAACTAGGTTGTTCCAGCCGAGATCCGCACGGAAGTCACGGCTGTTTTTCAGGCGATCTGGCCTGCTCCCCGGCTGCAGAGGGGACAAGTTTCGGACAGCACAGCTCGGTAGGAGCCCGTACCAGTCATACGAGCCAAGGGCAAGCCCGAACTACAAACAGGCATGTTTGAGGGCTTGCAGTGCGGAAGACCAGAGAGCTTGGGCTGAGCCACATGCAAAATACTGTCTTATCCCAGATCCTTTATGTCCGCGAAGAACCAAAACACCACCTGGTATCTGCTCAGCATCAGCAGGTTCTTACTTCTGGCTGTAAGGGACCTGTCAGTACGGAAAGAGCCAACGTACGCTCTGAGCAAAAACGCAGAATTTCTTCCCAACACGCATTAGCTGTGTAACAGCAATACCTGAGCTTCTGCTACGCTTCCACAGAGAAGCAGTTCAATAAGGGAACTCTGTAAAGAGAATTCAGCTGACGACGTACTGCAGGCTACAGCTGCTAAGGCTCGGCTGTGCCGGGCGACCTGACGCGCCGGCACTGGCCCTTCCCCAGCCCGGCTGAGGTTACTCCTGTCCGGCCCGCACAAACAGGTTAAAGGGTTAATTGCCAGCTCCACGTACTGCTCCCTGCCAAATTCCCCACTCAAAATCCCACATCCCGTCTGACCTCTGGACTCTGTAAACCACACCAAGGGACACAATGACCCTGTTCCAGCTCACAATGGAAAATCTGAATTTCTTCCAAATTACCTTTTCTGCTAAAAGAAGTTCTAAAAACCAACTCTTTAAACCTTGTTTTAACCTATTATTATTCTCCCAAATTCCACCTCCACAACTTCAAGGCCCAACTGCCCCAAACCATGCTCCAGAGCGCAATGCGTCTTTAAATAACAACAGATTTTGTTTCCTGTAATCTTTTCACAACTTAGCAGTCAACAGGACCGGCCTACGTAGAGCTCGTGACACGCAGTTCGATTTTATACTTTACTGCTACCCGTCACCTTACAAACCGCTTCTCTGATGTAGCTGGATTTGGATGCCTGCCTTCCACCGGGACAGTCTTTAAAGAACCACCCAGGAGAGACCCCGGGGCTGACCGGGACGGATATATGGCGGAGGAGACCGGCAACCCTGGGAGACCCTCGTTTGTTTTGAGAAACTTTCACTCCCTGATGCAAAACTGAAGATGTCCAGACGAGCAACACAGCTGCATCCAGGGTAGAGCTGCTTCCGACTAAGCTAAGGAAAGTCTTAGGAACCGCAGTGAAAAGTAGCAGGCCAAAATAAAACCAAAAAACCCAAAGGAACACGTAAGAGTGCACGGTCCTGACTCAAAGGAAGGAAATCCTGCAGCAGGGAAACTTTTTCAGATAAGCAAAAGGGAAACAAATGAAAGTTTTCTGACATTTGTCTTTCAAAAGAGCAAAGGAGAAAGAGACATACAGCTACCTCATGGTTTTTTCCAAGGCAGTGAGTCCTGGGGCACTGAAGGATGCCCTGATGGGAAGTGCAGTCCTACGGAGTATCACAATACTCGCACAGCATCTTGTCCAGCACGATTCCCTTACCCCATTTATACTCTTCTCCTCCGCAATAGAATCACAACTCTAATTAGAGCTATCCACTTAAACAGAGATGAACGGTAACTGGGGAAAAAAAGCTGAACTTCCAACTACATTGTCTGGAAAATCAGTAGTGCTTGCTGACAGTTGTGACCACGACCAATTGTGAACACAACGATCGTAAAAGCCTACAGAAGTCCTCTCCCATGACACACTGATACACAGTTTTGAAGATCTATTTACATCTGCTTCCTGGCCTACATATAGCAATTTTATTCATTACTGAGCTCACGTATAAAATATACATTAAGTATTGTAACACTGAAATAGTGACCACATATGAGCCAAGTAACTCTCACAATGAACAGTGTACCATTTTTTATGAAATGGTTATCAAATTACTTATGAAGTACAGCAAATACTTCAGCGGAAGACGCCCAATGCACAGATCATGGGCAAAACCCCAGTGGTAGAATGTATTCGGGTCACTCGCACAACGTTCCTGTTGCGCAGAATCCAACATTTCAATTTATAACTCACTTCACTTCCAAAAGCCTAAATTATAATTAATAACGCTAGACACATTTATCCATCCAATTTTCTCAGCTTTTGACTGATGAAAACGCATCGCTTCACAAACTAACATTGCTATCCTGTTTCCCCTTCTGTGAACTTAGAACGCTGACCGGTGGACAGCGCTCCGACGCGTGCCAAGCTAGCTGCAGCTACGCAGAAACCATTTTGCAATGCAAAATGGCAGACGTTCAGTCTTCCTTTGCGTTGAAATAAACACCAAATAATTAAGTGTTCAAGGTAACCAGATTCTGGTTGAAAACAGGCTCGGTCTTTCAAGACCTGGGATGCTTTATTCTATATTAACATGAAGTAATTTGGAAACGCTGGGTAAGCAGACAGTTCCATTAAAAAAATAAGCGTTTCAACCTCTTAAGTTCTCCCGCCGACTTCTGTTCTTTAACACGTAGTCCTCAGCAGTTCCCCACTGATTAGTTATTGATCCCTCTTGCTGCGCTCCCAGACAGATCAGTAAACTTCGGATTTAGAGCCCACGGTGCAACTTTTGCTAGCGCTGGCTGAAAAAATTGGGAATTAAGTAATTCAAACTTCTTTAATAAAAGGGTATCTCGTAACTTTACAGAAATCAGTATTTGAAGATGGAAATACTTTACAACCACAAGATGTGACCCGAAAAAAGGTATACTTGCATCAAGATTAACTATCGACTATTTATCTCAAAGGAGCCCGGGCAGGCAGTTGAGATCTGGCAGGGGAACAGTAACTGCCTCCAGGAGCGAGGCAGGAGGTGGCTCTGCAGACTGATGTCAGCCATAAAAGAACAAAACCAGACCTGTTCTGTACAGATGCAGAGTCACTTGGAAGGGTCTCTATGAAAAACGTGTTCAAGAGTCAACAATTTTGTACATCTATACACTCCTAAATTTGATCAACCGAATGCTAAAAGGGTTCTACTTAAAGCTCCATTTTCCAGGGAGTAGGAAAGAAGCCGTCTGCTGAAGTCTCATTTCAGACAATCAGGAGGCCAACCTCCCGACAAGCAAGTACATTTTTTCTTATTAGTGCTTCTCTGAAGCGAAAAGTAAAAAGTTGTATTTTGATTTAAATTCAGACTTGCATCAGTTCAGGTTTTATGGTGATCCAGAACTAAGCAGCGTAACAGGAGACCAGTATGAGGTTCAGGCTCTGGTTTAGGCCAACTTCTGGATGGAAAAAATCTCTAGGGAGTAGGACAGCCTTTTTCCACAGCACTCATCTGCTTCCCTCACAATAATGTCAGGAAGAGACGAGGCCTCTCTCCGAGGGCTTCAGTGAAAATACACACTGGGGAGCACACAAGACACCAATGAGCTTATGCTTTCAGATAAGCTCCGTTACTTCAGCTACAGAACTCAAGGAGGTACGAGCACAACAAATTTGAACGGAGGGGCAATCTAGGAATGTTTTCCAACGCGCTCCATCGGCACGCTCAGAACAACTCGGCCAGGCTGCCCACAGCTCGATGCGGCGCCCCGTATACAAACACTCCTCTTTCACCCTGCTGAAATAATGAAAAAGACTTATTCTCAGGAATCGTAAAAGCTTATTACAATTCAAGAATCTGAGAAAACGGAGGTGGCAGGGGAGAATCCGTAAGCAAACAGCACTACAAACCCCATGTACTTGGGGGGGAGATCTGCCACTGGAGATCTGAAAGGGGGAAGCAAGAGTTGTTTCCAAGAAATACGCAGAAATTAGAGATAAATAACATGCCTTTAACTGAAATGCCCTGCATCGTATCAGTAGCTTACAGGCCAACCATCTCCAAGTACGTGCGTGCCGAGCGAACCGTTACGTTCAGCGGGACCACAGTCGCACTCGCTCACGGGTGCAGCTGCTCCTACGCTTTAAGGAGAAATTTCCAGTATCGGTGTGAGCCACAGAAAGGGCCTTTCACTAGAATTTACAAAGAAGCAAATATTTCCACAGCAATCACGATAGCCAACCATGCTCATACAGCACTAAAGTGAAAAACCAAAGTGCAGAGAGAATTCCACTAGTGCTTAAAAAAAAAAAAAAAGAAAAAACCTTTCAGTATGTTTGACTGTGACAAAATTGTAGCATCAAGTCAATTTTAATTTGATAGCTTTCAGAAACTAAGTAGGTAACATATTCTTGGCCTCAAAGTTCCTTTATTTTGCCCTGCAGATAATAGGTATGCTGAGATCTACATTTTTTAAAGCTCCTGTCATCTTTGCCACTTGATAAAACCACAAAATAACCTGATACTGTCCTCAAAAACACAGATCAAGATACTTGTGTGGGCTGAAGAGCCTAAGGCTCAATTTATCCCACCAAAACAAGCATGAAGGAAGGGAAAGATGTGGTTCCTGGGGAACCAAATTGTCCTTTAAGTACTTTAATTGAAAGTCTGACAATAGTCTAAATTCAGGAACAACTAAGCTGTTTAGAAACCTCCAGTGAATGAAAAGAATCCAGGATCTGTGATGTCAAATAATTAGTTTCAATGTATTTCAAGTATTCCTCAGGATTTGTGCTTTTTTCAAGTCATTAAACGACACTAGTTACAGTATTTACGCACTGATAACACCATCGGACTCAGCTTCCATCACCAATATTCTTGGCTGACCCTGAGGAATTACTGCACACCATTGTTGTCTACTTTATAAATACTCCGAACATTGTGCTTGCGTACGGCACGTTTCTATCTCTCCTTCTGTAGAAATCAGACTTGAGAAGTTCAAATAAAAATTCGGTAGTTCATTTCAGTAGGTCAAAAGATAGTATAAGAGTGTTTACCTACTTTTATATTTGAATTGCATTAAACTAAAAAACTAATTATCAGCCAAAGCCTGATGTTTCACTGAGTTTAACCCTTGCAAACACACAACAGACAGTTGAGCAATAACCTCTGAAGTTAGTGGACACTCCAGCTTTATTATTGGGTTTCTGTTCATATCAGAAATGTAAACTTCTCTATCCCTCAAGAATATCTCAAAATTGCTAACTCCTAAAATTACACATCATTTCTCCTGGAAAGACCCACGAAAGCAGCCTGAAAGGTACTTGGCAGGGTAAAAAACTGGGGCTGTCAGAAGAGGCCCAGCTCCCAGCACAACCTGAAAGCTTAAATCACTGAAGTAACTCGTTTTTCCTTGGCGTGGTGCGGCAGAAGAGCCAAGCAAGCCTGAACAGTTTCCACTGAACCAGATTTTTCAATTCTATGCACACAATTAAGAGTTCTGGAAATATACAAGCATGTTCCCTCATCTCTCCTCCTTCACCCTTACCACCCTTCTGTGGCTTCTCTGCTGAGTGGAAAGTATTAAGTCAAAATACAGTTCCTGCAATTTCCTTAACCAACCTTGGACCGAAGCTCAAGGCTACAGCTTGCCCTTCTGTACTAGCAAGCAGAGACAAGACGCTGTCTGCCAGTCTAGAGGACACGCTGTTTTCCATGCTATGATTTAGTCTGCATAAGTTAAAAAAAAAACCTCCCCTAGTTTTAAAAAATGTTAAATACCTTAAACATTACGCACTTTAATCAGCAAATGGATAAAGAAGCCTTAACTAGACTAGCGACATTTGCCTGATAACAGCATTAACTTGCATCAAGTGGCCATCTCTGTCATGGACGGAAATAAGAAAATGGTTAGGCACCCAAAAATGGTTATCCACGGGCACTTCAGCAGCCTAGGAAGCTACAGGCATCCTTGCTTGTCAGCCCCAACGCTTCCAAATAATGCTCCAGACCCTTACCATTTTTCTTTTTTAGAGCTCTAATATGAAATGTAATTACTTAAGACTGCTGGGTCTTTCCAGCCTGGCTGAATCTCTTCCAAAAAGATGCATAACCAGGCTCACTTCTTTACTAAACGATCTGCACGTGCAAAGCAAAGATCCACACTCTTGCTTTGGAAGAACACGTCGTTATTACTGGTCCACAGCACAAACAAATACACACGTTAAGCACGTGAGAAAGAGTTTCTGAGAAAACCATCAGCACAGAACAGCAGCATCATATCTACTTTCAAACAGCCTGAACTGGTTAGCTACCCAGCCATAAAATTCAGCATCAAAATGCACAGAACCCTCAAGCTGTTTATTTTAGTGTATAGTATAGCTGTTTGGAAGAGACACGGGATGCACAATGGGGTGGATATTCAAAGCAGAACTGTTCCATGATAATTTTTAGTTCACATGAAAATGAGAAGAAATTGTAACCTCCAAATCCTAAATATTTGCTGAGCCCCACCTGAAAAGTAGTAAATTTCCAAGCCGATTATTCTATAGTCGGATAATACAAAGACAGTACAAATAGCACTTTTTTTTAAAGCTTAAGTACAGCAGCATACATGTAGACATGTAAAATGAAGGGCATAATATAGTTGAAAAGGAAACATTTTAGAAAGCATTATCCAGGAAAAGACTTTCGTGTCAGCACAGAAACCAACACACAGTAAGTTCACGTAAAAGGTAGGAGGCAAAGACAAGAAATGCTCTTCTTGGGCATACAAACAAGAAGTAATAAACGGCAAACTAGCACTACTGCAGTCAACAGCATGAGCAGTAATATTCCCAGATGTTGACAATTAGAAAGGTTTATGGGAAAACTAAAGAGAAATCAGTCGAGTACTAGAAAACTTAGTGTATACTCAAAAGCTACAGAATTTAAGTTTTTAACAAAAAACAGCCAGAAGATTACTCAATTCTTCTCCACAGGTACCTATAAAAGAATTGCAACAGAGTCATCTGGCAAACTAATTGAGCTGCTGCTTTCTCTAGCTTAGATTTGTCACAGCCATCCTAGAAACTTACCTCCTGCACTTAAAACCACAACTAGCCCCCAGTGACCTAGGGGAATTTCTACCCTTTGAGATCTAAAAGATGCATGATAAAGAATATGCCGATACACCACCAAAAGGGACACTCAAAGGTGAATTTTGAAGATAGACAAAAGTGCTGCGCATCTGTGAGAGCTCAAAAAACCCCACCGTGCTGAACAGAATGAAGTCAAGCTAAAAAATCTTGAAGCTTCAACTTGTCCTAATTGAGCTCCAAGACGCCAGCCTTCAACAACCCAATGAAGACAAGAAGTATGTTCTCTGGGATTAAACCAGTAATTTAAAGTTAGATCACAGCTGCTGTCATATTTCAGGTACCTTCTCCTTTTCATTCCTCCTAAATAAAAGTCTGAAGTGGGACAAAGACATACTTCCCATCATTAGACCAAATACCTTCCCCGTAACTTTACTAAGAGCCCTTTACTCATCCGTTCCACTCAAATTCCCTTTGTAAGTTCTTCTAAGGGAAGGAAGGAGGGTTAACGATGCTGCCAGGCTAGGAAGAGCACCACTTCATTTAAAAATATGAGTCTGCAATTTCTTACTCCGTGCTCAATTTTAACACATTGAGAAAATACAAACCATTCTTCGGAAGAAAAAAAGAGTGACAGACACATTTATCACCTTTACAGTCTCAGATACTTGCAACCATGCAATTCAGTGGCAAATTAGATACAGGTTACTATTAATAACTGAACTATTTCCTTTCCTTTCTGAAAGCTGATTTGTGAAAAGGATGCAGGCATCCCATTTTAAAACACACTAATTAGCCAAGGAGGAGTCAAGGAAGTCACCGTTCAGCCTTCAAGAACATACACATAGTCTCTCTCAGAGAGGGGGGAAAAAAAAAAAAGAGCAAGCTTACCCAAGGAGTGCATGATCACCCGCTCCAAGCAGTGGCATACAACCTCCTCAGCCAAGAAAATTCTGCGTACTCACAGGAATATTACAACCAGACACTTCAACAACTTGCGTACAGGTTTCTTTTCTTAAGAACATGCAGGTCTCACTCAGAGGCTCACAAGCAGATACGTACAGCCGTTACAAGGACCAGCTGACACCGTTACCTGCCGTAGCAGCAGACCTGGCTTGATGACCCAGGAGGTCCCCAGAAAGCGATGTGAAAAACGCAATTGTTGAAATGTGCTCAAGTCTTCCGTTTCCAGAGTTAGGACAAGTGCCTTACAATCACCTCAAATTACACAGCAAGGAGAAAACGTAAAGGAAGCGCCTCCTTGATTTACACACGGCATCTCTCCCCTATTGTCTAGGTCCTGGCAAGCTAAGGTCAGAATAAAAAGATTCTTTAAATATACCACATAAATTGAAAGCACCTACAGCTTCCACTGATTTCCCCCCCCCCCCCCCCCTTCTATTATAAGCCCTGAAGAGGTTTAAGTGGCAGTTGCCATCATTAAAGAAGTTGCTCCCCTCCCATTTTCCCTTCTCCTGAAAAACGAACATCCTGGCAGCAGCAGGTAACGGTGATGAGGCAGCCAGGCTGTGCACTCTCGCTTCGCTACAGACAGCAGGTCTGCAAAACGGTGAGAGGAGGGCACGGGCCACCTCAGCACAACACCTCACCAGAGCGCGTTACTAAATAATAGAGTAAGGAAGTTGGATGTCTGTCTGGGTACGTTAGTGGCACCCCAGCTCCTCAGGAGGGGCTCGAGGGCTGCGGGTGAAGTTACCGGTTACAGCTGAGTGAAGCCGAGCAGGGAGACCTCTGCCCCGGCTCAGCTGCTGGATCCCCTGCTTCTCCCTCGGGCCACTTCTGGAGCTCCTCCGTAAATCAGCTTAACCTGCCAGCCCAGCAGAAAACCTACTCATCTTCCTCTGCCTGCTGCTCTCCCCTCTCAGAAGGGGCTGAACTGGCCCGTGCGCCCCGGGACGAGGCAGCGCTCGCCCGGGAGGGTGGGGAGCCTCACACCCCCGCGGCAGCGGTGAACCCGCTCCGGCCGTGCCATGACACCACACCCCGAGAAAATCTACAAACACCTAGTGAAAGGGCATATCCCTTCCTTCAAACACATCGCCGTCCAAATAAACAGCACAGAGGGTGGGAAGGAAAATGCTCAGAGGACAAAAGGACAGAGAGTTAGGATTAAACCCAGTCCCTTGATCCCCGGCCAAATGGCCAACCCATAAGCCCACGCAACTTCCAGAGCCAATTTAAAATCCTGAGTGTGCTATACTGTAGGTTATAAAATCATATTTAGACACACATTTGAAGTGTTCTTTGCTCTGCTGGTGGCTAAAAACAATTCCTTTGTCATCAAATCTTGCTTCAGCAAGCTGATAGGACATTTTTAACTCAGGAAATAAGATAATTATGGTTCAAGGTAAACAACTACAACTGTGCATCATAAACAGTTTCTAATTTTAAGCCTGAGTCCCTCTAATGCCATCCATGTTTTAAAGAAAGTTTCCTTACAAATGGTTTAGGCTGTCTGCATAGCTTGTGACCGAGCCCTGTTGCTGATCAGCATCAACAGCAGGTCTCGGGAAAACACGGGCAGGTGTAGCAGATAAAAGTCTAGCAGATGCAGCAGGTGAGCTCCTGTATCAAAATGAGTCAAGGTAAGCCAAACACGAAAGGAGGAAAAGATACTCTGAATCTTAAATAGCTTGAGAGGCGAAAACCGCGTCTCTTAGGAACACATAGAAAACAGTAAGCGCTGAGACCAAAGCTACACGTACTCACGCAATGTTTGCTGCAAGTCAGTTTGTATCCCAGACCTCAAACGCCCCACTCCAGCTTCCCCAGTGGCACAAACAGCAAGAATTCAAGTTATAACTCGCTGCAAGAATATCAGCTACCGAGTTGTTCAACACAAGGCAGTAAACTCACCTACAGCTACCCGCGCTGTGTCTAAACTAGCCCTTGTGCTACTGCTACCATAAAACATTCCCCAAAGTTACCTAGAAACAAAGCCTTACAATAAACAGACGCATCGCCGCCGAGCCTTCCTAAGCCAGAAACGCTGAAGCACAACATCTGAATTTGTCTGGAACTAGAATGAGGTATTGAGGGCAGCAAGCTGTCTGCCTCCAAGATGAATCATTACACACAGAGGTAGCAATAACTCCAAGTACTGCTTATAGGCGTTAACCTGGTAGGCTTTCATTCTTCCTCATCTGAAAAAAAAAAGAAATGCTAAATTGCAACCGAATGAACACAGCTGAATGAGAGAATGTAGCAGAGCAAGCGAGATCCGATACAGACAAAGCATTCTTCAACAGTTGTGCTTAGAAGAGACAGAAGGGGTCAAAACTATTCAGCCAGTTGTGAGAACGCTGCCGTTTCTGCAGAAGACTAAACAGTAAAGAGGAATCACGTGGCGAAGCCCGTGCAGCTTGGGAGAGCTTGCGCCTCCAAAACTTCTCATCATTAAACATTTTGAAACAACCCCACCCCATTTCTGCTATTGTTGTCAGAGAGGGAATTCCAACCAGAACAATTATTTCCACCACATTTTTCTGCTGGAAGAAGAAAAATGGTAATACTGCACAGCAGAAATGCAATTTATGCAGTAGTTCATCTAGTAGCACAAGTCTCCTTCCTAAAGAAAAAGGGATTAACATGCCTTGAGCCCGTTGTGCAGCAGCACGAATGTATTTTTAGATACAAACACTCGAAGGCAGCAATATGGTGGAAGTCTCCCAGGTTGAAGTTAGCCGTGGGAGGTTAATCTCCCTGCACCCTGGAGAGGGCAGCTCATTAAGAGGCTGTTCAGAGCAGAAGGAAACGATTCACCCACTCCCTGAAGAAATCCCTCTTCCCACGACTGCACACAAGGCCGCTCCTCTGAACTCTCCACCGCCCCACTTTTCATCCCGACTTGCACCATTTTCTTGGTAACAGCAGCATGGCCAGGCTGTGTCAGAAAGCAGGCTTCCCTTCCAGACCTCCGGCACAATTAAAGGAGCCACATTCAATGCTGTCTTCAAGGCACAACGTGGGACGCAAAGCGGCTCGAGTGTCCAAGAAAAGGAGGCAGCAGAAGGACCGTTTGGCTTTATAATGTTTTATCTACAATTAACACTTTTTCATGACTTCTGATAAGGTAACACATTAGCTGTCAGACCAAACCCAAGTGCAAAAAAGCGAAACAAGATATCCTCAAAGTGAAGCTTCAGAAAGAGTCAAATACTCTCTCTGCCACCAAAGCCACTCTGCTCTTCTCGTCCTAACGAATGAATGTTTAACCCAATTATCAGGTAAAGGAGTCTGTTCCATGAGTCCACAAAAGGTGACTTAGTCACCACATGCATTGGTTTATACCTACAACCGCACTCATATCGCCATTCATCGAGCAGCCCTTCAGGGCCGCACCTTTGGGAAAAAAACACCTCGAAGGTTTGCCGAGATAGCTGCTTCAGAGCCGGGAAGAAGTCAAAAACATAAGCTGTCATAAGTTAGCCGCCATACGCACCCATTTATACACAGACTATAGGATCATGTGGGGTTTTTTGTCTGTTTAAACAAGTGAAGCAGACTGCCCAGCTATGCTCCACCTATGAAATGACATCTCTTGACTTAAACCACGGGCTGAACAGCCACCATACACCTCTACCTTCAGTCCCATACGGGGCTGTTCCTATGATATCTGGAAATATCAGCTCAAAAAAATGCTTCCCAATTATTTTCTTGTGCTATTACATATTTTAATACTTAAGTCTCAAATAAAATACTTCCAAATTATAAAGCATTTGTTGTCGAACACTTGATTTTCGGGTAGCTGAAGCTAAGTAAAAATGGAATAAAATTCAGATAAACCTATGAATTACGGAGAGTAAGTGTTCATTATTTCATACATTGTCCCATCTGATAGCTTAGAGAAGCTGGCATTGTCAGAATGCATTACCTACCCCCTTTGAAGAGGTACGTTTGAGTATCCCAAACACGTCACTAAAGAACAAAAATTAACGGTCAGTTCTGAGCATTTATGTGACAACAGGTAGGAAAAAAGAAAGAGGAAAAATGCAAAAAGTCTACACCAGACCCAAAAGTCCTGACTACAGCCAAGCCATTTTCCAGACTTTCATTAAAATTAGATTGGCCTTTGACTATGAATCACATCTGCCCCTTGTAAACAGCGGAAGAGCAGCAACATCATACAGTGAACGACACAGAAATACGTGAAGGGGAAGAGAGGCGAGTAGCATCTATTAACAAGGCTACTCCATACCCACAGCGCGCACACCGCACTCAAAATATAATTCACTTATAATAGCTCACAGCTTTCAGGGAAGGCAAGCAAAATTGTACTAAAATATGGTGTGTAGGTATAAGAAAAACAAAGCCTGATTCAGCCCTGCCTCCCCTCCTTAGCCCCACCTCCTCCAAACGCTTTAAACAGGATGTTATCACTACTTGTTTATACGCCATTGCAGAAAAAAATGCTCGGTTTCTTAATACTGCATTACAGAACAAAATGTTACTCAATTCTTTCTGTAAAGTACCAAGAAATAACTGTGAGACCATATGCATCTGAAAGCATCCACGTGCTGGAGTAATCCGACTTACGTAACGGACAATTGGTGTCTAACCGCCAAGAGCAGGAAAGAAAGGGCCAACATACGCATTTTCTTTAAGACCGAGAACCAAACTAAAAATTCATTTTGAGGAGTCCGATTCGGGCGGCAAGTGAAATTCACATCTTTAAGTTACAATTTAAGGTTCTGCCATGAAAGTACACAGACAAAAAAGAATCCCATGGGATCGATTTCCTCTCCTTTAGCTCATCCCGTTAAGCAAAAATGAACCATTCGCTAATCAACGGGTTCAGTTCAAAGATGCCACCATGATTCTTATCTCGGTAGCTGGAAGGCAAGTCCTTCCAAGGTTTCAACAAGCATCGACAGAGATCAGCATCCTTCTATTTTCTCAGCGCATCCTAAAACATCAGGCATCTGATACTCCTGGAGATCACGCTGGACTTCACCCCTGAAGTCCCAGTAAAGACAAGAAAGCAGTCACTTCTACGTGCTTACGGGATCCACTACAGCCCCGTTCAGATGAGGGCAAAGCCCACCACCACGCCATGGCTTGTACGCAGGGGTAGTATCTAAAGCCCTAAGTCACCTCCACCTTGGGATGGCCCCACCATCTTCAGCTTCCTAACGGCTTCAGTGGACATACACAAGGCTCACATCTGCATTTTCTGAGCCCAGGGGTTCCTGAGTGGAAGTAAATCCAAGGGAAACGTGGGCACAGTTCAGAACAGCAGCCGTTGCATGAAGCAGACATGGACCAGGCGGCCAAAAATGAGAGATGCAAAATAGACCCAAAATCCACAGACAGGCAACAAATGGGACTAAAATCCATCTTTACTCCTTTTCTATCTGCTCTTAGCCAAAAGGAAACTTTTTTTTTTTTTTATAAGCATGATTAAGTGCTTTGGTATCACTGTTAGACAAAGCTCACCGTTGTTAGATGCCAGGTGGAAGAGAAGGTGTTTGCCCCGCTGCAACCACCACCGCAAAGACACGGACACATTATTATGAAAAGCAAGTCAACTTTTTATGCATAGATAAGGATAACAAACGTTTCACTGCTGTGTTTCAAACGTTTAAGATCTTAAACTCAACCACAGGAAAGAGTGTTACTAGTTAGGCTATTACAGCAAATGAAATGAAAATTGAAAATGAAGTCTAGCTGACATTAAGTAAATATATATCAATTCCACAATCGTAATAGATAGTTCTTATGACAAAACTTCTGCAGAACAGAACAGCACCCTTGATAACTCTGAATATTAAGCTGAGGTACCACAGGCATCTTACAGTTTATATAAATACAGTGCCTCCTGCAAATAATCACGGTTCCTTCAGCGAGAACTGCAGCATGATTAACAGAGGTCCATTATAAAGGCAACGCATAACCTAGCTGCTGCGAGTAGTCGCTGCCACATCGGCCTGCGTTTCTATGGCAACCAGGGAGGAAAATATAAAGCAAATTACAGTTAAATTAAAATTATTCTCCATGACAATATATGTTAATGCAGGAACATTTGCAAGGCCATTCTGCATAAAATGTTTACACTCACACATGTGTTTACAAAAATAAATAGAAGGCAGGCTGTAACAGCTAATGGATCGTCTCGAGATAAGGATCTTCTCTTTTTTTTTTTTTTCAAGTTTTAATGTATCCAGAATAAAATTCCTCAAGCTAACAGAATGGAAAACAAACCACCTTAACAAAGGTATTTGCACATTTAGATATAGTATACGTTCTTTAAGAAACAGTTTTTCAGAAGATCTAACATGTACGTTTTTGAATGTTGTGATCCTTTAATTTTCCTGGCTGCAAACAAAGAGCACATTTATACCTCCTCATCCCAGGAGAAAATGTTTTAAACGAGAGGCTAAGTCACTCAGAATATTTATAGAGATCTGACTGAAGCTGGAATAGTGACTTATTTTAATCAGCTATAACTTACTTATTGAAAACTGAAAAGTGTTTTATACCTCAGAATTTGCGGCGTTGACTCGAGGGCCAGGAGAGTCTCGTACCTCACCAGGGTTTAAAAGCAGCACCGGTCAATGAGAACCCCTTGTCAGATACTTTTACAAAAGCCTGCAATTCAGGCTGTGGAAGGTTATCCCACTCTCCCACCGTGATCACTTAGCCTAAACAGCCATTTTTTTAGGGAATATATCTCCGTTTCTAAATATCTTCTGAGGCATGAGCAAAGTTAGTTGGAATGAGGCTCGTTCAAGAGGCAGCCACTTATTTATTTTTTTAACTCACTTGGCTCCTACCCCAAAGAAAAGCCCAAAGAAAGAAAGTGGGTTATAAACTGACTTACAGTCTCTTTTCCACTCTGAAGCGCCACGTTTTAAGAACGGTTTAAAATACTGCATTGGAAAAAAAGCACCCCTCTCAGCCGCGTTTCACAGTTCCCCCTGCCAAGTTCCTTTCCCATGGAAATGGTCTGCCTGTTCCGCGAGTAACACAGGTGCAGGTTTCTTAGGAAGACCCAGAAAGAGCACAAGGCACTTTTTGAACCCGTTTCAGCGAGCTGGGAACACAGAAGACGGCATTCACTCCGCTGGCACATCTGAACTGACTCCGTACACGCTCCCACTGACCTCTGCATCTGTCTCTTGCCTCCACCTACAGAACAATACTTGAATCATGAGGATCATAACTTTTTATGACAGTGGGAAAACTGCAATATTCTCCACAAGTTCACTCCACCCTGCACATAAAACTGCTCATAGGTTCAGCCATAAAGCAAACTACCCTCTTTGAAGTTCGACTTAAAGCCCTGCGCACGTTATAAAGCTGATCTGAAAAAATGCAGCGTATTAACATTTTACATAACCGCACTCCTGGAAGGCATCATTCGTTAATCATTTGGTGCGACTGTTGACAAAAGCAAGTTAGGTCAGAAAGTATCTGGGTAACAAAACTCTTTACAGATGAGCTCAGGTTACCCACAAACACCAAATTCACATACCACCAAATATATTCCAGTCATGCGCCACTTTCCCTGAGGATCGTTTGCTGTAGAGCCCACAGTAGCGTTACCGTTATCATTTCAACCAATTTAGTCACTGATCTCAGCACAACCACGACTCCCTCCACCTTTCCCTCTACAGCGACATGCAGACTGTCTCCATACAATGCAAGAAAACAGCTACAAACCTTAGACTAAAAAAAAAAAAACAAATCTGCAAATCGAACTACAGCAGCAGTTGCTAGGTTCCTTTTAAAGCCTTCACTAAGTGCTAGGATGGAGTTTCTACCAAAGCTCCTCGCTGCAGTGGTGGAGGGGCTGAATGTTGTTTTCACAAAAGAACTTCTAAAACCACAGGCTGCATGTCTGCAACGGCAAGGATTTATATTCTGTGCACAAATCAGACTATGCGTACACGCTCCATCCCCGCTAGTCTTCCCGCGGATGAATCCCACCAGGCCAAGCTACCTTTCCGGGTGCCGGAGCTATCCGGTCGGGTACCCCGCTTTCTGCTGATGTGCACCGCATCCTTTTGCGGAGAACCAGCTTACTGTGTCGAAACGCATCTGCATTAGAAAAGTCATTTTATCTGTAAACGTAAGCAAACGCATGCTATAGTAAGTAAAATTCTAGAGAAAACCAGGCAGCTTGCAGCTTTCGTGCCCTAGCAAATGGCAGGGGTGTCAGGGGAAAGCCAGGCTCCTAGGCAATACTAGGGGTGCAATACTGCCCGCAGACCTCCCGCGTGCCCTTCTCTGTTGCAAGCCACATCAAGTGAATTAGCACCAGACGGACAAGACAACAACTCTGAAGAGACTACCGGAAGGATTCTTGTGGATTTCAATTACCTGCACTGCTCCGTACGAGTAAATTCTGCCTACAACTATTACCGGTAATGTCGTGGAAAAGAGCCCCATCGTTCAAACGCAGGACGGATCAGTACGACAAAGATTCCAGGAGCTGATCTAACCAGAGAGAATAGGTGGTGACGGTGATGCAGAAGAGGTAACGAGCCATTACCAGTAAACACAACATGTATGCAACAGCAGGCCCAACGCTGCCAGCAGCCCAAACTGGCAGAAGTCTCCACGCCCTCAGATCCTTCACCTCTCAACACTACTGCAGCTCCACTCCGTTCTCAAGCACTTTCCTCCCACCATGTAAAAACAAGGCCCAGATCTCAAGAGAGAGATGAAGATGCAGGATGATCTCAGAGAAAAGGAGAAAGGCAGGAACAGACGGGAGGGAACATCAAAAGGCAGACAGGCTAAAATTAGAGACAAGAATCCTGGATGAGGAGGACCAAGGCGAGAGCAGAGCGCCGAGCAGAACCTCCATCAGATGAGGCTCCTGGGAAGGGGGAGGGACAGACAGAAGGGAGAAGAAATGTTATGGTGGGTGAAGCAGGGGAAGCTAGCAGACAGAACAGACTACAGAAGTAAATTCAGCATTTTAAGACCACAACCTGTAGCCTTCTAACTAAGCAGCACCACTCAGCACACCAGGAAAAAGCCACAAAGTTGACTTCTCATCTGATCTCTTCTCCCCGGGACGAGGGCTAACTCAAAGGCAATTCAGCTCTCACCGCAGAACAAGTTTAACACCCCGTACCAGTGCTGATCACAGGGGAAGGCGATTTAATTTGCCACCATCACCCACAACAGAGAGCAGCTCTGACTAATGCAGGGCACCTCAGATGTCGGTCAGAAAGCCAGAAGCCTCCCGGGCTGCCGGCAAAATGAAGAGCATCAAACAGATCGGAGACCGGACAGTCAGTGCGCAGTACCCCGACATGTGCCAAGAGGCGGGCTAGGGCAAGGAAGGAAACTAGAGAAGACGCTGCAGGTATCAGCTATCCTAACTTTCAAAACTAGCATATTCTCATATGTCCTTTCTGAGGTGGTAGGAGGAAAAAAAAATGCACGACTTGGAGTCAAAGGTTCAAGGAGTGCAGGCTTTCATCGTTAAACCTGGCTAGTGCATTCGACTCTTGGACTGCTCAGAAAGGTAAAGTTTTACACACAAAAACACCCAGGCTCGCTCGTTACAGACCCACGATCTAGTTGGGATAAACGTATCTGCCTGTGCCTAGCTGCAAGATGAAACCGAGGAGACAGCTAGCTATGGGAAGCAGCCAAGCACTGTAACTAGAGCACCCGCTCACCCAGTGGTATTTAAACAACCATAGCACAGCCAGGAGCAGGATGTTTGTTTCCCCCACACACACACCCCCCCTTCCCCGCATCTACCTACATCTCTTCCCAGCATCGGCATGGCTAATCTCATCCATCTATCTAAAGATGTAACTACAGCAGTACTTTATAAATAGGCTTACATCTCCAGTCCATCCAAGACCTGACGCAACGGCAGAGCAACAGCCGGTGCAGCAAGCGGTGTGTGTTGTTACGACAACACTGACATTTCACAATCTGCAACAGCCATCGGCGTGCATAACGTGGAAAACACCAGACCGAAAGTGTAAAGTCTACCCAAAGGATTACTGCTTTTTCATGGGATACGGCCACTGCCACAGTCAGCAGGATATCAGATCTGTTACCTCCTCCCTGCAGAAGGCGGCTATCAGGAGACCATTCCCAACGGAGAACTTCTTGGAACTTTATCTTGGCTCCTCCTGGACCTAACCGGCCTGCAGAAAACCCAGCTACTTACGAGTAATTTGGAGCTCCTGGTACAACTTGTTTACACAGAGCAGGTCATAGGATAGGCTGGAAGGTGTAAGCAGGATATAGTTTTTATGGCCCTGAACTCCTGCCCAGATAAGCTGATAACGCTCTGTGCTCAGGGGGAGGGGGGCACTTTCATGTGTGCCTTATTTAAAATGAAGATGCACCATGGACTGCAGTTAAGCATTTTATACTTAATAGTGAAGTTTCCACTCACCGTATTTTCCTTTAAAGCTCTTTAATGTATCTTTTAAGGAGTTCCTAATTACACGTACTTTCATTTCTTATCAAGATAGTCACAGCAGCGCAGGTTTTATTTTCAAAACCCAGCTCTTCGGCCTCTTGCTGCCCAGGCTGTCAAGCCTTCAGGGACAGGCTGCCTCTGGGTTGTGGCGCATTTTTTAGAGGGTAACATCTCCCTTCTTTGCCAGGCCTGTGACACAATTTTAGACGCTTTATGCTGCTCTAAAGGTAAATTACTTTAGACCTTTTCTATACTGCAAAGCTGTCAGTCTCTTAAAAAAAAATTACAGAGCCAGCTTCCTCGGGCGGTTGCTTTCCCTCCCTCCCTCCCCTGATTACCCACAGCCATTTAACCACCCCACCGCACCAGCCGGCAGACGCCGACGTCCCCAGCTGAGGACTCGGAACCTGCCACTCGAACAAGGACCACCCTAACGTTTTTCTCAGAGCAAATCCAATACAACGCAAGAGGAAAGGAGATGCTTTCTCGCTGCTCATACGTGAGAAAATCATCAGCTCCCTCAGTACATAGCTGACACAAAGCTTCTGTTACACCTACTAAAAAGTTTTCCACCCTTTCCGTTTTCAAAGTCTTCTTTAGCAATGAAATTTACAGGCACAGGCATGCATTGTACTCACACGTGAACCCAGCAGGAGCATTAACGCTCTTGCACTTAACAGCAGAATTAGTATTTCACTGTTTCCACAAAATAGGGCATGTTGCAACCTTTGGTTTACTAATACAAACGCAATATACAATCAATAGTTCGCACCTGCAGCTGCAATGATTTACAGTGGAAGATTTATTTTAAAAACACCGATTGGATAAGTTTGGTTTTCTTAGAGACAGGGGAAGAAAGGCTGCCTACAGATTTTTAGAGGATAAATAATTCAATGCATGAATGCCAAGGGCAGTACTGCACACATCCATATGGCAGGGACAATGCAGACAGTAATATATGCTTCACATCACCACCCTGACAGTGCCTTCAACCCTGACCTAGAAAAAACATCACTTTCTTCTGGCTACAACAGCTAATTCACTCTCCGTCATTGCTACCCCACAACGCTAAGGACTACCGCACGCTTTTTGTTCACTTTGGGGCAGCGTCTCCCAGTTCCTCGGCCTTCGCAGATTGCCATTTCGGCCTCTGTTCACAACAGCTACGCCACAACGAGCAGAAGAACTGACTCACCCGATGAACTTATGAAAATTACCCAGAAGAGACACAGGTTTCAGAAGTCCTCCTTAGGAGCTCTCGCCTTTTCACTACCAAAACAGAAAGGGACAGGGAAACCCAGGACGGTTTCTCATACGTGACGTCTGGCAAAATGCCGGTGGTGCCCTGAAGAGAGCAGGCGTGGAGGGAGAGGGGAGGCCCTTCCCGCTGACGGCCGGCACCCATCGTCTGCCCGAGCTACCGCACGGGGTGCTGCCGAGCTACAGGGCCCCCGCACCGCACTTGAGTGGCCACCAAGCCCTGCAAGTGCCACCAGACAACCTGCCACCCTCACCGGAGGCCTCACGGTTCTAAAGGACGCAGGACCACGTAGATCTCGTCGAACGCTGCGACAACGCAGAAGAGGGAAGAGCTGCTCGCCGGGGAAGCCTCCCCTCCACAACCCTCATGGCCAGCAAGCCTGCAGCTGCACTCGTCGCACGCTCCCAAAATTAACTGTACAGACACCACCCTGCCCTACTGTCCTATTTTGGTGGTGATTCGGTAATTTCTCCACATCCTACAGTTTGGGGAAAACATTAAAGAATCAAGAGGAAGACCTCTGGAGCCCAAAATACCTGATATAATTAACTGCAGCTTCTAACAGGATTATTTCCTTTTCTGACCCCAATTACTCCTTCAGTTTATTAAAGAGAACTCATATACACAGAAATGTTAACACCCTAAAGAGTCACATAAACAGAAAAAAAGTCCAAGGGCACCATTATAAACAGAGTTAATGGAACTCAGTGATTGGAAATGGATCTTGAAAGCTGTCAGATCAAAGCAAGATCTTTCTCGTGTAAGGACTGCATTACCCTTGGAGCCACAGAGCTAATACCATCTATAAAAATATTTTGCTCCAATAAGTTAAGAACAGCAGCGTTTCATCTGTCAAAAGGTGCGAGGCTTTTATGGGATTAGCCATTCCACATACAGCATAAAAATTAGAACAGATTTTTAAAAGCCCTCAGCTTGGCTGACGGAGACTACACAGACCAACGTGTGCGCCTGCTTTTTTCACACACGCTACAGGCTGAACAGATTTTTCGCTGCTATTAGCATTTAAGCTTCTTTTTTTTATACACTTGTAAAGGATTACAAATTGGCATCACCTATAACTAGCCACAGACGAAGCTAGCACCGCCACCCAGACTCCAACAAATTAAGATTTTTAAATACCCAACAGTTGGACGAGAAAATACACCAGAAGACACCAGTTCTCACAGGGGAATGCTTGAAAATTCCAGGTACAGTCGAATACACTCAGAAACAGCCTCCAGACCTCGGGTGCCGACAGCTTCCTACCCCCCTTCGCAGCAGGACACCAAAGACAGCATTTTGCCCAAGCATACTTTATTAAGGCTCTAGCTGCACAAACCCATACTTGTGATTTCAAATAATTGACTACACAAGCTTTCCTTTAACATTTATGCGAGTATTTTTTTTTTTACAGCCGTGCATCAGCGGCATACAAATTACATAACACTTGGCTGAGAACCCCAGCGCTCTGCACCCTCAGAAAAAGCAGCTCCGTGCCGCTCATCCCTCTTGCAGGAAAAAGAAAATATTTAAAAGCCGCATACAAATCATTCCTGTAAAGTGTCGTGCAGACTGTTTTAAATTAGGTGGGGTAAAAATATATGCGAGTTTATCACGAAACACTAAAACCCTTGCAATGGAGACACCAGTTTCTCTCCACAGCCTTTTACAACTGAAACCCATACCAGTCTCACTCGCGATGGAGGTAGCAGACAAACCACCTTTCCTAGAGCCTCGTCAAGGAAATATGATTAGAATAACAACCAGCATGTAAATATTTCCAAGTATTATTTGCTTTGCTGTACTGAAAAGCAGTAGTACCTGTCACTACTTGCTACCACCATTAAATCTTAATACCGAGGAGGAATTTCAATCCATAAGGCAGACTGTCAAGCCTGAAATTCAGGTGCTCCGCACGGAAGGAGGAAGAGGGGCCGACCTCATAAGAAAGCCGTCACTGGGTAATTTGACAAAATGTAATTAACCAGCTCTGGTCCTGCACGTTTCCTTCCCTCGGAGAAGGATTTCTTCACCGAGTAATTAGACCGTCCCAGTTCAGACTCAAGTCGCCACAGAACATATTTTCCCCAAAACAAAGCCACACACATGCTTATAGAAGACTCAAGCACTATTTCAAAAAAATACTGCCATTTCCTCACGGTCACTTAAAGCTTTTCCTAGTTTTTGCCTTAGTCACTGCGTGGATCTAAAACTAACTGAAACCAATATCCCACCGTGGGAGCCCTCAAAATCCTGGCTTTATTCCCGTACTTGAGACACTTCATTATTATAGAGTATCGCCCTCTTTTAATGTGTAGAAAAGCAGGAGGTAAAAAAAAAAAAATCTTAGTACTTCAAACATACGTCCAAAAGCCATGACATAAAGACAAAGAGCGCAGATTAAACGCTGTAAAGATATACTTGTCAGGAACCTTCCTTTGAAGTGTCTGCAGGAAACACTGTCATCGTGCAGCCATGTTACAATTACACAGTTAAAACAATCCCCACCAGTTGTAAGTAGCCCATCTGGTTTACTGAAAGGGGAACGCTGCTGGTACAGTATTGATTAACACGACTAGTCTTCACTGACCCTAGAGAAATACATTTGTCTGCTCTACTGAACAGCGGAAGAACGCTGCACGACACTGCGACACGCTTCGTTTTGTTTAGAAGCATTTTTGGGGACTTAGTCAATTAAAATGTAAGTAGAAAATAAAATAATCTTAACAGGTTGTCTACCACACACGAAGGAAGAAATGAAGCCCAGCGCTTTGCTGGAGGGTTTTTTGTTTGGGGTTTTTTTTTTTGTTTGGTTGGGGGGTTTTTTTTGAGTTTTCCTCCCCCATCCAAAACAAACATTCATATTGGACAATCTGTATGTTTAAGTCTGAGAAAATGCTATTACAACATCACAAAAACAAGAAGCAGCACATTAAAAAAGTCAATTCACCCTGAGCCACGTTTTTTATGAAATGGAGATATGGACAAGAGTTCATTTTTAAAAGCAGAAGCAGAACTGAACAGTAAAACCAATTGTGAAACACTAAACGTAACACCTCCAGTTTCCAGCCTGTCAAAGCAGCTAACGCTTACATGACCAGGGCTCCTATAATCACTATTTGGAACAGAAACAAGCAAAAAAATAGTTGGGAACTGATCAAGTTGGAGGGCAGAAGCTGAAGGGCTCGTACGCGCTCCGAATTCCAGTGTGTTGTTCGCTCTATGGGCAACTCAGCCTGCTGTGCGTTTCGCAAACCAAACCCTCACCACTTACTCAGACAAGTCTGGAGGTGATGCAAGTCCCGGCTAGCCCAATAATACAGGTTCGCAGCAAACTCCACCGGGGCCCAGACCGCCCTTTTCCAGGGAGGACACAGACAAGATGTGCCCTGGCAAGTTTTATACCTTCCTGCGCTACCTCCTTTAGGACTGACAAGTTCTCCTAGAACCAAAGAGACCTGGAGCATCTCTACATTAAAAAAAAAAAGCTGAGCTCCACAAACCCCAGACACGCCTAAGCAAGAGCAGACGCCGGGACGGACGCGGTAGCACAGACAAGGCTCTGCTTTAGGGACAGACGCACAAAGGCCGTGAGGGTAACCGTGCTGCGGGAGCAGCTCGAGCAGAGCCCTGAGCACGCACCCACGGCCCACCCCTCAGAGCGAATCTTCCACTGACGGAGCGCTTCCCACGGAAAGAGAACGGGTCACGCGGCTTCAGCAGCGACATTTCACAGCCATAACGAAACGAGGTGCCTAAGAGTTTCCCCGCCGAGACAGAGAAGTCACTGTAGGTCTCGCTCCATGGCGCATTTTAAACCCTTCTACCGCACACCACCACAATCGTTTAGAAGTGCTCCAATACGCACCTTTAATCTGCCAGTAAATCCATTTTGTAAAAATGCCAACTTCTTCTGTTTAAGTTAATCAAGTCAAATATTTAGTTCCTGGTAGAGCGCACACAAAAGAACGTATCGATGCCATTTGAAAACATGTGACAGTTAATCTCCTTTTCCCTCTCCATGACTCCATGGAGTGTTCTTTCCCCCCCAGAAAAAGGAAATAATTGGAGTGATTATATAAAAACGTTCCATTTTATGAACAAACCAGAAAAAAGGAAAAATACATTTAACTCCAAGTTCCTTACATTTATACAAATTTCAGCGTCTCAAGAACGCACACAGCCACTACAAAGCATTACATTGGCAAAATGTTTTCGGCTAAATATCTTTGCCTACACGGGGAAAAATAAAAATGTCTATACCCAATTTCAGAAGCCATCTCAGGAGGGAATTTTGCTTCAAGAGCTGCCTGGAATTTGTTCTCTGCCTATAGGGCCATGTCCCCAGTGGTAAGAGAGTACTCTGTGTACAAAACCGGGAGGGGGGAGGAACCCTTTCCTGCAACTGGATATCAAAACAGATCTCCCAGCTTAGAGTAGAAGCCAATCCGTAAACACACCGACTCTTGTGCCTCAATGAACAGGCCGATTTTCAATCCGCACGCACACCCCCTCGCAGGACAGCTGCTCTCGCTGGGAAAGGGCAGAGGGCACCAAGGGCTCAGCTCATCCCGGCTCCTCGCGAGGCGAGGGCTGGGGGAGAGCGGCGATTTGCCTTTCTAAACATGCAATCAATCTACCGGACTGGGGGAGGTTAATTCTGGACTGCAGAAGTGCAGCTGTTTTGGGTTGGGATTCTTTTTTTTTTTTTTTTAAATTCTCTTTGCTAAGGGGCAAAGGTGTCGAGCGGCCCCTCCCCAGCACACAAAGGCTTCTCCAAGGAGAAAAATACCAAGCAATTTAAAGATTAAACTGGAAAATAAATAAATAAGCGCGGATCAGCCAGGCTGGCTGGCGGCAGCTCGGTTCAGCTCCATCCTCTGCGCACACACAAGCAGGGCTAACGCCTACCCGGGGATGATGAAATGGGAAACGGAAATTACCATTTCAGACAACTTTTGGTATTGTTCCTCCCAGCACAGCGCTCACCCCAAAATGCGCTCTCCCCTCCCGCCTGCCCCACTGCACCTCTGCACCCTGTCGTGTCCCCCCCAAAAAACCAGGGCGGACAGAGGACGGGGCGGGGGGGGGGACACCCACACTGCGGCCTCGACCCAGAGCCCCGCGTTCCTCCCACCCCGCAACGCGCCCCACAAGTCTCCGCACCCCTAAATACCGACCAGCCCCCGAGCTCCCTCTGCAGCCCCCCCCACACACCAGCCCCCCCAAACCCTCCTCACCCCAGCCAGCCCCCTCCCTCCCTGCACCCCCTGCCCCCCCCAGGCCCCCTCCCCTTCTCCCCTCTCCCCCCGCAGCCCCCCAACAGCCCTTCCTCGCTCCAGACAGCCCCTAATCTCCTTCGCCACCCGCCCAAAACCGCACATCCTCTTCTCACCCTCAGTACGTCGCTTTCGCCCCTCGACCCGACCCCGTACTGCCCTCTCCCCGCTCCGCGCCCCGTCCCGCCCCCCCCGCGCCGTTCCCGGTGCCCCTTCTCTCGACCCCTCCGCCCTCTCCACCCCCCGGTGCCCCCCCCAGCCTCTCTTCTCCCACCAGGCCGCGGCAGCCCCCTCCCCCGCCCGGGCCTCACTCCCCGGACACGGCCCGCCCCCCCCCGCCGCCCCTTACCGGCGCTCCGGGCTCAGCGGGCCGAGGGCAGCCTCGCGGGGGAGCGAGGCCTGCGGCTCCGCCGGCCCCGCCGCATAGAGGAGGCGGCGGCGGGGGGGGAAAGGGGTGGCTGCTGCTGCGGCGGCGGCGCTGGAGGGGCGGCGGCGGCGGCGCGGGACTAGCGGAGGGGGCGCGGGCAGTGGCGGCGGCGCCTCCCGGCCGCGCGCTCCATGGCCCCGCCGCGCTCGGCCTCGGCCTCGGCTCGCAGCGCTGCCGCCCGCCCGCCCGATCGGCCACCGCTGAGACGCTGCCGCTCATTGGCCCGCCGCGTCGGCGCGCCCCATTGGCGGAACGCGCCAGCGCCGCCGCTACGTCAGCACATGGCCGCGGACACAGAGGGGGGGGGGGGGGACACGAAACGCGGCGCCGCAGCGCCCTCCCCACCTCCCCGCCGCGCGCGAGGGCCGACGGGAGCGGGGAGGAGGGGTCGAGGGGGGGGGCGGCCGCCATTGGCCGACGTGTCCCGGCGACGCGGCGGCCCATTGGCGGGTTCTCCCGAGGTCACGAGGGCGGTGGCGTTTCCGGGGCGGGGCCCGCGCGTGCAGCGCCGAGCACCGGGGCGGGCCCTGCCGGGGGGCGGGTTGATCCCGGCGCTCCCCCGGCCCCGCTCCCCTCGGCCCCCGGAGGTACGTGCGGGGTGTGCCGAGGTGCCGCTCCGCCGCCGGGAGCGGGACCGAGTTGCCCGCGGTCGTGCCACCCGCCGCGGCGCCCCGGGCCTGTGCCCGCCCCGGGCCTGTGCCCGCCCCGGCCTGCCCGGCGGCCGCGGGGTCGGGCTGAGGCTCCTCACAGGACGGCGGCGGCGGCGGGTGGTGGCGGGGGTCAGTCCCGTGTGGCCGTCCCCACCCCGGGAGGACCCGTGGAAGGGCGCCTCGCCGGCACCGCCCTCCCCGGAGCTCCCGGCCGCCCCCCCGTGCGTCTCAGACCCCTCTCGGGGCGCTGCCTTTGTGCGAGACGCCGCCAACGGGGCCTCTCCGGTTTTACGGGAGTGGGGTGGGGGGAGGCCGGTGCCCTGGCTGGTGGCTTTGCGCACCCACACGCTCGAAAGTCAGCGGCGCGCTCCAGCTCCTGAGCCGGTGGCTCTAAGGGTCGGGGTGGGCCCGGGGAGTTACACGTTACCGTGCGGCTCATCAGGAGCCGCCGGCGTTAACTCGGTGTTTTGATCCCACCTGCATCTGCGTTGCGCGGCCGCAGCGTTTGAACAGACGCTGTGCCTGGCTTCGTGCTTTGGGGCTGAATTCCTTAGTGACGTTCCCGTTAAAAGTTCTTGATGGCAAATGTTTGCTTTCGCTTTCAGAAGAGGCTGTGGCGAGGAGAAACTCCTCCTGGAAGTTATTCACACAAACCGTTGTTTCCGTGTCTCTGCCACAGTAGGGCAGAGAAGGGATCGCGCAGGTTAAGTTCTAGACGGGCCCACGAGTGCCCTGCTTGGGGCTGCGGGTGCCAAGGGTCCGCGGCACGCAGGGGGTAGCGCGGCGCTCGCGCCGTCCCCAGGGGAAGGCTGCCGAGTGTGGCTTCTCCGCTGCACAGCGAGGGCGCGTCCAGACAGGCCGTGCTCCCTCTCGGCCCTGGGACGGGTCGCTTGCTCCTGACCAGGCCGCGTTGGTTGTGCCTGGTGTTTTTCTCTGACCCTTTCAAGTGCTGATTGCATAATACCAAGAGGCTTTTGTGCTGTTTTTATTTACAGCGTCTCTTCTGACCAACCAAACCCTCAGCTCTCCAGACGAGGACGGTCGCTCTTGCTGGATAAGCCTCCTGCCTTTGTCCCACTGGGCTTGTGGAAGCGGCAGAAGTAAGTGCGGGTGTGCTCGACTGCGCCACGCAGACAAGCAGCCACGTGAGGTGAGGTTCCTGTACTTGAGGCAGCACTGCTGGTGCCTGTCCTCCTGCCCGGCTGCGGCGGTGCCTTGAGCCCCGGCGAGGCTGCGCGATATCCTTCTGACAGTCGCTGTGTTCCCCTTGTGCTCTCCAGCACTAAGGTAACTCCAAAAGTACTGGTAGGTCCTGTTACCCAAACACAGCTGCCTCTGCCTGAGCTCAGCACGACCTTCCGCAGGGCGGGAGTGCTTGTGGAATGTCTGTATTTCGTACCGCACATCTAGTGCCAGAGCTCCTCCATGTCATCAAGGTAAACCAAATGCTGCGGTATCCCCCCAGGGAGGAATCCTGTTTACAGAGCAGATCTTCACAGCGAGTCCAAAATGGGGACACATGCACGGCTTCCCGCCCAGACCGGGTGGCCAAGGTGCCCTGGTGTGGGTGGCAGCCGCCTGCACAGCTGCGTCACTGTATTTTGTTTTGGTTGCTGAGGATGGGGAACTCTTGAGGCAGCAGCTCTCAAACAATTTCTACCAGTGACCTCATCAGTAATTGCTCTGGTTTTTATAACCCCCTTCTTCCAGGAGTATGGCCCATAACTGCGATTGCTTTTTTGGCATTTGCAATTCCACTTCAAGTCACACATTTGGCAGCCTTAAGGATTGTTCTTGTGTGCTGAGGATGCCAGGAGTCCCCCAGGAAGAAAAATCTCTTTGCTGGGTGCAGCCGTGATGAAGGGGTGGCTCAGGAGCACATGTCCGACTTCACTGTTAAATAACAGCATGAGAGAGATTTATTCTGAGCCTGTTAAGCTGGTCCTGTGTTCTGCTTAGGCTTAGTCTTTTTATATCTACCCGTCTTCCTCCTCCATGAGACCTACTAAACCAGTCAAAAGAAAAGTTGTTGGGTTTTTTTTGTCCACCCTTCCATTAAGCTTCTTGTCATACTTCACTGAAAACACTGCAAATAAGTGTTTGCCTCTCTGGTGCCTCTGAGTTAGTAGATGAGAGGGGAAATATGTTTTTTCATTTCCTGAATATAGTGGGCTGTAACTGCTTCCTTGACAGCCTTGAATGTCGTCCAGGTCAAAGATCCGGTGCTGGGGAGGAAGTTAAAGCCCTTCTGTGTCATCCTGACCTTTTTCTATTTGAACACAACAGCGTGGACTGTCAGCCTATTTCAGGGAGGGACATTAAAAGTACTTGGTGAAAGAAAGTTAACAGCGGGAGTCGGGGGGGGGGGGGGAACAATTTCAGCTGGGGGGTTGTTCTGCTCTTTTTCTAGGTGAGACTTCCTTGTGACGAGGATGTTTAACCTGCTTGGTTTTGTTACCCTGGGATGGGTTTTGCTCCTTGCAACTTAATTGTAATACTTCTGAGGGGAAAAAAAAACCAACTGTGGTTAACTGTTGAGCACCTTTATCCTTCACTAAAGGTTGCGAGCTCTCAAATCCTAAAATAAAACAAATATTCTGGTGCTGAGGAGGAAAGAGAACATTGCATGAGGGCAGGGAAATTAGGCCGCTTGGGGAATGGGCTTTCAAGCCTATTTCTGTCTGTCACAGCAATCTAAAAGGACACTAACTTCGGGGAAAGAGCGCTGTGACCCTTTGGTCCTTGCTGTTACTCTTTCCTTCTCTAACTCTGGAGATGGCATCTGCGTCAGCCTCTCACCTGCTTTTGCAACCTCTGGGTAACCGTATTCCTCTCGCTACTTCAGCTGAGCTCCCTTGACGCTCTATAGCAGCTGTCTCGTGATAGACGGAACCATTATGTCAACCATAAGGGCAAAAATACCTGGTCTGTGTTAATGTGGATGCAGCTCTCTGCTGATTCAGCTCCCATCAGGATGTAGAGATGGGAATCTATTTTTAATAGATTAGGCAATGTGTGATTTATGACTACTACGGTCACGTATCAGGGTAAATCCTGTGTGACGAGTCAAGTGCCAACGTCAAAAAGGCCAAGAAAATAAAACTTTAGAAGAACTTTGATTAGAAGAACCTTTACTTTAAGTTTGGCTCATGTTTTAATTAATGTCATCTATTAACATTTTGAAGAGAAATAGTTTTGGCAAACAAAGCAGCCATTTAGAAAGGCAGCCACTTGGAAAGCTGGCAAGGAGTACAGCTAATGCTTTTGGTACTGCAGCAGAAACCTCCCTAACTCTGCACACAATCTCATTTTTCTTAAATAAAACTACTTTCAAGCCATCCTTTTTTTGTTAAAGGACAACTCCAACTTCAAACAAGTCCTTCTGCCTGTGATGCCATTAAGAAATAAAAGACTAGGCTCTCACCTGAGGGGGTTGCTCACAGCTCTATGAGATTTGATTAAATAATAAGGCTAAACTAATGCAACAGCTCACTCGTACCAAAATCAGCATTCTTCTGAAGGTGTAACTCCTCGATGCAGCCCACTGTGTAATCAGCTGAGTCCCAGCATCAGCCCAGCGAAGCAGCAGGACCACACAGTGGGGCCAGGACAGGCAGAGCCAGCGAACCAGGAGCTGGTTTAGCTCCCGTGCCACACCATGCCCTTGGCCTGCACTGGCAGCGGTATTTTTGGACCCCTCAAAGCTTTGAGCTGCTCTTGTGGATAGTAAGACTATTTACATGGTTTCCTGCAGGACCTTATGCATATGCGAATAGTAAGTCCGTGGAGCTTTAGGCCTCCTGCATCCCTAGAGCAGGATGCTTTCCGAGGGTAGTGGTGCCCTGCTGCTGGGTAAATGCCTCATATTGATGTTCTAGGCATGAACTCATGACAGTCCTGTTCTAATTACTGTTTTTATGATTCCTAATGACAGGCTTTAGGTTTCTAGCCTGCTTATGGATTTCAGGGGTGTGGAGTGACAGTTGCTCGCTCAAAGCTTACTGACCTCCTCCAGTCTGCGAGGTTTGGAGATGACTTCAGCCACCTCCTGCACACAGATGGATTCCTGGGCTTCTCCTGAGCTCTGCACGCTTCAGCAGCTCCAGGGAGTGCATTCCCGTGGAGCAATCTGCTCATTCGTGGCCTTTGAGTCACAAACAAGCTATTTCCCTCCTCCCGCTCTACCCCTGCAAGCTAAGCTGAGAGGTACCCATGTCAGTCTGTCAGAGCGTTGCTCCTTCTTGCCTGCGTTTACTTTCCTTTTCTAGCGATTCGTAAACCGTGACTGGCAGACGGTTCAGTCGCTGCTGCTGTACGGCTGATTCCCTGTGATCCCCTGCCTATAGCCATCTGTCACCTACCTGTCTTAAAGTTAAACTCTCCGGTCTTTAGAGGTGACTCAAAGATAAAAGTTTGTACCCCAACACCGTGTCCCAGGTATGCCTTAAGCCCGTCAGCCGCCTCGCCGTGGGGCTGGGGTGCCCCCCTTGTCCCCAGGGAGGAGCAGTTTAAGTGCCACGCTCTCCTGTGTGCACCGAGGGAAGCAGGTAGGGAAGTGGGTCTGGCAAGGGCAGCAGGAAGCGCTGGAACTTGCAGTGATCCCAAGCTGTTCCTGGAGGAATAGGTGTGATGGTTTTGGACTGGCTCATACCAAAAGGCTATCTGCTGAACAGATCTTTCCCTGGTGCGGAGTTTCACTGTGCTGGAGGGGCAGATGTGTGGTCTTTTAAGCACGTCCTTTGTTCCTGAGCCTAGGGCTTTCTGGGATACTTGGCCTTGCTATGCTGAAGGGGAGCATCTATCCCTTGACCTTGACTTGTCCGCAAAGAAGTCATCTAAAAAAAACCAGCTGGTACGTGACAGAGATGCACACTGCTGAAGGGTGCTGGAACGCTCTGCGGCCTCCTTGCTAACGCGGAGCCGTGCAGTTTTGTCCTGCCACAGAAGAGTCCTGGCTTACACCGCCGGGTGGGTAACAGAGCAATTTATCATCTTTTAAAAAGTCTGAGTTTACCTTCTAGCAGCTTCAGCTCTACATTTAATCCTTTGATTCATTATGGATGTGAAGTCTGTGGATGGTGCGGTGGCGACCTGGTTCCAGGTATCCATTCGCTCGGTTTGCAAAGTGCTGTGTTGAGATGAGTCTGAGCTAAGCTGGGGGGGCTGATGGCATCCTGCAAGGAGCTTCCTGAGTCTGGGGGGGCGAGAGCAAGGCTGGCAAGACTGTCTTACAGGGAGCATGAAAATAGGAGATGTGAGTTCACAGACGTAGCGGGGCTGAGGGCTGTGTTGGCTGTGGAAACTGATTTCTCTTAGCCTGAAAAATACAGGGATGGGGCTGCTAATGCTGCTTCCTGTTCCTAACCTGCTCAGGAGATAAACCAGGGATTTCAGACTCCAATCCAGCACCTTTCCCCAGTAGTAAATACACGTGGCATTACTGAGTGATGTCATGGCTGGAGCACATCCCAGCGAGGCCAAGCCTGGATCAGGTTATATCTGTCTTCTCAGAATATTGGCTTACTCCCAAAGGAGCATATTGCCAGTCCAAGGGCAGCGACTGAAGCCACCTTTCCCAAGGTCATCTCTCGCACACGCAGAGAGGACAGCACTCGCTTCCGCGTACGCAGCGCAGCCTGAGCCGCCCACGCGAAAGGCGCAGTGCAGCCATGGCGGTTGCTGGCTGCACGTAGGGCAAAGCCTCTTGACTCTCCCTCCTGGCGTCACTTTGTGTTGGCACCAGCGAGGACCCCCAGCCCTCCTTCCTGGTGCTTCATCATCTGGTTGCCTTTGAGGCACAGTGGGAAAGGAGGAATAGGAATCACGTCAACTCCAGCTACGTGGTCCTTCTGTAAATAATCAGTCCTCGTAGTTCAGTACGGTTTTGTCACATTGAGGCTTGCATCTTCTGGCTGGGAGCATCGCAGCCAGAGCCCAGCTGCCCTGCAGACCTGAAACGCTGCTTGTTGCAGCCAGTGAGCCCACCCAGACTCAACCGGGTGGTCGCCTGTGCTGGAGTTTGGGCCCGTTCAGCTTTCATTGCCCTCCATTGGTAAATGGGTGCAAGTTTGTCTTCACTGAAGCTGGAGCAAAGCTGTAAGGCAGGCATCACGAAACCCATTTGGCTGTCTGTCAGGTCGGCCTGGCGGAAGTCAGTAAAGTCCTGTCTAAGCAAAGCGCACTGCTTCGCTTCTAATCAGGCTGTAATTCTATTTAAATGATGCAACTCTTTAAAAATAGATCAGGCCTACTTAGCAACAGGTCTAATCAGAAAATGGATGGAAGTGAGGTGTGACATGCTTTGGGTGGAGGTAGGGATGTGCACGGCGCTGGTACCCTGAAGTGATGGGGGGCTCTGGGGGGCCCCACAGCCCCTTGGTTCCTGACACGCTTTGCCATGGTTGCTGGATCTCGTGTTTCCCCACTGGAAACTCTGTGCCTATGCTGGAGGCAGCCTTCCCCTCCAGTCAGCATTTCCAAACGAGCCGTTTCATCCTCCAAACGCAGCTGGAGTGTAAATAACCCCCCGCCATGGACCCCTGTGTAGGGTGGGTGAAGACATGACACTCTTCTCGGTGGCAGCCACCCAGCCAAGCAGGGTGTCGTGCACGGGCTGGCATGGGACAGGGGGCTTGCGCTCTGCCCATGTTTGTGCTGAGCCGGAGCTTTTTCTGCTGTCGCTCACCACCGCAGCTCTGCAGCACCCATCTCACCTCTAGCTTTGTGTGTGCCTGTGTCAGACCTGGGCTTCTTGCAGTCTGGAAGGAGCCAGCCTTGAGTTTCGGAGCCTCCAGTCTTGGCCAGGACAAGGGACAGAGATTCCTCCCCGGGCAGAACGGGTTCAGATGACCCTCTCTTTACAGACAGCGAGCGTGCCAGGAGAAGAGCCCACGTGGCCAGCATGGAGCAGAGGTGGGCAGCAATGTGGGCCGGGCAGCATCTCCCTGGGCAGCTGGGCCTCTCCGGCCATGCCGGGTGGGATCTGTGGGGTGGAGGAGCTGCTGGTGCCTCCGCAGCCGGCTGTCACATCCCCGCTGCGACACTGCAAGCTATGACCAGCCAATATGGATTAATTGCAACCAGTTTAATTTTGCGTCTGTAAATTAAGCTGTTTGACGATTAAGCCAGTGATACAAAGAGACTTCCAGGAGTGAGGAGGACATTAACATGCTAATAGACCTTGCTGGTAGAAGGTTTACTTAGACACGTCCCAGGGGGCAGATGACAATTAACATCCTAAGAGACTCTTCTAGAAAGAGGATGCTAATTCAGACCTGCTGGGAAGGGAGATAATTATTTATTATTATTTTATGTAGCCCTGCAACCTCCCACTCAAGAATGCCTGAGATACTTTAGGACAGGTAAGTTGGGAGAACTAACAGCGATGATACCTCAAAGTTGTCCTGCAGCCTCCCAAGGGGAGAAACATGGACAGGAGGGAGGGAGAAAAAGCTGCAGAAGCCATCCTGGCTGGCAAGACAGGAGAGGAGAAAGAAAACATGACTTTGTGAAGGCCCATCAAAGGAAGCGGGCAGGAGAGGTCAGACCTGCAGGCCTGGCGAACAGAATATTCATTTCAGTAGAGCAAGAAGGGTGTAACTGTGGCAGGGGGGAGGTGATGTTTGCTCTGAAATGCCTTCCTGCCCCAAAGAAATACTCGGCAGAGGACATCGAGCCCACCCACTCTGCTGTGCACAACTAGTGCAAAATAGGAAGAGATTACACAAGATTTAGGATCAGGGACTTAAAATACAATGACCTTTGTGATATCTGTACGTAGGGAACTTAACACTACTCATAACCTTGACACGCTCTGGTGTAATGCTTGAGGGGGAGGTTCCACCACTGTTAGAACTGCGCACGTGCACCCACAGAACAATTTAAATGCAGACTATTGGTCGCGTTGTAGCTTGGCTACTGTGAGCTGTCAAACACATTGTAATGGCTTTTCCACAGAAGGCGGATCACAGGAGCCAGCTAACCTGCCTGACAAAGAGCAAACATATAAATGTATATATATTTGTTCACTCATTTTACTTCTGAGCGTACTTGTTAATCCATCATGCTTGGCTGCAGATACTAAACGCTGTTTTCCATCGGAGCTAATTCGTACCTTAAGCTATCCTAAGGGGAGTCTTCCTCAGCAACAGCTGCAAGGGGAGGGAGCTGGTCTCTTTCCTCCCTGTTGAATCTAAGATTGCAGAGGTTGTTTCTCTCTTCTTTTCCCAGCCATTATGATGATGTGGGACATGACATTAAGAGTGATAAAAATCCCAGAGTGGGGCTAATTTTGTGCTCTCACCACCAGGCTCTGCACCGCTTTCTTCCCTAGTGCCGGTTCTCCCTGCCAGCCATGCCTCCACAGCGATGGCGGGTGGCCGCAGCCTCTCTCCTGTGTCTGCAGGAACCTGCTTGCTCCTCCCAGGTGTTTGTTCTCCTCCTGCCTAAATCTCTTGGGGGGCCCTGGCCAAGGCTGGGCTGGGGGATCTGCCTGCGCTGCAGGGCCTGGACAAGGCCTGGTTGGGGGGGCCTGACTGGGTTGTGGGAGCCGCCTGTTCCAGGGGGCTTGGCCAGGCAGGCCTTGGCCTGGGGCTCGTCGGCAGAAGGCAGCCCGCCTTGCGGGGCTGGCCGGGCAAGCTGTGGGGGGCCTGGCCGAGGCCAGGCCGCAGGATCCTGGCTGGGCTGGGCCCCAGCCAAGGCAGAGCCGTGGGACGCGCCTGGCCGAAGCCGGGCTGCGGGGATCTTGGCTGGGCGGGCCCTGGGCCAGGCCGAGGCCGGGCTGCGGGGCCCCCGGCTGCGCCGGGGCTTGGCCGAGGCTCGGGCCGGGCCTCAGGAGAGGGGCCGGCGGCCGCCGAGCGCCGGGATTCCCCGTTGCCGCGGTAACCGCGCGGGCCGGCCCGGCAGCCCCCGCGCGGCTGCAGCCGGGGGCGGGGCTAACGGGCGCCCTCGGCTCCGCCCTGCTGCCGACGGTTGCGCCCGCCATCTTGAGGCATGGCACTCTCGCCGCTGCCGGCCCCTTTCCAAGATGGCCGCCCGCTCTTCACCGGGCACTTCCGTCCCCGCTGAGGCCTCCGACTCCCGGAGCAGCGGCGAGCGCAGCGGCCCGCTGGCGCGGCCCTCCCTTCAGCGGCCCCTCGGCGGTCGCTAGCTGCCGCCGCCCCTCGGAGGCCTCCGGGCGGTGCGGGACGGCCGGCGGGTCATGGCGCTGCTCCGGCTGCCTCTGCTCCGGGGGCGCTGCTGGCTGCGGCCTGCCCCGCCGCCCGCCCTGGCCTGGGCCCGGGCTCGCCCGCGGCCCGGCGGCGGTCCCCTCGGCGCGGGACGCGGCCTGCAGGTAACGGGGTGGCGGCGGTGGGGCCCGCGGAGCGGGGTGGGCCGGCCGCGGGGCGGGGCCTCGCCTCCCCCGTGCGCGGCGGGGAGCGCAGCGCCGAGCACCCCCGAGGGGGGGGGCACCGGTCCCACCGGGCGGGGAGGCCCCGCCGGTTTGTGGGCCTCGCCCTGCCCTGCTGGGGCACGCCGGTGCCGCCGCCTCACGGAGCCCCTCGCCTCCTCAGCGGCGCTCCCGAGCCGCCCCGGGCGCTGACCGGCGCCGCTGCTTCCCGGCGGAGGCAGCGTCCCCCCGGGGGGGGGCCCGGCCCGGCGCGGTGCGCTGCCTGCGGGGCCGGGAGCACCAGAGGAGAAGGCGAACGGGGCGGGGGGGAGCTGGGTCAGCCCTTACTGTGTTGAAATGGGCTCTTGCTTCCAGGCAGGCCTTTCCTTGGCAGGCTTCTCAGGTTAGACCAGCCCCAAGGTCCGTCATTTCGGTGCTGTATAGCAGTAACCTGGGGGAAATACCTCGTGAAGAGAACAGCTAGGCTGTCACAAGCAAGAAAACGTTAATTAAAGGGATTTTCTTAAAATTTTATCCGTTCTGGCTTTTTGCATCTCTCGTGATAAAAGCACCCACCGCATCAGTGTGCGCCGCAGCTGTGTTTTCCCCATCTCGCTGTGCTGCTGGTATTGCAGGGCTCTCCAACACAGCCCTCAAAGCAGAAGGCAAGGTTCGTGTTTAAACTAGGCCTCCGACACGATTTAAGACTGTTTTTTGTCTTTTTCTTCAGTGCAGTGAAAAAACACTGGCAGTCCAAGTAGGTGATGGAGGAGGAACTGTGGGACTGCTTTGTGAATCATGCCAGGTTTTTCTGTGATCAATTTAAACTAGTCTAAGCTGTTCTGTTCTAGAAAGTATCGATCCCAAGAGGTTACCCTTGGGCCAGCACAAGCTGTTGTGTTGCTGCCCGGCAAACCAGGAGAAAAAGGGTGAAGGATTTCAGCCTGGCCAATGTCTCTGTCTGGTTTGCTGCACCGAAATTTGTGCCTGTGCAGTAGAGGGGTGGTGAGACAGGGATCACGCGTCGGAGAAGGGGCAAGGCTTGCGTTCAGTGAGAACGTTAGTTCCAACATTGTGAAGTTGCCTTTAAATGTGAACGTCAAGTGCAGGATTTCTGCTGAATTACCACAGGGAAATATCTGCGTTGTCCTTACATCCAGGCAGCAGGGTTGCAAAGTAGTAGTCCTTAAGGTTTCCTGTTGTGGGAGCGTATCTTTACGTTTTAAGAACTGACTTGCAACATGCCTTTAGAGTGAAGAACAAAGATGCACAGAGGAAAAAGATAAAATTGTCAAGTGTTTTGATCATATGTTTCTATTTAGACATGTGCTTTCTTTAAACTGGGTAATAAACAGCATCTTCAAAGTCATGTGGCAAGTTCACAGCACAACCAGGAGTAATATTCAGGTCTCCCAGCTGCTGGTCCTGCAACTTACCCACAGCATTTTCATGTTTAGAAATCTTAGTCTCATGGCGTACAGAAAGGTTAAGCAGCCAGAGTACTTTTCCAATAGTTGTCTCTTTTTTTTTTCTTTATCTTCCTCCTCAGAGCCTTCTGTCACAACCACTTTCCCCCACACATCAAGGTCTCAGCGGAGTCCTGGCGAAAGAACACATAATTCGAGATCCAGTCAAGCTTTGGAATCTCTTAGGTGAGTCCCAAAGAGCAACTGTACAGGTGGAGGAGGGGAAAAGGTCTTACATAGTAAGAGTATTGACTTCTCCTTCCCTTCACTGCCTGCATTCCTGAAACTGAAATAAACCTGTTCTATTCTTGGCTTTGGGAGCTGTGTGCTGTTTGTAGGGGTTCTAGGTTTTTATTTGGTGACAGGGATGAACAATGGCACCTTTCCACAAGGAGCTCAGCATGATTAAGCAAGCACTTGAGTCATTAGACCTCAAAGCTAATTTGAAAACTGCAGACTGTAAAGTAGAGAATCTTTCTCTGCCTCATTAGCAAAGCCTAAGACAAAAATATTGTTCCCCTTTGTCAGAAATCACATCACATTGCTGAAAGCCTTGCATTGGAACAAGTTAAAAGTGTATGTTAGAAAATGTTATGTGAATTCTTAGAGCAAAAGCACAGAAAGATAAAGGCAGTTATTCTTCTTGCTACCCTCTTCAAATTGGAAAGGGGAGTTTGCTGATGCCTTTGAGATTTGAACAAAACTGGTCACAGCTATCCTGGCCGGTGTGGGCTGGTGAGCTTGGGCTGCTTTGCCTTTAAGACGGTTTCTTTTAAGTTAAAATATTTGCATGATCTTTCAAGTTGCAGTGCATCCTCTAGTAAAACTAGCTGGGGACAAGCAGTCCAGTTTCTGGGCTTAGTCCTCTTTCCGGAGCCTTCACGGGAAATGGAAGCTGCTGTCCTCAAGTCAGTTTTCCTTCTGAACTTTTTGCCTTTTCCTGGCGAAAAAGCCTTTGCATATTGTTTTGTCGCAGCAACTATGAGTCTCACTGTTTGTAGCCTGACTTTCTTGGCTTTTATTAGAGTATCCTAACAGCATTTACTGAGAAGCCTGCGTTTAACTCCAGCACATGTATTTCCTTTCATAAGCATTTACAGTTCTAGTGTGAGGCTGTTCTTAACTGACCATACCAGTGTTAACTATGGTTTTATGCCTTGGGAAATGTGTACATGTTTCAGCACTGAAGAAATTTCTCCAAATTATTTTCTTCGCTCCTTTAAAATAATACCTGAACAAAGCCATATTTTGATTGGATTGTCAAAAAATATATATTACATAAGGCAACTGAAGGAGCCTGTCCCTCCCATTACTCCCTCTGGCAAGGCTGTCCCATTTCTTTGGCACACGAACGAAGCTGTGCGCTTGGGCGGGTGTGGAGCTTAGCTTTCTGTGTGTTTGGAGCTCACGTGTATTTCTGCCATCCTCGGTCCCCCTCTCTCACTGTCTCCTGAGGTCTTCTGGTAGTAACTACTTAATTCTGCTTGCAGGTAGCACTTACTATTTTACTACTTCAAGCTCTCAAGGGAGTAACCAGAAGAATGGAGGATTCAAAAAGAAATCTCCAGAGGAGGATGACGGTATGTATGTGCCAAAAAGATAATGAAACAAACCTTTTGTGTGTGTCTGTGAGGGGTAAGGGTGGACAGCATGGAGGATCCACCTTAACGCTTCTGTCTCTGGGTACTGTAAACCTCTGCCTGTAACTTACCACCTCTACAAGCCTGTAGCTAAGAACAAGTCTGAAGGGGTATTTTGGCTAAGATGATGGAATACTAAGGCTTAAGACAGACCATGAAACTGATTCTCTTTGTGCCGCTTTGCATCCTATGCAAATAACTTCATCGATGTTTGTCTTAGTTTTGCCGCTTTACAAAGGGGAACAGTAGTATTTACTGAGTTTTGGTTTGGAGGTTTTGTCACAGAGTATTTTGACTTAATAAAGAACTGAATTTAGTTAATGCAAGTTTAAGCTGAATTCTGGGGTTTTTTTCTTGTATTTTGTTTACCTTCATCATGGATGTGTCTCTACTTCTAGTGATTTACGGAGCTCAAAGTTAAAAATAGATTCCTTAAAGAGTTCTTAGCTGTGTTACTAATGACACTTACTCAGAATTTTTCTTTTTTTTTTTAATCAGTCTTCCTAGATACTGGTTTTTGTATGTCTTATACTACTTAAGCCCCAGGCATCCTGCAGTACAGGACTTTTTGAAAATGAGTTTTATCTCACTAAATGTGTTCTGGAACCAAGGGATCTACGTGGTGTGCCAGACTATGTTGAGAAGTCGAGGAGTGCCCTCTCTGTAGCTTAAGGGAGTGAGGAATTTAATGACAGTAATGGGGGCTGAGGGTGCAGGGGAATAACTTTTGCGCACTAGACAAAAACCTTGCATAACTTCTGACAGGCAGTGTTCTGATCCTTGTAGGAGGCACTGTTATCTTCTACCAGTAGGTTTTCACCAAACATTTTTCAAATACAAGTGGATTTGTGGGTGTCCCTTCAGGTCTTGGTATTGTTGTCAACTTTCTGCTATTTGTAGACTGACAACAGCTGCATTCCGTTTAAAAAGTGTAATTTGACTCTTCCACTTCTGTAAAGAAAATTCTTTGCTTGTTTGTGAGTACATCCCTCCCGAGAACTGAAGTGCATGCAAAGATTTTTCTGGGATCTGGGTAAGGCATGTTTTCAGACTCTGTGGTGTCAATTTTTAGCTGTGAAGCCCCACAGCTGGTGGCATGTCCTGTATCTACAGGACAGTTTAAGAAAGATGTCAGAAGTGGCCCAGGTGAAGGTCTCATTCCTCTGTCGTGTCAGTAATGCTTGCAGAGGCATAACAAAGACCCAATCATTTTCTTCATTTTACGACGTTAGGTGATGCTTGCAGAGGCTGGTGACGTCTTAAGAGAGTTTATGTGGCTATCTGTTGTGTGCTGCTTGTTTTCTGGACCATTGAGTGAGGGATAAACCTTCTGTAGACGGTGAGCGCCAGACCTTTGTACTGTGAGTTGGAAGGCACTTAGCATCATGTTTAAGTCGTACAGATTGTAACAGAATTCTATAAATTATATGATAAACTTCCACCTAGGTGTCATCAGATAATGTAATAGCTTGGCTTTTCCTTTGTTGTGCTTAAACACAGTGGTCGAATCCTCTTGGACTAACTTTTGAAGTAAAAGCAGTCAGCTGCTGCTGACTTTTAGCCTGGCTCGTGTCATTGCGTGCAACCTCTTTAAGGCAAAAGCGGTGGTTTTGCCTGTTTGATCCATTTAACTGGGGTGAAGTCTTCAATGGGATGCGAGTACAGGTATCACAGAGTCCTTGTTAAGGAAGTGAGAGCTTAGAGGTTGGGGCCCTTAGTGTTTGCGAGACCACACAGGGTGACTGTGAGCACAGCGCCTTGAAGAAGTGTTGTAGCTGTTAAAATGAGTAAACAGTAACATGCCGTGTTCGGTGGCCTCTTTTCTCCTCTGATTAATGGACAGCTTGACTTTGGGAGGTGGAATGCTACCCCATGTCTCCAGGGGAATACTCATCTCTGCAGTAATTATTAAAAAGAACTCTTCAAACTGTCACTGCAGCCCTTGCAAGATTTTAATCAAGAGAGTTCAGATTTGGGGTTAATGGCAAATCATTGCTTCATGGAGGCTTTTTGCGACTAAAAAGCTGGAAGTATTCCCACAGCTGTTGCTTGCAAGTGTCACATCCAGTTACTGGTTTTCATTTACTGAATATTGTGCGGTAGCTTATGGTGTGGTATGAATGCTATACTGTAAAGACAGTCATACTTTACATAAGCTTAGAAATAGATTGATTTTTGTCCTTAATTAAATGAGGAGTGGAGGAAAGCTTTGTGTTGTCTTCTAGCTTTCTAGAAACGGTGTTTTTTCCTGAAATTACTCAGCTGTAGGTTAAAGGTCCTAGACAAGCCTAATTCCTAGAAACTGGAGAAGTTCTTTGTGTCGAGGTATCTAATCGCCAGCTTTTACCCTGTGGTGATCTTTTCATGATTGTATCCTCAATCATGTGTGCTTTAGAACACATTATATGCCTCCTCACTTCGTCTGAAATTTAATACAGAAACGTGCTTTAGCAATAGCCGACTCTGACATCTCCAAGGAACTTGCACAGCGTTAGATGGACTTTGTTTCTGTCGGTACTCACTTTCCTAGAGTCATCTCTTTTCTCTGTAGAAATTTTTTTGTTTAGAACTTGCTCAGCTGTTCAGGATATTGCCCAGACTAAGGCCACTATCGTACTATATTGTAATTTTCTTTAATAAGACTATAGTGGATGTCATCCTGCAGCTTTGATGAATGGCTTTGTTCTAATAAAGCTGGATCTAGCAGATAACAGAGAAGTGAGGAGATGGCATTGAAGAGCAAAGTGGATGGGCTGGACGCAGTGTCTGAGCTTGTCACTGTCTTCTGAAATTATGACCTTATCTGAAAAGCTGCATTGTTTCTATTTAGGAACAAGCCTTTCCTGTTAAATGTGGAGCAGAGCTAGGAAACGAGTGAAAAATGATGCTGCGTATCTGAAGGACAGAGTACTTTCTTTAGCATCTGACTGGGTCATATGTTTGTCTCTTGGTTTTGTTGCAGTGTGTGTAAGGTCTAATTGGTGGCTAGTGATAAATGCTAGTGTCAGAGCATTTGTTATGAATTTGCAAATAAATCTAATCTGGGCTGCAGCAGGCAGATGCACTAGCAGTCCAGTGGCGCAGAATTAATTTATTTCTGGGTGCAGAGTAATATTTATATATGTCATGTTGCTGTTGATGTTAAATTGTATATCAAGAACAAGTGCTAAATTATATAACAAGAACATCCATGTATGACTGGAAAGAGGAGGAGATATTTGTTGTCATCTTAACAGCTCAAACACTAGCTAGCAGTTGACATTGAACTGTGCTGTCGCAGTCCTTTGCAGACCACAGAATTTTAAATTTGCCTACGCAGTGCAAAAAATGTTGGGAGTCTGAAAGGAAGATTTGGTGGCAAATGCTTGAAGTAAACCATCCCTTTTTCTCATGTCATTGCTTCAGTATGTCACTAGTACAGTAAAGGTGGGGGAAGGCACGTCTAGCGTGGGAATCCCTCTTTGATACAGATCCTTAATGTGGACGAGTTGTCAAACCTTTGTAAACAGGAGGTTAGTTTTGTAGCATGGGAGAAAATCTGTGCAATTTCGTTAAGAGAGTGAGATTGATTTGCAGTGTATTTATACACATAGGTAAGCTGCATATCATGTCTCCTGTGCTATTTCAGATTTACTGCAAATGCAGATATTTTCTTAGGTAGTACAAATGTTGGTCTCGTGATACAGGATGCCGGCAGATCAGGAGCTCACCAGGAAGCAATTATCTCTTCTAATACTGTGCTATTTGATTTACCAGTGACACTATGACTGGGTTTACTCCTAATATTTTCCAGTGGATATGTTAGCACCAGCCAGAGGACTAGGCAGTGTAGAAGCATGTTATATAGAAGCAGGCTATAGTCATTCTTGAGTTTGATTTTTAGCAACAAGGGTCCGACGGCTTTATTTGGCCTATATCCACATTAGGCCAGGCAAGTGAGATAGTCTCTCGTTTTCGAATAGAATGACATTTGGTGGGATTGTAGCAGGTCTAGTGGACTATGATAATCTGAAATCTCCTGGACCAGGATTAGACTGCCTTAAAACAGGAAATGCTGATCAGAGCTTTTCAAAATAGGTCTGAGGTTGCTGTCTGCCGTTGTACACGATCAATAACTTCTGGAAGTGGGGGGCTTTCTTTGGTTCGCTGATGCTTCAATTCCTCCTCTTACTGAAGCAACAATTAAAGCGAAAGAGGTGATCCTCTCTCATCTTCTCTGTGTGCACAGTGCCTCACTGCGTGGCTTTGGGGGTGTTGGGGAACAGCTGAATATAGCCGCAGTGATGTGATGCAAGCCGATTTTTTGCTGGCTAGCAGGATGCAAAATTTGCCTCCTTCCAGGCGACTGTTAAGTTTGCATTGGAGTGCTTGCGCTTTCATAACCAGGCTTTTGACCTGGTGCTGTTCCATGTGTACAGCTGAGGCCCTGTGGTCTGACAGTCTGGAAGCCAGAAAGGTCTGGGAATGTCATGCAGTCCAAAAACACTGGCTCACTTGCGTAACCTTGGGCAAGTCACACAACCTCCTTTGTGAGCCAAGCCAGAAAATTGCCTGTGCAGTGGCAGTTAGGTACTGCTTCTTAGTCTAGACCTTCAGGAGAAACCAAACATGCAACAAAAAACCCCCCGAAAGGTACTGTTATGTTAATCTTTGTCATTTAATTGTCCCTTCTTCGGGTCAGAAAGCTCCGCAATTACATGTTCATATCTCTCTTCTCCAATATCTTTTTTCCTAAAGAGGAGGAGAAACGCAGGAAAAGGGAAAATCAGATGCACCTTGAACGCTTACGGGCACTCCTCATCATAACTTTCATAGTGCTGATGTTTCGATTCACGGTCAGTGAGAACAGAGAAGGGACCAACATTTCCTGGAACTACTTTGTGAATGAGATGCTGTCAAAGGGGGAGGTCCAGAGAATCGAAGTGGTGCCGGAGAGCGATATTGTGGAAGTTTATCTGCACCCAGGAGGAACTCCGCATGGACAAGTTGTGAGTGACTTTCTACAATTGGAATGAATGATCTTAGATTATACTGTTGAAAAAGAATTGAGTTAATGAATACATGTTTGGTAAAACTCTAGCTGGTAAATTTTCTCTTTGTTAATTTTTCTCTTTCTTGTATTTTAAGTTCAGGGGACTTCTGTTACTCATATCAACCTGGAAACTAAGACTTCTATTTTAAATTGTAAAAATAATTAATAATGGCCTGTAAGAAAATCTTATGTATGTCTAAAAAGCTGGAAAAATTCAATAGTTTTGCTTACCGGCTCAATGTGATATGCGAGAAGGTGTCTAGAAGATTGTAAACTCTTATTATTAGATCCTGTTTCAAAAATTTTCTCCTATTTGGGTTTTAGTTTCAGGTGTTCTGTCAAACTCCATCAGACTTCCTTCCTAAATCTTCCAAAATGGAAACAAAGCAAAGTTTGATCACATGCTTACTTCCAGGAGTTGCTGCTAAGAATCATTACAAACTGGCTTGAGAGATTAAAATACTGTTCTTGGATACTTCCCATTTTGTTCCATGACTTATAACCCATTTGCAAACTGCTGGGTGAAATTCATTTCTGACAAAGATAGAGGAACAAGATCCAAGAAGTCTGAGTGGAGCACAAGACACCTCCTTCTCAAGGATGTAGTTTTCCATATATAGTACAAAATTTTGGCTGAGCCCAAGGTATCAGTATAACTGGGTTTATAATACTAACTCTGTCCTTCAGCTTGCCTACAAAGCTGTTGCATCTCCTTGTTTGCAGAGAGCTGAGGCTTAGTTCTTGACTTTCAAGCTTTCATAAGGTGCTGAAAAGACTAGAGGTGTTCCTAAGTTCATTTGGAGCCCTAGTGTCAGTTATCTGCTCACGAGTTCATTGATGCGGCATCAAAGGGTGTAACATAAGGCTTTTATCTGACTTGTCCGCGTTGCGCACTCCTCCTGCACATTGCTGTATCCTTATCCTACAATACTTATGTGCTGCTTTTGATTGCATGTCCCCAGAACGTTACCCTGTTGTACACAATGCGGGTGGCAAACATTGACAAATTTGAAGAGAAGCTGAGAGCTGCGGAGGATGAGCTGAATATTGATGAGAGAGAGAGAATCCCTGTTTCCTACAAACATCCTGGCTTTTATGGAAAGTATGATACAAATTTGTGCTTACTGTTGATCTTGCATATTGGTGGCAACATCCCTCACTTAGAGGGGAAAGTCCTTTTCAACTAAATGTTGTTATTATAAATAGAGAACAAAAATGTGGTCTCAGTTTTGGAGCATTTAACCCATCTTTTGGAAATAGGAATGCTCTAGATGTACCTTAATGTTTCAAAAGTGAGGGTCCCAAGGAGGTGTCTGGAACTGCGGCATGCAGCAAAACAAAACGTTTCAGGTCAGTGTCAGCAAGTCTGAGGAAAGTCTGTGTCAGTTGCTGCGCGTTCTTGCACAGCTGAGCGTTTTTTGTCCTTACAACCAATTCAAGTGCAGAGTGTGATAGAAATCCTGACCCAACAAGTGATGTTACACCCTGGGCTGTGGAGAATGCTGGGGGGTGCAGTAAGCCTTCCCCTGTTAAAACGCTTCAAGGAAGGCCTGTGGTGGTTGTTCAGTCTGTAAAAATAAACGCCTAGTTTTGGCCTGCTTCTCCAACAGCTGTAGATCAGAGGACAGCCTGCGCTGGTGCTCGCTCCAGCTGCGAGCTGCATACTGAGCAGAGCAGCTTTGATGCTAGCATACAAAATTTCAGGAGAGGAGTACTTCTAGTAAACTTACAGCCCTTTTCTGTTACCTGAAACCAAGATCCTTTGCTTAAAAAAAAAAAAATATGCTCAAAGCTTTTAATTCTGAAATAAGCTATAATGAGCAAAAGAGGGAAGAGCTGTCTGTAGAGCACTGACTAGGCTTTATTCTGTGCTTTCATACAATGTATTCATGTGTTGTGGTCATTTACTGCTGAGGTGGTTCATTTGCCCTTCTGTTAAGACCGGCAGCTTGTTTTTGTAAAACAGGATTTATGGGGTCCAGAGTACAAAACAGACCTGTGAAGCTCACTCACTGGGCTTCAATGAGTCCACCTCCATCACTGATGGCCGTTACACTGGTGTAGAAAGATGCTTTCCATATGCACGGGGAAAGACTCCAGAATTTGAAGAGCTCTCAACTAATTGCATCTTCTGAAGTACTAACAGAGAGATGTAGTGCAGAAGTCCTGTCTGCTAAGTAAAGAAATCCCAATCCCTGACAACCAGAAAAGATAGCATCGTGCCGCTACAGTTATCTGCCAAGATGGCCTGGTCACCTCCCTGTGTACCATGCAGAGCGCGTCATCTGCTTTTAGTAGCTCACAGGGTTTGGAGCACAGTGGCTTTCCCACTGGAGGTGAGGATGGCCGGTGCGTGTAATTCTTCCTCCCCGACACCTTACCAAGATGTGAAACAGATGTCATGTTCGTATATGAATGGATACCTGGACTGGATTTTGTCTAGTTACTTGTCCTCTGAACAACATTTGCATGTTTTTAATACATGGTTTACATGAAAATAAACTTTTTTAATTGATCATGCAGTATGAGACCTTTAGTTGAAATTCAGAACCTGGCAATTTTTTCAGTTTCGGTATAACAGGAGGAGTAGACTGGACAGTTAATCGGTCACCAACACAAGCTGCTTCCCCTGCCCCTGAAAAGAGATTTTTTTTTTTTTTATTTTTAAGAGATATTATAGGGTGTGAAGTCTCTCAGGAGACTTGATGAATGCCTGGAGAATTCAGAGTCTCAGTCTGAAGTTTGAACCTGTGAGGTGCAGAGCACTTGCAGCTTGGATTCTGTCTACTCTGAGATGTGGGCACTTGATGTGTTTCAGAATGAATCCTGTTTGCATAGTTGACAAATTGAAGTTGACTTTCAGTTTCCATTGTTGCCCAGGATCTCTCACCGAGAAGAAACAAGTGCAGCTGGGTATACAGCACGTGCTGGTCCCCTTGCTTCTCCCTCTGTGAGAGATGGAACACACGTTCCGAGTTTAAAGATAAGACACAGAAATGTGGCAAGACCAGATGATTTCACAGGCATGTGAAGCAGAACAGGGTCCCACAAATCCCAACCTGTCATCTGACATGTTGATCGGTTTTCCTCCTATTGAAATCATCTTTGGTTTAGAGCTCACAGGATATTTGTCCTCAGCGTGTTTGTCTTGTAACTGTATTAGACCTGCGGTGTCATCTCTGCTTCACATCCCCCTCCTAATGCAATTTGTGTTGCAAAGGATCCAGAAAATCGATGATGTTGGTTGCTGTGGCACTTCCTTCTGACATAAAGGACTTGACCAGGGAGGGCCAACCACGCTAGGTAGAGCAGCCTCTTAATGGGAGACCCGCACTGGGATTTCTGCCAGGATTAGGCGAGTTGGAATCTCCCTAGCGTTGCCAGATGCAGGTCTTCTGCAGCGAGCATCCTTTGGACGGACTGCCAGGCCCACTGGATTCTGCTCTGGGTGTGATTTGACTGCCTGAAGGTCCTATTTGTTTTATAAGTAGGAATGCCTCTGAAGGGGATGATGAGGTCAAATTTCTTCACAGCTGTAAGCAGCATTTGCCAGTGTTCTCTGTTTAACTTTTTAGGTTATGTAATTGTTGGTGTTTTTTTAGTATATATAGATACACACACATAAAAACCTGTAAAGGTTCCATTTTCTTAGTCATGTCTGCTCATTGCTGCACTTGTAGCCTAAATGTCAGGACCTTTAAAATACTGAAAATAGCTATGTTGAGTAATATTTACCAAGTTGTGACCAAACACTTCAATTGTACCTGTCTTGCTTTTGTCCTTTTAGTGATATCATTTCCCTGATAGTGACACTTGTGGCTGTGTCCATGTTGTGGAGCATCTTCCGCCTTATTAGGGTTGCAAGCCGGGTAGGAGGATTCAACGCCTTTGTGAGTATCCTGGAGCTTGATGTTGTTTTGCAGCCTGTGGGTAGTCTTGTCTTCTGCTGGCCTGATCTTCTCCCCTTTCCCCAGCAAAGTCAATGCAGAATGAGAATTAACTGGTGCCAAGGACTCTACCGTCTTGACACATCTTGCATCTTTTCCTGTCCTGATCATCTGACTAGACTGTACAGTAACTGGCCTTAGCTGAGGCCCTTTCTTTCCCCAGTGGCAGGAAGGGCTGAGCTCAGTGAATTTGCAGTCCAGTTTGTTCTGCTATTTTCAAAGCTTGTTAATGAGTTGCAGCTGCAGATGGTGTTTTTCACTGGGTCCTGCCAATATGCCTCCCATACAGCCAGAAGCAGGAATTGCTGCTTTCTGCAAAATGAGTTCTCAATTTATAAAATATGTTCAGATTCTGGATTTCATTACGTGTTGGCCTGTTCCGCTCATGCCACATGCCTCACTTGCAACATCAGTCAGATCTCTTCTCCTCTTCCACCCTTGCCTGGATCAGCTGATGAAACTCTGTAGAAATCAGCCCGGGGTGCAGTGCCATTGCCCGCAGGGATTTGGGGATGAAAACATGGTGAATTCAGTCCCTTGTTAGATTTCTCACTCAATCTCCTCTGCAGTTCTCTTCTGGCTTTCGTATTATCTTCACACAAAGAGATGGGGCTGCTCAGAGGAGAAGAATATTTTAAAGAAGTGTTGAGTAATGAGGGCCTTGAGGACTAGATTCTGTCCTTGCGTAAGTGGGGACAGCTAGGCCCTACATGTTTAACTCTTCATTTGGATAAGCTCATGTTTCTGAGGCCTGAGAAACTATAAACTTTCTTCTCAAAAAAAAAAAATTCCCAAGTAGCTGTTTTCAGTAGAACATAATGAGCAGTTGCAAGTAGGTCGTTTAACTAAATTCTTGTTCTGATTGTTGCTGTGGCTTAACACACACCAGGAGACTGAAATGTGGTGTCTGTTAAATTTGAGAACGTATAGTTCTGTCCTGGGTAGTGTTGCAGTAGAAACCAGTGGCAGCATCAAACAGTGGTGCAAAGTGTCTGTTTATATGCATTTACGAGACAGTGTTGGTAATTATTTACCACTGGCAGTTATTTACCATCAATACATATTCCTCAAAACTATACCTATCCCATATGTATTAAGGATCAGAGCATTTAGAAAGCGGGGAGAAGATCCCAAATAAGGTTTTGGGCATTCTGCGTGTTTTTAATATGTATCGCTGCCTGGTCTCCATGGAGTTTATGATGGATTGTGTTGGGACTATTCCTGCAGGTTTATTCTGGCTTTTCCCAACAAAACGTGGATAAATAAAGTTTGAGTCAACAATCCAGCTGTGACATATTCCCAAAGCAAAAGTTAGTAAAACAGCAATGCATTGGTGGGCGTTTTAGCGTTGTTTTTTAGGGACAGCTTATGCCTGTGCTGTGCTGTCTCCCAAAGTACAGTAAACAGCCTTTCCAGACTGTTGCCTTCTCCAGAGTCAGAGCACGTCTTCAGTACTTGTGCTTCCTTCCACAGAACCAGTTGAAAATGGCTCGTTTCACCATTGTGGATGGGAAATCTGGAAAAGGGATTGGCTTCAAGGATGTAGCGGGAATGCATGAGGCAAAAATGGAAGTCAAAGAATTTGTGGACTATTTAAAGGTATATAAAAGTAGAACAAAATAAGTGCTTGCTACCCGTCTTTGGAGATAGATAGCTGACCTGGGGAGGAGGGTATATTCTTCTCTTCATCCTTCATGATACTGAGCAGCTGCTGTTTAAATAAACTGACAGCTTTTTATGCTGTGATCAGCATGACTCGATCTCTGTATTTCCAGTTCCGTAACAGGAATGCAAATGTAGCTGCTCCCATCAGCAGCTCAGAGTTGCTCAGCTCGAAAACAGGATCAGGACGCTCTGGGAGGCCATGTTCTTGTGCAGGTGCTTCACATGAGCTGTGGCTCTGACAGAGTTGTGTTGTTCTTGCAGAGTCCTGATCGCTACCTTCAGCTTGGGGCTAAAGTGCCCAAGGGTGCCTTGTTACTCGGACCGCCAGGCTGTGGGAAGACGTTGCTGGCAAAGGCTGTGGCTACAGAAGCACAAGTGCCGTTTTTGGCCATGGCGGGCTCTGAGTTTGTGGAGGTGATAGGAGGTAAGCTTCTCGGGAGGAAGGGTGTGGAGGTTACTCGGTCTGTTGTGGGGTTCGATGGTGCTGGCTGGGCCTCTTGCGTTTTAGCCTGCCTTTGCATGCGGAGGATGAGTTGGATATTTCTACTGAAAGTATAAAAGGTTTTCAGTGATATAGAGTACTTAATTATGTAGTACTTCAAATGCATGCCCTCTGAATTGCTAGTTGTTTCTTTCTGACAGTGTGCAGCCATGGTTCTTCACCTGAAAGCATTATCTCTGACTTCCCTGTACCTATTATTAAATCCACTGACTGAGGCTTCCTTCCTTGTATGAGAATGCTGATGGATTTTCTGCTGCTCCCTGCTGATGGGGAAAGTATGGCCTCTTTGTGCCTTGGGGTTTCCATCTTTCTCCTTTTCTTCCTTCCTCCAAGGTCTCTTGAGACCCGACAAGGGTCAGTGTGCAGGAAAATGCTGAATATTTCAGCTTCTGATTTGTGGAAGGAACAGGAGTTTGTTAGGAGCTGGGAGCAGAGCACCTCTTACAGCAGCTGTAGGAGTCCCTGCAGTTTTGGGAGCTCAGTTAAAAGCCAGGAGGAGCAGTGCCTAAGGACTAAACATACGAGTTCTGTGGCTATTTCTTTGTGCCGGGAGTGTTGAGAGAGGGACTGTCATGTACTGAGGGTGCGTCCGGTGTCTCGCTGGGGGCCAGTAATGCTGCTCTCCAGCTTTCCTGACAATTTTAGCTATGAGGCTTATTTCTTCTTCCCTTCCCCTATAGGTCTTGGAGCCGCCAGAGTTCGGAGCCTATTCAGAGAAGCCCAGGCTCGTGCACCCTGCATCGTGTACATCGATGAAATTGATGCTGTGGGCAAGAAGCGCTCAACCAATATATCTGGTTTTGCCAATGCTGAGGAGGAGCAGACCTTAAACCAGCTGCTGGTGGAAATGGACGGTCAGTATTTCTCCCTGCCTCTCAGCAGTTGGGCCCTTATCACCTTAGAGATCCAAGCTGTTGGCCTGTACATCGTTTTCCTGCTTGAACTTGCCATACCTCTTTAGCATTCTCTTCTTGCTGAAGTAACTACAATTGCATTGAAACAAATCTCATTCTCCTCTTCCCTGGGACAAGGCTAGCTTGCATGTCGCAGCCCAGAACTACAGCTTGGTCATGTCCTTGCTAAAAGACCGTCTGTATGACAAGTGGTAATTGTGTTTCACACTGCTGCTTGGTGAAGGGGCTGTGGCCCTGAAAGTCAGGATGTTTTTTTCCCTGTGTGGACACCAGTGTGGCCTTGGCTGGCCTTGCTCTGGTTTCAGAGGTCGTTGTATCACTCACTTGAAGTGGTCCTTTCTCTATTCTTTCTCCCCTTCACCAGCTGCTGCACTTGAGTACAGAGGAAAAGCAGCAGCTGCTGTTCAGCACAGGGTTTGTGGAAGTTGTGTGCTCAGTACTTGCTTCACGCTGACCCAGGCTTTCCTGCAGGACCCTTAGGAATCTCTTCACGCACCAGCCTGAGCCCATGTACCCCATCGCTAGTCCCTGGTTCTGAAGGCACTGTAGCATATCTCTCTTCATGTCCCTGGAGAGTTAGGCAGGACTACTCCAGAGCTGACGGTGCCTAAGGAAGTAATTGGGCTTAAGACAGATCTCTGAGTACATGCTGTGACTAAGTTGTGGAGATAACCCTCTTGAAATCTAGGCATCTATATAGGCTTTTAAGGGTTTGGGGCTAAATCTAGTAAATTTTAAAACCCTGGAGCCAGCTGGTTTTGTGACTGTACTGAGGACCCTGAGTCAGAAGAGAGCGTAGTGTCACATCCAGAGTGAATTTGCACCAACAGCCACATGAGCATCCACCTGCTAATAAAATCAACAGAAAATGTGCATTAGAGATCATGGCTGGCAGAGGGCAGCAACCCCAAAGACTGTTACTGTAGTAAATAGCTTCAGTTCAGGAGTATGTTTTCCCATTGGCAATTGGAGAAGAATTATTTACAGTACTGAGGAACCAAAAGAAAATGAACTGGCAGCAAGGGCACTGCTGTCTGTAGAGGGTAACATTTAGGTCCAGCTGGCCACTAAATGTTGTTGAATACTTGCTGTATTCCATCTAAGACAGGTAGTTGTTTAAAGCCTGTTAAGGTTTAAAGTTCACTTGTCCGAGAGGGACATAAGCAATGTAATATATCAATTCTCCCATTCTTGGATTTATTCTCATGTTGTCTGTCTGACTGTAGGGTCCCTGTCTAAACTGAGAGACATAAGCTTTGCAAACAAGCCCTGGTTTGATGCGATGGTTTCTGGCTGTACTGCATCTGGAATCGGCCCTTTTCTCAGACACTTTCACACAAGTGCCAAAAAGAACCATCCTTTGGCTATTCTTAGTCATAACTCTGTCAGAGCCTGCAGCACTGACCCAACTTGTGATGTTTCTGCTGCTAAATCTTATTACTGCAGAGCAGGGTAAGGAATAATTACCTACCTGCCCATCAGGGAGTGTTTGTATCAGTCTGCTGTTTTGTGGGACAGAGCTGCCTTTTCCCTTGACTGTAACTGTGACACTTGTTGTCTCATCGCACTCTTCATGTGAAAAATTAAAAGCTGTGCTGCAGTAAAAGCATCCCCTTTCTCCAGACCTTGGGCCTTAAAACTGCTTGCTTTTTTACTGGATGTTTGCAGTGAAGCGGGGATGCAGCTCTGCTGAAGTAGAGCACGTCCTGCAGTTCAGCAGCAAGGATGCTTTCTGGAGATTGCTCTGGAGTCAACCCTCCCTTTTCAAGGAGAGAAGCTGGGACTTGTGAAAATGCTTTTAGCAAAGGGTAGATGTTCCTTCATACTGCACGCAAGATCTATAATTCTGGATCTCTGCCCTTGCTGCAGAAGGAGGAGAAATTGTAAGCAGGAGCACAGGATGGTACAGACAGGGTGGAGTGGTCCTGCTGTACAGAGACCCTGCAGGCCTCTCTCTGCTTCAGCGCAGGTGCTGTGAAGTTTTCGAAGGAGAGGAATGAGCTTTAAGTAGGTCCTAAACAACCAGACAGAAACCTGGTTATCAAAGGAACACCCTTGGAACACACAGCGCTATGCAGATACCAGAAATCACCTGCATGCAGTTCCCTGGGACTTTGCACATGGCACTTGGGCAACTTGGCTAAGCACATAAATATACTTGGAGTGAATATAACTGTTTACAGCTGTATCTGTATAGTAGATCGTCTTGACAGAAAAGGCCAGTAGTAACACACAGAACAGCAATCCTGGCTTGGTTGTTTTTTTTTCCTCCTGACAGTTGTAGGGTGAGCTGGCAACAGGTTAACACTGAATTAAATGGAGGCCCATCTGTCTGTTCAGGAATATGTAGTTAGTACAATCCACTTCTCTGTACCAAAAATGAAAATACCTGATTTCTTCCAGTGTGTAGAAATTAGGCATGGTTTCTGGAGTGTTCTCTTGGTGAGTCTCAATTCAGAAATTAGGGTATAACTATTGGAAAGTGAGCTTAGAACGTAAACATTATCCTCAATATGTACTTTAAGAATCCCTTGTTTGCTGTGTGCTGCCTAGGTTATTTTTAAATTTATATTGTCTCATTATTTATTCGTGTCTCATACAGATCATGTACTAAGTCCCTCATTTTGCTAAGTGCTTTATCAAACACACACTAAAAAAATAGCCCAAGGAGTTTACAATGTCAAATGGGAGACAGCTGGCAAGGACTGTCAGGCTAGTACAAGAAACACTGACTTACTGTTGGCTTGTACTCATAAGCAGTGATCTTGGCACATGTTACTGAAATGTTATCTAACTGAGCCCGTTACCTAAACGAACACTGAAGTGCTATGTGCATCATGGCAAAATAGTTTTTAGGATGATGGTGAACAAGTTTTTTTAGGAGGTTAACAGTTCTACCCAAGCACAAGCGGAGGAGTGGTGTGTGTTTGCAATGAGGAAGCCTTGAAATGGAAGGTTGAGAGCTCTGTTTTAGCTGTCTTTAGCTTAAATTGACGGTTGAAGTTCTGTAAGGCAACACCATAGAACCGAGTTAGCTATTAATTTGAAAAAAAATGTTGCACAAAAGTAGATCTGTGAGTCATCAGCAGTGATTGTTGAATTTGTGTGTTCGAACGAGATTACTCAGAGGTAAGGTAGAGGAAGAAAAGGAGGGTCAGAGCTGTACGGAACCTGCTCTGCAGGCTGGAGGAAGGATGAGGACACCAAGAAAAAAGCCATTATGCTGAGCTGTATGGGATGAATGTGCAGTTTGATACTCGGTGATTCTGGTATGCAGATTTTAGAGTAATTGTAGTGCTCTTCCTACAAGCGACCTTGGTTTCCTTCACTCTGACAGCTTTCTTCGTGTTCTGGAAGCGCCAGGAGTCTGGTGGGAGAAGGGGAGGGACTGGAGGGAGCCTGTATGTACAAAAGCTGTTTTTGAAACCAGAGTGACACATGTACTCCAGTCTTTGTCAAAACAGGTGCCTGGTTTGAATAGCGAATCTTCTCTCACAAACAGCAAACAAGCGGAAGAGGAATGTGACCCAAATATCTCCTCTGTTCTGAATGCATCTGAGAGGAGCTTGACAGTCCTGGGCTGATGTGTGTTTTGTGAATGAAAATGCAGGACATCTTCTGGTAGCAGCCCTTCACCTGAAATCCTCAGACAAGACCTCTCCCCTGATCTGTGCTGTATGCACGTTTCTGACCCCGAGGCTTCCCTCACGAAGGTGGCCCCGTTTCAATGATACTGTTCGCAGATGATGCCCAAAAGGCTTTTGAACAAATGGCTAGAGAATTAGAGAGTGTAGTAATACAGATGAGATGCCCATCAAAGTAACGTGCTCCGCGTCAGCAGGGAGCAGAGCACTTGCCAGTTCAAGTGGACCCTTTTTTTCCTTTCCTTTTTGAAGTGGCTTCATTTGTAAATGTTGTAGATATGAAGGCTCTCTTTAGGCTAAATTTTCAGAGCTGTTTTTCATTTGTTGATGTGACTGAGGTGCTGTTTGTGTAGACTGTTCCTTTGGCTGATCTTTGCCTGTGGAAGCCAAAGCCTGTGACATGCCAGGTGATGTTGCATTGGGAACAGTAATATGAATCGGAGGCTGCAGTTGTAGATTTCTTGGAGCAGTGTTTCGCACCGCTGGGATACGAGCTTGAGTGCAAGTGGAGCAGAAGCTGATGTGAGAAGGATGCTCTCAGTGGTTCTGATTTTTTTTTTTTATATTTGTTCTAATAGTCAGACCTATTTTTAGAGAGTCTTCCCAGCTGCAAAGCAGATAATGTACTGTACCATCTAATCCTGCCGTGTGAATGAAGCTTGCTATCCCCTAAGTGCCTGCCAGTCTCTCTGCTTATTTATCACACTCCAAAGTGCCATGTAATACATGCCTGAAGAATGGCCGGCTTCATCCTCTCCAGGAGCTTATTTAGACAGCATCCTGCAGGGAGGAAGAACTGAGGTTTGCTATAGCGCAAGCTGACAGAGCCAGTCCTCTGACTTACCTGTAACCTTAATCTCTCTGCTGAGCTCTTGTGTGCTGACACATTTGGCAGCTCTTCTGGTGGAGCTGGAGAGAGCTGAAACTCGCCCAGCTTACGTGCATAAAGCTGCCTCTCTGCAGCGTGTGACTTGGCAGCGAAGGAAGCACATGGGACTAACGCGTCCTTTCCCAGGGAAGGCTGCTGCATGCCAGGGCTGTTGAATCTACTGTAAGCAGGTGACTCATACCCCGGGGCCTGTGGGCACCTGGTGGAATGTAATAAATAAGCAGTGTGGTTCAGTGATTCAACATGATCTCTGGCTCCCCACCCAAGCAGCACAACCGCCTGCCCCTTTCTGCCCTCCTTCAGCTGCCAGTTCTCTGGCTTCCCCAGGAAGCCCTGTCTGCCTTTGATGCCTCCATATTGCAGGCTGCTCTCGCAAAGCCTGTATATCCTGATGCTCCCTTCATCTTTAAGACGGGGAGACAAAACCTTCTCTGACTGTGGCTTGAGCTGGTGTATCCTAATGATCACTGCAAAGCTGTTTGGTTGCGTTTTGTGTCTGCCTATGTGTCTGTGGTGTAAGTTCTGCAGGGTTGGTCTTTGCACTGGTCTGCAGTATGCCTGGGTGCCTTCTGAGTGGTAAAAGATGCGTGAGAAGACAAAGATCAAATCATGCTGTAACATGCCCCTTGCTGGGTGGCAAGGCTGTGTCCTCTCTTTCTGCATTAACCTGAGCTGGTCAGAAGAAAGCCTGTCCCTTCCTTGGTAATCCTGTTGGCCTATCTGTGACTGAAGGCTAAAAGTAAATAAAAGCTGAAAGAGCTTCCCACAGAAATATTTGGGAGGAAAAGGCTGTTTCAGCTAGCAAACATCGTTTGTACAACCTGGAGCTAAAGGAGAAGGAATTGACTTAAGCCGGGGGGTGAGAAGGCATCTCCAAACTCATCAGAATAGAGAGATTCTGTTCTGATTTCTAGTTAGAGCAATTTCCAAATGTGGCAAAAGGAAGGTTAAAAAAAAGTTTTAAGGCAAGGCTTATTAAGTAAATGAAGAGGGAATTTCAGAGTATCCGTGATGACCAGAGACTGGCCTGGGTGACCTGGGAGGTTCTTTCCTGTCTCATGCTCCCAGCTGAAGAGGACGCTTTCTCAGCCTCAGCTGCCCCAAAGGATGCTGTAAACACCCTCTGCTTTGTGATAAAGCTGTGTGAGACATTCTGTGCATCCTGCCCTGCCCTGTCCCTTTGTATGCTTGCAGTGCAGCATCTGTGATGGTGAAAACCTTCACCTTTGTTTTTGCTTGTTTTTCTACAGGAATGGGAACCACAGATCATGTCATAGTGCTGGCTTCCACCAACCGTGCTGATGTCTTGGATAACGCCTTGATGAGACCTGGGAGGCTTGACAGGCACATCTTTATTGATCTCCCAACGATCCAGGTATATGCCACCTACTACCCTGTCCTTACCTAACGCTAATGACTAAGGAGTCCTGGTCCTTGCTGGTGATTCACTGGCCTGGCAAAGGCTGAGCTTGGAGGAGATAGAATGGTAAGCTTCTGTTTGCCTTTATTCTTATTTATGTGCTCTAAATCAAGGATTTGACATGCTAATGCAGTTGCTTGTTTCTCTGAAATGACAACTCACTGTTTTTAAGTGTCTCTGCTCTGGTATGAGCTTTGGCAGTGAATTCTTCTGTGAGGTTCTCTTTGCCATGCAGAACGATGTTTGTGTCTCCTCTCCAGGAAATTGGGAACCACCTAATTGGCAAGTTGGCTTGTGTGAGAGCTTGGATTGTCATGTGCCTTGAGCACCATTTGTTCTGTAGGTTTATTGTCCTCACTATTCTTGTGAGGCTCCTCATTTTCCTTTAGGCAGCCTGTTAAGTGACTTTCTCCTTCTGAATGCTTTTTAAATCCATCTACTAGGAGTCTTCTATGTCTGCTGTGTTGACATTTGTAGCAGAGTTTTGGGAATAGGCTCAGCTGCAGTAAAGATCTGTCTGCTCTGCCAGCACAGGCTCTTCTTCTCCCATCTGTGCTTTACTGAGGACGTCCTCAGAGTTTTCAGTTAAAATACCTTAAATGCCTGATACAATCTGGCACCGGAAGCATGAACCGTGCAGCTGCCCTGAAGGAGGAAGGGGAAAAGCCCTGGCAACTGAGCCCATTGTTTTAATCAGGATCTCCTGGACCAGCTGAATGAGTCACTCCTTGGCTACTTGCCAGCCGTCATCTCAGCCCCGTCTTCATCTGGGAAATGGTCGCAGGCTAAGTAGCTGGTAGATGGGGTTTTCGTTTGCGGTGTGTGAGGGAGCAGGTAGAGGCAGTCGGAGCTCCTTCCTGCGAGTGCTTTTATGGTAAGAGAAAAGTTAAGACAGATCAGAGTGAAAGTTAGGAGGGGAGAGTGGCCCTGAGAGAGAAAGCAGTGACTCACGGTAAGCCTCCATACATCTGTTCTGAATTTGAGAGCTGGGTGTTTATCAGGGCTCCCGTAGCACTGAAATGCTGTAAGGACAGCCCTGCCCTCTGGTGGCAATGTCACCGTCCCCCCTGCCAGAGGTCTGCTCCCTACGATGGGACAGCATCAGAGCTGCCACGTTGTGAAGGCTTGCTGGGCTCAGGTGTTCTGTGTTCTTTACAGGAGAGAAGAGAGATCTTTGAGCAGCACCTGAAGGGTCTCAAACTGATCCAAGACGCCAGCTTCTACTCGCAGCACCTTGCTGAACTGACTCCGGGCTTCAGCGGTATGACATGCTGCGTCTTTGTGGGGCTGCTCTGCCTGCTGCTATGCTAGTTCTGCGGCTCAGCCTGCAGCTTCTTGGTTGCTTAGCTTTAACAGGGTATTTTGGTCTAAAGGGCTTTTTTCTTCAAGCCTTCTCCATCTCTGTGGAAATAGCAGGAACCTAACTAGCTCCCTGGTGAATGGAGCTGTGATGAGCAATTTTTGATGGTTATTTTCAGTCTTCTGAAATTTCTGGGACTAGCAGGGTGTGGGGGGTAGGGGAAATACACTTTTATAATGCCTGGTTTCCTAATTCCTAAGGGGAGGAACCACTGCTTATGCTCCTGTCCAGGCTGTTGTTGAGGATGAGATGTTGCACTTCAGGGGAAAGACTCTTAAGTTGATGTATGTTACCAGGAAAACGATAGGAGGAATGAATAGCAATTACTTTGTCAGAGTAGAAATTGGACAACTCTGCCTGGCTCCTGCATTGAGCCTGTTTCCAGGGTAGGTCCCTGGGAGTTTGAAACAGTGCTGAGCAAGGGGCTCCAGAGTTCCTGTTTATGTGGAGTTCCTGGAATATCCTTTCTGGGTTTCCCCTCTAACAGGCCCCAGCACACTGCCTCTTCGTGACTTCTTTCAGCAGCCCCCCACCACCATCACCCACACACACAAACTCAGAACAGATGTTCTTTCTCTTCCGCACAGAGGTTGTGCGGTTGCTGTATGAACGGCGCCGCAGCCCATGCCAACCCAGACTGCCCACGCCACTCCCCTGTTGCTGAGAGCCAGCCTTGGCTTTAGCCTGTTAATTGATGGCTGAACTCTGTCCTCTGTGTGCCATCGCGGCGTTCGTTGCCAAGGCAGTTGTATTGTTCAAACCCAACATAAACACCACGGACTAGGTTTGGTTTCTGTTCCCAAGGAACAAAAAAGTACAGGCTGTTTGATTTCCTTAGGTCCTTCTCCAGATTCGTTCTTGCCTCTTCTGTCCTCTGAAATCTCTGTCGCATGACAAATCCAATGTAATTCTTGTAAACTCTTCTCTACAGGAGCTGACATAGCGAATATATGTAATGAAGCTGCTCTTCATGCTGCTAGAGAAGGTCACAAATCCATCGATACTTTCAACTTCGAGTATGCTGTGGAAAGAGTCATTGCAGGTAAGTGACCCAGCCATTTCTGTTGTTGTCTTACTAGTCTGTATCACGCTTCTTGAGAGAAGGCTCAAGTGAGTGGGTTAGATTCGAGGAAGACAGATGGGTCCTAACTGTGCTCTGTCCTGTAGAGCTGTCCTGAAGATCTTGGATGCCATAGTCACAGAAAGTTCTCTGAACAAGACCTCAAACAGATCTATCTTCCTGAATCTGCAGGCAGCCTGAACCGGTAGCTCAGGGAAGATGGCCAGTAGCAAAACAGTGAAGAGGGGAATTTAAATCTGTATGCCTTTTTTAGTTTAAAAAGATTGTGTTTTAAAAAAAAAAAAAAAGAAAAAAGAAAAAGCATGGAAGTATCTCTGGGTTTTTCTGGACACCTGCTACATAAACATGAATAGCCAATAGGCTACGCATCCTCAACAGCAAGAAATTAGAGATTTTTCTTTTTGGCCTCAAAGCCCAGGCTTTGATGAACTGGCAGAATAAACTGAAAGACAGTAGAGGACTGTTCTCCCTCTGAGAACATCCTGTCAGCCTCTCCCTGTTGCTTGTGTGATTGCTGGCAGAGGAACCTCTGGAGATTACCCCGTAGCAGTATATTATAGGGAGGGGAAAAAGGGTTCCCAGAGCTCTTGACTTCACCTGAGGGATTTGAATCTGGTGGGTTTCGGTCTGAACTGCCCTGTAGCCAAGCCTTGTTTTTCATAATCAGACACTTACTGCTTCCAGGCTGCAGTGTCATTACCGGGGGTTGAGCCTGGGCAAACAGACTGGCAAAAAGGCACGCTGCGCTTTTCTTAGTAGAGCGTGTGGAACAGGATGTTTGTACTGGGTCATTTATTTCCTGATCCTGGAATTTAGTCTTGAGTGTTTGCTTTATCCGAAAATGCCTAAACAATTCCTCATTTACAAGAAGATTTTTTGAGAAAATTCCTGACAGTTTCACCTGCCTCTTAAAAACAAAACCCTCGGAGTGCTTTGGTTAACTGTGGCCACGCTTGCAGAAAGCCCAAACTGTACTCAGCAGCTCCCAGGAGTGAACAGCGAGACGACTCTAGTTGTAACGCAGAAGTCCTCATCAGTCGGAGCAAAGATGTGCTTTACTTTCCCATCTGCAGGAGAGAAAGCACCAAACTTGTAGGGATTCACTTGGCTGTTCCTTCTGAATTCCACCCTTGCCTTAGTTCCCCAGACTTGGAAGATAAGGCAAAAAGCAAGGCCATAGGGGATGCGTAGCAGAAAGGATACCTGGGATTAATGTGGTGGGGCATCACAGGGCACGGGCCTCAGCAGTTTCCCTGCTGACAAACTGACTTGCTTCACTAGGACTCTGTGGCGTGTAGGAAGCCATAAAGTCTTTTTGTTGCTTAATTGGATTCTTTCATATTAGCAGGACCTGGCTATTTTTTTGTAGACAAAGTCTAAAAGACCCCAAACAACCCTCCAGGCCCATATATTAAATGTACCCTTGCCATGTAATAGGAATGCTTCTGGGTTTCACAATCCAGGGGGATTTCAGTTGCTATAAAAGCTTTTCTTGAAAGAAGATATTACTGTGCTTTCCATTATAAGCTTCTGGTTTTAATAGAAGTGATGTGGAATCAAAAGAGAACTTTGCAAGTCCAGAGGCCCTGTCAGCCTTAAAGCTTTGTGTTGCTGTAAGGGAGGAGTAAGAACTTCTCTCTGTGGTAGTCCCCATTGTGTTTTTAGTTTGGGAACAGAAAGCAGTCAGTAAGTCAGGTCTCCTGGGAGTGAGGGAGGAAACCTGCTGAGCACACAGAGGCATTTAGGGGTTGTCTTTAGAAGATGTAGCGGAGCCTGTTTTCTTGGTGGGGTGTGTGTACACTGTAAGGCCAGCAAAGATGCACTGGAGTTGTCTCCTGGGTTCTTTGTCTCGTAAACGTGGTAAGTACAGGCCTTCAGAGAACTTCCCTGCCTGGAGATTACTTTATTTAGGAAAAGAAATAATCTTTGTAGACGCACTGTGTGCTGTTGTGAAGAGTACAGTCCCGCCCTCCTTGGTGGGCTGACAGAGGAATGCTTCCAGAATTTTTTAAGAGTGTGTGTGTATATATATATGCACACACATATCTTTGTACGGAAAGAGACATGCAGGCACATGCGCACACACTTCTGAAGGCAGGGTAAGGGACTGACTGATGAAAATCAAGGCTGTTGCAATTAATCTGCTATTCCATCACCATCATGTCTTGCGGGGCACAGTGGTTTCCAGGGTCCCTGAGCAGTAATTTTACAAGATGTGCCACGCTAATTTTGCTGTTTCCTTGTTTAATAAAGCTCTTGACTTTGTTTAAAAATTAATGTTAATAGAACGTTGTTTTCCAAGACATCAAGCAAGCTTGGTGTAATGCAGCTCTTGACTCTGCCTGCTCTACCCCCTACTGCTCCTGGCACTGTGCGGAGACATCAGCTTTAAAGTAGTGGTACCTCTTTGCATTCAACATGCAGAGCTGTAATGAGTGCTTGATATGCAGTGTGTTCTGTAGTTAACGTATTTTCTACGTGCTAAAAGTTTTGCTTCCATTCAGCACTTTTTTTTTTAAATCCTAATTGGACTTATTCTGCGTTACGGACTACTGGGTTGGAAAATAGACACTTTCAAAAATCACCTTTTGGGAGGAAGTATTAAGTGTGAGTTACGGTGTAATTTGCTAGTTCTCAGGAGCCTGGGAATAAGCTCATACGGAGCATGCCATGTGTAATCAGAGACATTTCCACGATCTGGAGAAAGATTTTTGTATATACTCTTGATCTTTTTGCTGATTTGAACACTCCGAATGCACAAGAATCTCAGCTGGGACCTCTCATATATAATACAACATCTTGCTTCTCTCGTGTTCTGCCTAAGGGACCATACATCAAAATGAGTATGATATTCTAGCTAGTTTCTGGTTTGGGTTTTGTTGTTGAGGTGGTTTTTTTTTCCAAATGGTAGACTGACTTGTTGCCGATCTGTCCCTGGGCAGAGATATAGTGTAACATGCCTTTGACAGAGCTGGGAACAGAACAGAGCTTTGTGTTTTGGAGCTGTGATGTAATCAAATTTTAAATTATTTGTCTAATGATTAAGTCTGTTGTAAGGAGGAGAGGGGGGAAAGTTTCTGCCAGTGTTTTCAAGCAATCCAAGCATGGATTGCTTTCTACTGCAGGGACAGAGAGCACCTTCCACAGCATGTAATCGAAGGGCTTTTTACTGCCTCTCCCTAGACGGGAGTGCAGTATGAAGCTTGCTGGCTGCTCAGCCACGGACTGTGCTAGCTTTTGCACTTAGCTGTACGAGGTTACGCCCCACTGGTTACACCTATTGCCAGCCGTCTTATGGAATCCTTGCCTGTGTTTCTGTAGGCACTGCCAAAAGAAGTAAGATCTTGTCACCAGAAGAGAGGAAGGTTGTGGCATTTCATGAATCGGGTCACGCGTTGGTTGGCTGGCTGCTGGAGCACACCGAGGCTGTGATGAAGGTAAATCCACTACCAGCTGTTGCGTAATGAAGCCTGTCACTGGGTGGGAAGAGAGCCCTTTGGGGTTCCCCTGTCCAAGACGCACTGATTGTTTTGTAGTGCTTGTGTCGAATTCTGCTGCATTCCCCTAGCCTCCTTGAGCTTGGAGCTGGGAGTACTGCAGCAAAATAAATGGCAAATGTGCTGCGGAGGAATCCATTATTTAGGCTCCATTGATGATAGTGATGGTGCAAAGCTGATTAACCAGCTATAGGAGAAGCCTTGCAGTTAAAAGCCAACTGTAAAGCTGTTTGGAGCAACTGCGTCTCCTGATGCTGTTGCTCAGTTCATGTACCTCCTCTAGGCACAAAGCACTGCTCTGTGTGTGCGTGCGTAATCTCTTTCCCTGTCGTGGCTTGCCAGTGTGTTGCAGCCAGTGAAGCTACCGTTGCAGGAGCTGCTCTGATACTGATGAAGAGAGATGTGTTTTTCAGACTGGCATGTTTGGGAGTTTGCTTGAAGCCCTCCTCTGTAGGGAAAGGCCTCTCTTTGGCACCCCAGGGTGTGTTCTCCTGCTCCTGCTTGAAAAGCCTTGATGCTGGGAGGAGGTGGGGAGTGGAAATGACAAATGACAGATCCTTGGCTCGCCACCAGCAGCAAATTCACTCTGGATGACCTATTGTATAAGCTGAACAGTTGTTAATTACTCTCATTTAAAGGGTGCGGGAAACGGCTCTTATTTTTCTGAAGACATTCTACCTTTCTCCAGGTAGTCTCAGTGATTCTGGAACACAGTAAAGTTAACTCTGTTTGGCGTATACCCTCCAAAGCAACTCCTAAATCTCAGGATTTCACTGGCTTTCTGTTAAAGACAATTTCCTTTTCATTTCTTGAGCAGAAAGTGGCAGAATGTGTATGTCTGTGGCTGTGAAGGCAGAGCCTTCAGTACAGGAATGGTGACTACTGCAATCCTTGGCCGTGTCTCTGTAGGTCAGCCTGCCCCATAGCTTTCGACAGATTTCACTGGGAATGCAGACCTCTTCCTGTCCTCTCTCTGCTGCTGGAGTTGGGAGCTCTTTTGTTCTCTGAACTGAGGCAGCTGCCCTGTCTTGCAGGTTTCCATAGCCCCTCGAACAAACGCAGCTCTCGGATTCGCTCAGATCCTTCCAAGAGAGCAGTACCTCTTCACCAAGGAGCAGCTGCTGGAGAGGATGTGTATGGCGCTGGGGGGGAGAGTGTCCGAGGCCATCACCTTTAACAAAGTCACTACAGGTGAGGAGCCAGACCCTGGCACAGGCAGGTGGAAGTCGCGCTAAGAGAACCTGAACTTCTGCACTTGCTCTGTCCACGGGTGACCTGAGCAGCAGGCAGAGGTTTCCCACCCTGGGAAGGAGAAAGGTCCAATTACATGTTTTGATCTTGGGCTTGCATTTGTGAGCATGGAGATGTCTCATTGTTGGTTGCCACCGTGTTGTCTTAAACTTGTCCCAAAGCCTAAGGCCACAGATGCAATTACCCAGTGAGACTCTTGGCTCATGGGAGGGCCTAGAGTTTTCTGTGCCATGTTTCCAACTAGTTATATCCAAATGGGAGAACAGCGGGCAGTGGCAGGTAAGCATTGCACAGGTGGCAGCTACCAGTAGATGCTCTCACTGTCATGCATGGGTCCTGCAGTATGTGTAGAAAGGTCCATCACCAGGTGGAGTATTCACCTCCGTGGGCTCCTGTGGGTCCTCTGGTCTCTGGACTAGTGGAATGCATGTTTGTGCAGGGAGTGCTCCTCTTGCACTCAGCTCAGAGCTGGTAAGCACTGCGTCTCTCTCCTGCCCAGGAGCACAGGATGACCTGAAGAAGGTGACCAAGATAGCCTACTCCATGGTGAAGCAGTATGGGATGGTGCCCAGCATTGGGCAGCTCTCCTTCCCGGACCTGGAGAGTACAGCTGGAATTGGTCGGCGCCCTTTCAGCCAGGGACTTCAGCAAATGATGGACCACGTAAGGCCACCCTTGGTTACACGTTCCCGTCTGTTGTTTACTTTCGGCAGTTCAGTGAAAAAATGCAAGTAACTTGCACCCAAACAATTTGCGTTTTTCTGTTAGCCATTAAGTAGTAAATTTCAACAAGCGAGTGCTTACTTGTTCTATTACAGTGTATTAGGACTATGCAGTCAGGCATTAGGAACAGGCAAAATCACATATAGCTGTGAGTTCCGCCCAGTAGCACTGTGCTGCCTGAAGCTGCAGCAGCTGGCTGTGAAATATGCTGCAGTGCATAAAACTGACTGTGAAAACTGCGGTCCTGGTTCCTGGTGAGCTTCTGGGAGACAGGAGGTGCAATTGTGATGTTTGGAGAGAGGGAAATATGCTTTGCGGGGGAAGAAGGAATAATCTGGGGAGTTGTTGTGGAACTGTGGAAAAATACCTGGCTAGGGAAAGATTCTGTAGCATGAAGTCTCTCCAGGCCCTCAGGAGTCCCATGTATATCTAAGCATGCTATGCAATGCTTAGATTACAAGAAACCTGTGTCTTGAAGTCTCAGTTGCACAATTTAAATGTCTCCACTTCCTAGATAAGAGAGGCTATTTAACTAAACGATGGTTCGGACTGACTGAAAACTGTTAGCCTGTTTTGACAGGAAGTTGGGCTTCACTGCTGCAAAAAACATTGCCTTAGTTGAAAAGTCAAATAGCTGGAAACAAAAAAACTCTGGTTCAGAAGCGCTATGGGTGTGCTTCCCTGGGATTTGTGCTGAGCTGCATCTTTTGCTACTGGACAGCCTCCTTAATTAGACTGCATTTCCCATCAGCTGGGACTCTTCAGTAGAGTTGTGGTCGTGCAGGCGTTTACTGTGCCTTATCCTGAGTACTCCTTTGGCTTTTTTCCAAACGATTTATCTGTATTTTCTGTTGATGAACCGCTTTCTGCCTGGCTCAGTTTGCAGATTCCATTCCTCGGTGCTCTCCTTGTTTATCCATGTTGTGTTTGTTGCCACTTGCTCTCCAAATCTTTCTTCTTGTTACTGTCTTTTAGGAAGCGAAAGTCCTGGTGGCTCAGGCTTACAGGCGCACAGAAAAACTCTTATTGGAGAACCGGGACAAACTGCAAACAGTAAGTTGGAGTTGTGTGGGGTTTTTTGTTTCTTGTTTTTGGTTTTGTTGGGTTTTTTTAACCGGTGTTTTTTGCCTTGCTACTTTCTGTGCTCTGTAGCTTGGCCATTGCAATGTCTCTGTGGTCCTAGAAAGTCTTGTAGCGGGAATGATGGGGTTCGTGTAGTGAACAAGTGACTGTTCGCTGCGTATCCTCCAGACGAGGAGCAGGCACAGGGAGGAATGCGTGCCTTTTCCAGCAGCGAGTAGTCTGCCTCCTGACACCAGCTGCTGTTTGCAGGGTAGAGCAGTAGGAGTGCTCTGTGGAAGTGATCAAAGCTAGAATTTGTATCCCTCACCTGCACTTCTCTGCTAGCCTCTTGGCAGTGTAACTTTCTGGGAAGCAGACAGTGACTGTTTTTTGTGAAGCCTGCAAAGGCAGGAGCAGCTCATCCTTCCAGGTCCTGTGGACGTGCAGGAATCGGGCGGACAGCTTCTGGCTTTAGTAAAAGAATATGGGACCTGTCACCTCAGCTGACTGGTGCTGGTTCATGCTTTCTGGTGACTCCAGGCAGTTTTCCCGTGCCAGCTCCTTGGTACACCTGATAGAGGAATCCTTGTTGCAGAGGTAGAGCTTTGCCTCCTCCCCTTTGTGTCCTGGCAGTCCCCTAGCCAGTCACCCTGGCATGTCCCCACCTCTCTGCCAGGAGCTCTGTACCCATCGCTCTGGGCTGAGCCACCCTTGGGTTGCAGCATCCTGTGTATCTGCTTCATCTTCCCTTCAAAAGTCTGGTCCATAACATCCAAAATGACCAGGAGTCAACGAAGTGTTGCATGTTTTACAAATAAAACAATCCTTTTCCTTAAATCTTCTTTTTAAACAAACAAGAACAACAACAACTCCTCCAGCTACGCAACTGCAGGCCTCCTGTGCGTAGTAAGGTAGCCAGAGCTTGCCTGCTCGGACACCCTGCTGTTGGCCACATCACAGCCCTGTCCCCGGGACAGTGCCCTGGGAGTGCTCTGAAGGCAGGCGTTGTTAGGGGGTCTCCTCTCTGCAGGCCTCCTCTGTTCTGATGCTTTCATTTAACAGCAGGCAGATGTTTGCTAGAGGCTCATCACAGAAAAACTTTTAAGTTAAGCCAAAGTATCTACAGAATAAATGTTTCAGTTGCCAGGCCAGTGTGTCGCATCTTGTCAGCAGAATTGAGCCGTTCCATGTTTGACAGCCACCCGCTGCTCAAGTGCAGCCCTTCTGCTGGCAGAGGAGCCAGAGAATTCAACTTTTCTGGAGAGGAACTTCTGATGACCTTCAGCCCACGCCTGCGGGAACAGACAGCTCTTTGTTATCGCTGTGCGTGCAGGGGAGGGGTGGGGGTCTGGCTGTGGTCTCACTTGCTGCTGCTTTGGCATCTTAGGCCGGGCCACAGGTGCAGTGACAATGGCAGGAAGGGCACTTCTCTGATTGTTCCTGGAGTCCGACTCCTGCCGAATCATTCCCTAGAGCTTGCTTTATTGCCTCCAGTCATACTACGTATTCCTGGCCAAAAACACTCTTGTGAAAGGTGCCGGCAGCCTGGAGAACTTTGTACTGGCTCCAGCAGGCTTTCGGGTCACCCCGTCTGCGGCGTGGTAGCCAGGGGTCTGCTCCTCGTGGGCTGCAGCACGTGCTGTGTCCAGATGTGGAGATCTGAGTTGAGCTGGCAGGGAGAGTTCGGATCAGTTTAGAGAGACTGTTTTCAAACCCCTGCGCCTCATTATGCTTTATTTATTCTTTCTAGCTGTCTAATGCCCTCCTGGAGAAAGAAGTGATAAATTACGATGACATTGAAGCTTTGATTGGGCCTCCGCCCTATGGGCCAAAGAAAATGATAGCTCCTCAGAGCTGGCTTCAAGCGGAGAGAGACAAGCAAGATGCGAGAGATGAGGAAATGCCCCAGCAGCCACCAAACCAGGAGGAGGAGGAAGAACCACGCCTGAGACCAGTATGAAGCCCACTCCTCATGTGGAATGGGAGGACTCTAGAGGCTTCTTTTGGTCACAGACCCCTTTCCCTTTTCAGCTCCAGAATCAAAGATACTGAGCAGGGAATCTCTGTGCTGCTGTTAGCCAAAAATTAAGGGATGGCTACGTTGGCTTTTTTAACGAGCTTTTCCCTGCAGGAAGGAGAACTCCTTAGGATTTTGAAATTGATTCTCAGCAGGGTAGTGGTGATTAGGAGCTGGGTAAGTCTAATCTGCTGGAAAGGTTTCTTGTACACAGGAGCGGTGTACATGTTCCTAAGGGTGAAAGATCCTGTTGAGTCCTTGTAAGGCATCTCTCGCTTTGGTGTGTGACATGGCAGGAGCGCGGGGCCGTTCCCTTCAGCGCCAGAATGGTCAGCATAGTGAAACCCCTGCAAGACTCTGAGCTGGCTGAGGTGCTGTAGTTCTTGTGCGACTCTGCTGTAACCTTTGATCATCTCTGCTGCTGAACAGACAATAGAAACTGAAAACCAGACTTCACTAGAATAAACTGTCCATAATGTCTGCTGCGTTTGTAGAATATGTCAAGATGGGGAGATGTGTTTTCACAGAATCATTAAGGTTGGAAAAGACCTGTAAGATCATCAAATCCAACCATGACGTGAGTTTGGGCACATACAAAGCTTTATTATAGCTATGGAGTTGTACAATACAAGGGCTTTCTTCTCCCTGGCCTATAACTTATATTCAGTTTTTATTGCAAGTGTCTCGCAAGCAGAGGTCGAGGAAAACCTGTGTGCAGAACCCAACGTAAGCTCGCAGTGTGATGTTAGAACTAGTGTTGCAGAGGGTGGCTCCGAGTTACATGTTGGAAGACTGTTCAGCAGCACTGCTGGTTCAGAGCTGGAGAGGTGCTCTCAGGAGCTCGAGCAAAAGCAGGTGTGTCCGTTGGGAAGCCTCAGTGAAAAGCTGGCAGTTCCTCTGGCTCCATCCTCATGGCTCTTACAAAACAAGCTGTGATGACATGGTTGTCTGCCATTCGTCAGGGAAAGCATTAAAATGATAGTTGGTGCCTGGTGTGCTCTGGCTGGGTAAATCCTTTACGCAGCGTCATTGTCTTGAGGATTGTCTGTGACCTGAAAGACCCCAACCCAAGCCCAGTCTGACAGCTTTCAACTCCCAGCCCTCAGGCCCCAATCATAGTCCCCAGGTTCCTGTTTGCCACGGCCAGGCTGGAGCAGAGAGCCTCGCCTTTCCCCCGATGACGGGCGGAGGGTGTCCTGCAAGGCCCCCTCTCCCAGCACAGAGCCACCTGCGCGCAGGGAGCCTGGAGCCCTCCCTGGGGTATTGCAGTGCCGGTTGTCATCCCCACGCCGGGGTATTGCAGGGGTAGAAGCGGTTTTTCTACATTTGGGATGCTACTGCCTATATATTTGTCTTCCAAACCTGTTTGTTTCTTCACAAGTCCATTCTTTGAATTCACTTCTCCAGCAGCAGATGGAATTTCAAGCCTTCTCTGATCTTACTCTTAAAACATCGTGGCCATGTTCTGGGCTGCCTGAATAAACCCTTTGCTGGGAGGATTCAGTTCCGCGGAGCCGAGGGTGATGCCGTAGCGGCGCAGGGTCCTCAGTGGCTTCCAGGGTGCAGCTAGTGTCACGCCGTCGCTCCTGCGCCGAGACCACGGCTCAGCCGCTGCGGGATCACCCGGTGAGGTGGGTGGTGGTCCCCCGACCCCCCTCCTGCCCCAGGGGAGATGCTGCTGCTGCCCACCCCGAACTGGGGAAGGTGGCAGAGCCCCGCTGGGGCGGATGGCAGAGCAGGGCCCTGCTGTGGGGTGTAGATGTGGAGGCAAGAGGGTCCCCCGCAGCCCTGCACGAGTCCTGGGGGGCTCGGGGACGGTGTGACCTCTGCCCCGTGGTGCTGGAGGTGTGGGGCGCAGCACAGGGCACGGCAGCCAGCACCCTGCAGAGCTGTAGCTGCTGCTCTGCCCCGGCCAGCCCTGCGAGGGTGCCCGGCAGCGGGCCCCCGCCCGGCCCAGGCACCGTCCGCCCCTCGCCGCCCTGCCGGTGTCTGGCCCGCCTGGTGTGCGCGGGCCCTTTAAACTGGCGCCATCTTTACTACGGGCGCGGTGAAGCTGCCGCCAGGCGCTTCCGGCTCTGTCCTCATTGGGCCATTCCCGCGGCGCTGCCCATTGGCCGCCGCTGCCGCACTTCCGGCGTGTTCCGCGCCCCCGCTTCCTTTTCCGGTCGGCCATTTGCCGTGGCGGGAGGTGAGTTGGGGAGCTGCCGCGGCCGGGGGGCTCCATCCGCCGCCATCCGCCCGCCGGGGGTTGCTCTTCGGGCCGGGCTGTGCCCTGGGGCCGCTCGGAGCCTTGCGGGGAGGGCTGGGCCCGGGCGCGGGCCCGGAGGGGGCGCAGACAGAGGCCCGGCCTGGGCCTGGGCCTGGGCCTGGGCCGGGCCGGGGGTAGCGGGCTCGGGGGCGTTCGGGGCCTGTACGGGGCTGGGCCCTTGTATAGGTCGCCGGGGGAGGCCGTGCAGCCCCTGTACCCCGTCGGCCGCCTTTAGTCCTGTCCGTGTCCGCAGGCCGCAGCAGCCATGGCGCCCAGCCGCAATGGCATGATTCTGAAGCCCCACTTCCACAAGGACTGGCAGCGACGAGTGGCCACATGGTTCAACCAGCCCGCCCGCAAGATCCGCAGGTGAGTGCCCGCGGCCCGGCTTCCCCGGGGCCGATCCTGCTGCTACCTGCTTTAGCTCGTGTAGCTGGGGGGAGTTGTCTCTCGTCTTGTATCAATTTGCTTATGAAGCTAAGTACTGCGTCTTTATTTTCAGCTGTTCCCCTAACCTTACTTGTTGAAGGCTCTGGTATTGCAGCAGGGTGTTCGTTTGGTGTGGGGTCTCTGGTCAGGGTCAGGCCGTTCCAGCTGCAGTCAAGTGATGAGAAATCTCCGGAATCGCTGTACCACATTGATGATTCCCTTGAACCCTGTATGTCTGATGACTGCGGCTGTTCTGTAGAAGCAGGCACTGGCCTGTCCGAGCTGCTAGGCTAGTGTTGGGTTTTGTTTCTGAGAGATCCCCCTGCAGTAGATGCTGCCTGTCAAGGGAGGTCGCCTGGCAGTGTAGGAGTGGCACATCGGGCAGAAACGCTGCGTTCCTGATCACTGTCCCCTTCAACATTCCAGGAGGAGGGCCCGCCAGGCGAAGGCTCGCCGCATCGCTCCCCGTCCCGTGGCTGGGCCCATCCGGCCTATAGTGAGGTGCCCTACTATCAGATACCACAAAAAAGTTCGTGCTGGCAGAGGCTTCAGCCTAGAAGAGCTTAAAGTAAGTATGGAGGACTGATCCCAGCCTGATAAAACTAACTCTGAGTCTGAGCCCAGTTGTCTTGTCCTGTGCTGCGGGTAGACAGAGCGCAAGTGACTGGCTGAGATGTCGGTATCTGCTGACGCTGGTTCAGCCGGGGGAAGCGTCTGGTATTGCCGGCTCTACAGGAGCATGGAGAATGCTGGTCTTGCCTTTCCTTTGTAACTGTGAGGTGGGATGTAATAGTGTGTGTCAGAGTGAAAGGTTGCTTTGAAAAGTAAACGTGTGTTTGTCTAGTCAGACTGTCACTTAAACAGAATTCCATTAAAATCGGATTCTGGTGGAGCCTTAATTGAGTCATTGAGTCTCCTAAACTTCTTAGGGGGGGACACGACTAACAGCTTCATGAAATTCTTCCGGGTTTTTTATGAAACGCGTTTCTGCTAATCCTAAAAATTTTAGCCAGCGTGAACCTGTTTGTGTTGTGGACTGAGTAAACCGCGCTCAACTTACCCCTAACAGGAGCGAGGGATGTTGTGCCGGGGAAAGGAACTTCTGCCCAGCCTCGCAGAGTGGCTGTGGCTGTTCTGATGTAATAGCTACGAGTTGGTTTAGGAACCCTCGAAGTCTGTGAGAAGCGTTCAGTGCCCTCCGTTGCTTCAGGAGACTGTTCGCTATGACCTTCCTGGCTGTGCTGAGCTGATGAGCTGGTAGAAGCTGGATCGTGGTGGTCTGCAGAAACCCCCACCCGCATATCTCCAGGCAGTGGGCAGGAATAAACATCAGTGCTTGCTGGCAGTTGGCATCCACAGCCGCCTCTTGTGCGTTGTTTAATCTCTAATTGAAATATTTATAATAGCGGAATTAGTGCACTGCAGCAGTAAAATTGTTCCTTTGGATGCCAAATGCTTCATTACTTCATTTTTCTTTAATTTTCGGATAATGGTGGAATACGAAATGGTACGCAGATGTTTGTCTTTAAACAGAAAATGGGGTTATTTCTTGTTTAAGATGGTTACAAAAATATTTCTCTAATGGAGCTTCCAGGATTCAGTGAACCAGAGTTACCTGCTTACTGGCTTCATAAATTTCTGTCTCCTGTGTATCAGAGTTTAAATGTCCCCCTCATAATTACTCAGGGGTTGCACTTTGCTCTCCTGAGAAAAACCATCTGCCAAAATTACTGTAAAGTCTGTGGAACGTTTTAAGCGCTAAAATACAGACACCGTGACGCCCTTCGCCTGTGGCACGGTCCCTCTTGCCAGACCCTCGCGCTGCCGACGGGCCCTTCGGTCGGATGCTGAGCCTTTCTCCAGGCTCCATAGCCTGTGATGGCTGCGCTCGAACCCTTGTCTGGCTGGTGACCGGAGCGGCTCCCGGCAGTAGCGTTGGGAGCTGTCGGATGCTGACACTGTGCTCTCTCTCCAGCTTGCTGGCATTAACAAAAAGTTTGCCCGGACCATTGGAATCTCTGTGGATCCCCGGCGACGCAACAAGTCTACCGAGTCCCTGCAAGCCAACGTGCAGAGGCTGAAGGAGTACCGCTCCAAGTTGATCCTCTTCCCAAGGAAGCCAGCTATGCCTAAGAAGGGAGACAGCTCTGTAAGTACTTGGCTGCTAGAAACACTTCACGGTGCCCCTGTCTGGTAACGTTTTCAGAGGTTTGGTCGTCAGTCCATCCCGGTGCCATGGTGTGCCGTCCAGCAGTGCTCTTGAACGCTTTTCATAACGTAAACCGCCCCAGGGGGGAGCAGCCCTTCTCTCGGGGGCAGCATGGTTCCCGTGCACGTACGCAGGGGATGGCTGAGCCCAGCATGAGGCCAGGCCTGGTAGAGCTGGCTTCCACGGGGATTTCCTGGGTCACAGCGATGCTTTGGGCAGACATTTAGCCCAGGGACTGCCGTGCTGCCGAAGGGATGCAGCTCGGATTTGGGGCTGGGCTCCTCGGGTGGTCTCTTGGCTGGAGCTTTGATCATTGCCCAGCCAGCTGAATTTTAGTTCATGAAGCTAAATTGTTGGAACGGCTGAAAAGCCCGTCTGGAGTTCTGTTCTGCTGCGGTGACACTACGTGGAAAGGGTGAGGAAGGTGAGGACGTACTTTACAGTGGAGTAATTCAGTGAAAGCTGTGCGTGAGGCAGTCTTGAGAAGGTTGTTGCTGTTGACATAGAAAAATGCTTTTCATTAAAATCTCGCCAAGATCCAGAGTATAGTTGGCTTTCCTTGTCTGTCCTTGGCTCTGCCTGTGGTAAATACGTGCTTCCCGTGGGGCAGCACGAGTCGTGAAACAAGGTGGTGTGCTCAAGCTATCCTCCCTCTTCTGGAGAGTCTTTCAGCTTTGAGCTGCTCGACCGTAGTGCAGCCTGCGGAGCCCACCGTACTCGGGCTGCTTTTCTGAGGGGAGGAGGAAGGGTCTCAACCTTCTGTACCAGTACATACAGATACTTGTGTCTGGAATACTGTTCCAAGTTTGTTTACTTGAAATCAACTATCTAAAATAAAACTGAATCGTTTTTGTGCGATGCCATACTCTTAAAGAAGCTGGAATTAGCCTTAGAAGGAATTGCCGAGGAATACACTGGGTATCAAAATAAGTGGTACAGTAGATGTCAACATTTTTCCAGCTGGCAGAACTCCTGAAAGGCCGCTGCTCTCTGGCCAGGTCTGGGCTGATCGATAGCCAGGCAAAACGCCGGTTGTTGATGCGGCACGTCTGTGCCAAATACTCCTGCAGCTGCATGGCTGAAATGCTGAGTTCGTTACCGGTCGGTGTGAAATCTCCGGTCAGAATTGTTAACAGCGTGTTTAAGCCGGGTATCTGCATACAAGGCGTGTTTTTAAACAAGGTATTAGGCTGAGAAGTTTTAAATACCGTTTTTTTTAAATTGTTGTTTTTGTCATCTTGTTATACAGGCTGAGGAACTCAAGATGGCGACTCAGCTGACTGGACCGGTTATGCCGATCAAGAATGTAAGTGTAACTAAATCACGTTCTCTGCGTGACGTAATTAAGACTTAAACTTCATGGAGAGGATTCTCTTCTCGCTCTTCTACAGTTAGGGGTTGCTGTCTCCAGACACTTCCCATTCTGGATCCAAGAAAACCAGGAACAGGTCAAGCTTGACCTTGCGTTTTGCCATGAGTAACTTGATCTGTTTGGTTTCTCAGTGCCGCAAAGTGGACTGCAGAGATGATGACTTGATGATCTTACAGGTCTTTTCCAACCTTAGTGATTCTGTGAATTACTTGAAGCTCCGCTAAACTTTTTATCAACTGAGGAAGTCCTTACATCATGAGCTGTGTTTCTGGCTCCAGAGGAGAGCTCCCGGCACCAGTGTCAGGGGTTCAGGTCAAGACGCATTGGTTGGAAATAATCATATATGTGTTCCTCTGCCCTAAATGACAGGCGGTAGAAGCGTAGCTATTCACGTACGCTCTCCAGAGAAGGCCACGGGGGGAACCTGCGCGGTGAACCCCAAATGGCACGATTCTTGCGAGGACACAGGTTCAAGTGCACATTGAAGCATCTCCGGTGCCTCTTTGTGCTCAGTGCTGTGTCCTCCAGGCTTGTTTGTCCACTTGAACCTTTGAGGGAGCTCATCCCCCTGTGAAATTTGGGGCGCTTAGGGTTGCCAGTTGGGGCGACGGGTGCGTGCCGGCAGCACGACAGCCCGGGCAGGTTGCGTTAGCCACCATTTGTCTCGAAACCCTCTGCTTCCGACAGGCGCTGTTGATAGCGCGCCACAAACCTGACTCAGATTTCACGTTGCGCTTGGGGTTTATTTTTTTTTTTCCCTTGGTACGTTCTGGTCTTGTGCTGACGTGCGCTGGCGAGTTGGGAGCCGGTTGAAATGAGGCACCTGGTGGAGCGATGATGAGGGCAGGGCCTGTAGAGGGCATAAACGCTCTGTTCTTAACAGCGTCCTGCAGCTAGCGGTAAAAATGTAGCGAGATTAATTGTGTTAAGCCTTAAATGCAGTCTTCTCTGGGAGCCTGTGATGTGCAGCCTGACTGTCTGGCGCTCTCTCTCACCAGGTTTTCAAACGGGAGAAGGCCCGTGTTATCTCGGAAGACGAGAAGAACTTCAAGGCCTTCGCCAGCCTGCGCATGGCCCGGGCCAACGCCCGTCTCTTTGGGATTCGTGCGAAACGCGCCAAAGAAGCGGCAGAGCAGGATGTGGAGAAGAAGAAATGAACTGTTCTCCTTAGAACTGTCAATAATAAAAAAAAAAAAAAGTAGAAATACGAGTGTGCTGTCTTTTTAGGGCAAAGGCGCCGGACCGAGCTGCCCTGTGCCTGCCCGCTCTGCTGCAGCGTGGGTGCAGATCGTGGGCTGCTGTGCGTGGAGGGGTGCTGTCCGGGGAAACCTCATTTGTTGTGATTAGAGACTCCAAACTTCCCCGAAAGCGAGTGAAACCAATGCCTCGGCCTGGCACAGCTCCCTTCAGCGAGGCTGCTGTCTCCAGGGTCGCAGCCTGGGCTCCCTCCTGTGCTAGGGCATGACCCGCTCTCGCTGTCAGGGGCTGCTGAGGCTGTTTTTGGGATAGCCCCTCCCTGCCAGGCTTTCTCTTCTATGCCGTTATTTCAGATGTAATGACTTCCACACCGCTGCCTGTGGCTCTGTGCGAGGCAGAGCAGCTGGCTCTGCGGTGGAAGGTGGGGTATCGTGGTGGGTGTCACCCGTGGGCGCTTGGCGTGCTTCCGGCAGCCGCTTGCCCCCTGAGCCTCACTTGGGGACCCACGGTGCTCGCTGGGGCGGGCACCGGCTCTCCCTGGCCAGGGTGCTGCTCCCCACTTTTGGGGGTGCGTGGGGGGAGTGAGGCGTGTCCTCAGCACCTGCTCTGCACTCGCTGCCGCTTGCCGTTGGGTGGAGCAGAGTCCCATTGCTGGACTGCGCCCTCCTGCACCCTGTCACCCTGCGCTCCCTGCCCCTCCGCGCTGTGGGGCTGCCCTGGGCTCGCCCGGCTTCGCTGCAGCCCTGTTCCTGCGGACCTTTAAGCCGTTTCCTTAGAGAAATACCTTAGTGGCCCCAAAGAGGAGCCCAGCCCTGCCCTGGAGAAGGGGTGGGGGGCTCTGACCTATCCTTGTAGCTCCTGGGCTCTGCCTGCCCCAGGGCAGGGGGCTGATGTGGGGCAGGGTGTGCTGGGTCACGGGGCAGCCTTGTCGGGGTCCATCCCGCTCCGGGGAGCGCTCAGCCGAGCCCCTTTGCTGGCTAATCAGTTCTGGGGCCGTTCTGCAGCCTGGCTGTGCTGCGGATCGCTGGTGCCGGCATAATTGTGTCGTTTGTATTCATTAGCAGTTGGGTGACAGAAACTTGGGGTTCGGATGCGATGAAGCGCTGCGGCGCAGGGGCAGGAGGCCGGTGGGAGCCCCGGCACAGCTGGACGAACCCCATGTTGCTCAAACCACGGGGGCAGGAGCTGCCCAGCGTGGGGCTGCCGGTGCCACGACAGGCTGCTAGCTCGTCCCCCCCAGCCCCGCCACCCAAGCCTGTGGTCGCATCCTGCGTCCCGCCATGGGTTGGCTGCCTCCTGCCCCCCGGGCTGTGCCGTGGGGCTGCGGGAGGAGCGGGGAAGGAGGGTGGCCTATTTCTGCCATGCAGGTTGGGGATTAGCTCCAAAGCCCAGGGCCCTGCAGTGCCCTGGTGCTCGTTAGCCCTATCTGCATTTTAATCCCTCCAAATATGGGCTAATTATATCATCTTTCATAAAGCCGAGCTGACGGCACCCGGCGCTGGGGTGATGTGCGTGGGTGGGGGGTGCCAGGACAGCCCCCGGCTGAGGGATGGGGTGCCCAGGGCTCCATGTGCACCGGTTGCAGGTCCGGGTGTTCCAGCACGTGGGGAGGGCACCCGGCAGCTTTGGGGCACCCTGTCTCTGTGTTGGGGTGCTGGCACCAGGATGGGACTCGGGCACCCCATGGGGAGCGTCTGGGGAGGGCGAGGGGCCGTGGGGCGCTGGGAGCGAGGGCTGTGCCACGGGGCGCTCGCCTGGAGCTGGAGCACCTGCCCTGGCATGGCCAGCAGTGCCGGGGACCCCGGGCACCCCGCTTCACCCCGGAGCCCACCGGCGGGCTCTGCTCCGGTGCCGGCAGCGAGGCAGTTAACGGAGCTTGTCGTCTCCCTCTTAGGGCTCCGCTCCCGAACTGCAGCTTGAGTCAGTTGTGTGGAGGTGGCAGCGGCGGCAGCTCCGGCTGGCACACCGGCTCCGGCTGGCACACCGGCTTCGGCTGGCACACGGACCCCAGCCCTCGGCCCGGCCGCGTGCGGAGGCCAGGCCGCCGGCACCCAGGTGAGGGGGGCATCCGGGCAGGGTGGGAGCCAGTGCCCCCTCCACCAGGGGATGCCAAGGGGTGCCCATGATCCCGGGGAGGGGGACGATGCCCGCTGGAGCCGGGGCGCCAGAGCCATGTGCTGGGGAGGGCCCAGGCCCTGCATGACTTCACCGGGAAACTTTGGCCGGGCGGCAGTGGCAGCTCCTGGCCAGGCTGGGCACGCCGGGGCGCGGCGGGCGGGTGGGCAGGAGGGCTGCTCTGCCCCAGCCCCAGCCCCAGCCGGGCAGCCCGGGGGTGGCAGCTGGGGGGACAAGCCCCGGGCTGGGGCTGGCAGAGCCCCTCGATGGCGCGGTGCTGAGCGTCACCAGCATCCGGGTGGAGAGTGGCCCCTGTCCCCAGCATGGGGGAAATCCCCCCCCGTCACCCCGGGGTGCCACCAGCCCTGCCCGGAGCAGCGGGACGTGGCTGGCACTGCCAGCATCTCCCGGCGGCACGGACAAGGACCTGGTGTCCCCGCTGCCCTCGCCGCGAGCCGTGTCCGGGCAGGGGGTGCGCTGCCTGCAGGGACAGGAGGGAGGGGACTTTCTGCTCCCCGGCACAGGGATGGGCACCCCGGGGTGGGGGCCCAGGGCTGCCTGTGCAGTCCCCGCTCCCGCACAGCCTCCCAGCCCCACTTGGGTGCCTCTTCCCCACGGGACGCATCCTGCCCCTGGGGTGGGGCTGGGGCAGAGCTGGGCACAGCCCCACGGGACCCCTTGGCTGGCCTGGGGGGGGGCTGGCGGTGGACGGGGGCACAGCATTGTCCGTGGGGCTGGCTGGCGCTTGGGGGTACACAGGCAGCGTCATGAGGGGTGACCCGGCTCGGGCTCACCCCACTGTGCTTTGACGCTTTGCAGGGCCCCGCAGAGCCATCGGGACTGGAACCGGCCACCCCGCCTTGGAGCGTGTCGCCGGGGTCCCCTCCACCCACCGGCGCATCCCACCAACACCCACTGCCACCAGTGACCTGCCCGACCCCGCGCACCGGGGCTCCGTCCCCACGCCTGGCACCGCGGGGCAACGTGCCCCGGGCATGACGGGCACCTGCCCTGCTCCCTGACGGCAACGAAGGCAGCGGCCACCCGTGCCACCCCGCTCCCCCCGCATGCCCTTCGCCCACGGGGCCGCCTGCCCCCCGTCGCGCCCGGCCACCCACCGCACCACGACCGCCATGGGCGAGGCGCCCGAGGCGTCCCCCCAGGCCCCGCTGGCCGTCCTCTCCAAGGTGGAGCTGCGGGTGAGCTGTAAGCATCTCCTGGACCGCGACACGCTCAACAAGTCGGACCCCTGCGTCCTGCTGCTGATGCAGTCCCAGGGCCAGTGGACGGAGGTAGGAGGGTGGGGGGCACCGCCGGCACCCACTGCAATGGGGCAAGGCTGGGGCAGGCTGTCATCGGGGGTGTGGCAGGGCTGGGTGCAGGGTGCTGGGCGCAGGGTTTGCGTCTCTGGGATGGGGACAGGAGCAGAGACAGCCCCAGGGTGGCTGAGATGCTCACGGGGCCCAAGACGGGGCAGGAGCCACTGCACGGGGGGCAGGAGCCACTGCACGGGGTGCAGGGTGCAGAGCAGGGTGCAAGGTGCAGGAGATGGTAGGGAGCAGGGTGCAAGGTGCAGGAGATGGTAGGGAGCAGGGTGCAGGGTGCAGAGCAGGGTGCAAGGTGCAGGAGATGGTAGGGAGCAGGGTGCAAGGTGCAGGAGATGGTGGGGAGCAGGGTGCAGGGTGCAGAGCAGGGTGCAAGGTGCAGGAGATGGTGGAGAGCAGGGTGCGGGGTGCAGAGCAGGGTGCAAGGTGCAGGAGATGGTAGGGAGCAGGGTGCAGGGTGCAGAGCAGGGTGCAGGGTGCAGGAGATGGTGCAGAGGGGGGTGCAGGGTGCAGAGCAGGGCGCAGGGTGCACACAGAGGATGCTGGACGCGAGGTGCAGAGCTCACAGTGCGGGGTGCAGGGTGCGTGCCGGGTGCAGGGTGCAGAGCAGGGTGCAGGGAGCAGGGCGCAAGGCGTAGGGCGCAGAGCAGGAGGCTCATGGGGCAGGGCAGGACCGGGCGCTGTGGGACACTCAGCAGCACGTGGGGACAGTGCAGACCCCTGGGGTGGAGCGAGTCCCCCGGGGCTCCGTGGCCCCGGCAGGGTCAGGGAACGGGGTGCCCATGGCGTGTGGCTCCAGCACGGCTCCACTGCCCCGTGCCAGCGCCAAGGGACGCCTTGGCCACCCCTGGGGTGGATCAGGGCTTGCGGGCTGGTCTCACCCTGCTCGGGGCAGGCAGCCCGGGCTGGGGCAGGCGGGTGGCATCACCCACCCCTCCACGCACAGGGCAGCAGCTCAGAGGGGGGTCAATGCCGGCACCGCCGCCGTGTGCCCCTCACTGCGCTGCCCTGTGGGGCCCTGGTGCCCACACGAGCCAGGGATGGCACTGGCACTGGGGCCAGCACCGGCATTGGCGCCAGCACTGGCGCCGGCACTGGGGCTGGCACTGGGGCTGGCATGACTCCTTCCCATCGCTCCCTCACAGCTTAGCTCTGGGCTGGCGCCGGCAGCTCCACGCTCGCTAATCGCTGCTGCTCAGCCGGCAGATTTAGCGCTAAATCCCTCTGCGTGTAATCGACTCTGCTCGCCGGAGCCGGAGCTGGAGCCAGGGCGGGTGGCGAAGGGCCCTGTGCCAGCTGCGGGCTGCGGCTCCCGAGCCAGTTGTACGCTACTGTGCCACAGTGTGCTGTGCCACGCTCTGTGTTCCGTGATGTGCCATGCCGTGCTGTGCCGTGCTGTGCTGTGCCGTTCCATGCCGTGCTGTGCCATTCCATGCCATGCCATGCTGTGCCGTTCCGTGCTGTGCCGTTCCGTGCTGTGCCATCCCGTGCTGTGCAAGGGCCAGATCCAAGAGGCAAGAGGGTCCCTCCTGGGCCACCTTTCGCAGGGACTCTGTGACCTGTCCCCTCCCTGTCCCTGCCAGCGCGTGTCCCCCCAGCCCAGCCAGGACGGTGGCTGGAACCGGCTCAGCCGCTGCCTGCTGGGTCTGAGAGCCGAAACGGCCCTGGCCACACTGGCGGGGCTGGCACCGGAGCCCCATGGCTGGTACCCGGAGCCCCATGGCTGGTACCCGGAGCCCCATGGATGGGCTGAGGGGCCGGTGGTGCCCACGCAGGAGGCACGGAGCTGCTTGGGGTGGCCCCGCCAGCGCCGTGGCAGTGTGGGCTCGGCAGATGCTGCCGGACCGGGCGGGCGGTGGGCAGGGGCTGGCGGGCTGGCAGGGTGCCCTGGCCAGGATGTGTCCCGTTGAGTCAACACTGGCAGGGACAGGGTGCGGGGGAGGCTCCTGGAAGCTGCTCGGCACCCGCTGCCAGCACGGCTGGGAGACGCTGAGCACCCACCCGCCTGCCAGGGCCACGGTGGCCGGTGGCCCCCGCCCTTGGCCAGCCCGGGGTGGGAGCGCAGGGGCTCATCCCAGGCACCAGCCCATTGCTCCTGCTGGAGCAGAGCCGTGGCAAACCGTGGTCCAGAGCCAGCGCATCCCCTCCAACTGACCATGGGGTTTGCCCCAAGCCCCGGAGGGAGCGGAGCCCCCGGGAACTGGGGCTCGGCAGGGTGGGTGCCCTCGGGGGCACACCTCCCTGCCCGAGCCAGCCACGGGGCTGCCTCCAAGTGCCGCTCCCCTGGGAACCGGCACGGGCAGGTAAATGCTTGTGCAGGGCTGGTCCTTCCCAGCAGCTGCCCGGCATCCCCATCCCTGCATCCCCCATCCCCATGCCCCCGGGTTCCCACATCCCGGTGCCCAGCGCTGGGCGAGCGCTGGCATCCCATGGTCCCGGGCAGCTCCGCTGGCCCCAGATCCGGCCCCGAGCCGGGCTCTGGCCCCGCTGCCCCCGCAGCCGAGCTCCTGCCGTGCAGGTGGACCGCAGCGAGGTCATCAAGAGCAACCTCAACCCCGTCTTCGCCAAGATCTTCACGGTGGACTACTACTTCGAGGAGGTGCAGAAGCTGCGGTTCGAGGTGTACGACAGCCACGGGCACGCCGGCGTGGGCACGCACGATGATGACTTCCTGGGGGGCATGGAGTGCACCGTGGGGCAGGTGAGCCCGTGCCCCTCACCCCGGGGACACCGGCCGGCGGCATCCCCTCCCCAACCCCTCGGCTTTTGCAGATCGTGGCGCAGAAGCGGGTGACGAAGCCGCTGTTCCTCAAGTACGGGAAGTTCGCGGGCAAGTCCACCATCACGGTGAGCAGCCGAACCCGCGCCGGGAGCGGCACCGGGCTGGGGTGCACGCGTGACACCAAGCTGGGACCCTGGGGTGACACCAGGCTGGGATCCTGAGGTGGCACCGAGCTGGGACCCTGGGGTGGCACCGAGCTGGGACCCTGGGGTGACACCAGGCTGGGACCCTGGGGTGGGACCAGGCTGGGACCCTGGGGTGGCACCGAGCTGGGACCCTGGGGTGACACCAGGCTGGGACCCTGGGGTGGCACCGAGCTGGGACCCTGGGGTGACACCAGGCTGGGACCCTGGGGTGGCATCGAGCTGGGACCCTGGGGTGGCACCAGGCTGGGACCCTGAGGTGGCACCGAGCTGGGACTCTGGGGTGACACCGAGCTGGGACCCTGGGGTGACACCAAGCTGGGACCCTGGGGTGGCACCGAGCTGGGACCCTGGGGTGACACCAGGCTGGGATCCTGAGGTGGCACCGAGCTGGGACCCTGGGGTGGCACCGAGCTGGGACCCTGGGGTGGCACCAAGCTGGGGCAAGCAGGTGGCACCCGGCTGAGGAGGTGCGGTGGCACCAAGTGGGGCATGTGGGTGGCACCAGACCGGGGCACGTGGGTGGCACTGAGCTAGGGTGCTGGGATGGCATCGAGCTGGGTCAGCGGGGTGGCACTGAGCTGGGGGGGGCCACTGAGCTGGGGCATATGGGGGGTCCCCAATGACCCTTCTGCTGTCCTAGCTGCCATCCAGCCCCGCAGCCCCCCAGGCTCTGGGGGATGGGGAGGGCTCAGGGTCCCCACCGACGTCTGCTGGCCACCCCGGGGGGTCCCCGCCGTGCCGGGGGAGGCATGGGCCACCCTGTCCCCCCCCAGGGCACCGCCCTGCCCCAGCAGGCAGGGAGGGCAGGGGGACAAAGCCGTGCCAGGCGCTGAGCACCCTGCGGCCGCCTCTCCTCGCAGGTCATCTCGGAGGAGATCTCGGGGAACAACGGCTACGTGGAGCTCGCCTTCCGCGCCAAGAAGCTGGATGACAAGGTGAGCGGGTCCCGCGGGCAGGGGAGCCGGGGGGGCCGGGGGGGGCCAGGCGGGCAGGGCGGGCAGTGCTCTGCCCCATCCTCTCTCCTCCAGGACCTCTTCAGCAAGTCGGATCCCTTCCTGGAGATCTACCGCATCGACGACGACCGCAGCGAGCAGCTGGTGTACCGCACCGAGGTGAGGCCCCGGGAGGGATCTGGCCCTTGGCTGGCCCGTGGCCGCGCCGGCGGCTGGCCGGCCCCGCTGAGCCCCTCGCCTCGCAGGTGGTGAAGAACAACCTGAGCCCCGTCTGGGAGCCCTTCAAGGTCTCCCTCAACTCGCTCTGCAGCTGCGAGGAGAAGAGGAAGCTGAGGGTGAGGAAGGGCGGTGGGGACCCCCATCCCTGCCCCAAGGGCACGCATCCCCCGGCTGCCCCGCTGGGGACCCCAGGCTGCTGGGGACGGTGGCAGGGACAGTGCCGGGGCTGGGTGCGCTTTGGGGGGGTGCGGCCCCCCACCCGCAGCCGGGTGCTGCCCGGCCGGGGCTGAGCCGTGTCCCGCCGCAGTGCGTGGTGTGGGACTACGACTCGCGGGGCAAACACGACTTCATCGGGGAGTTCTTCACCACCTTCGAGGAGATGCAGAAGGCGATGGGGGAGAACAAGGTGGGCGCAGGGACACGGGGACAAGGGGACAACCTCTGGGGTCACCCCTCCATGCTGCCAGCAGCTCCCATTCCAGGAGGCACCTCCCAGCTCCTCCTCTGGTTTTTGGGGCCGTTCTCCCCTCGCTGCCCCCCTTTTCGGGGAAGGGATGGCTGCGGGGTTATGGGGCTGCGGGGTTATGGGGCTGCAGGGTTGTGGGTCCATGGGGCTGGAGCATTATGGGGCTGCAGGGAGGCAGGGTTATGGGGCTGTGGGGTTATGGGGTTGTGGGGTTATGGGGCTGTGGGGCTACAGGGTTATGGGGATGTGGGGTTATGGGGCTGTGGAGCTACAGTGTTATGGGGCTGTGAGGTTATGGGGCTGTGGGGTTATGGGGTTGTGGGGTTATGGGGCTGTGGGGCTACAGGGTTATGGGGATGTGGGGTTATGGGGCTGCAGGGAGGCAGGGTTATGGGGCTGTGGGTTTATGGGGCTGTGGGGCTACAGGGTTATGGGGCTATGGGGTTATAGGGTTGTGGGGTTATGGGGCTGTGGGGCTACAGGGTTATGGGGCTGCAGGGTCATGGGCCCATGGGGCTGGAGCATTATGGGGCTGCAGGGAGGCAGGGTTATGGGGCTGTGGGGTTATGGGGTTGTGGGACTACAGGGTTATGGGGCTGTGGGGTTATGGGGCTGTGGGGTGATGGGGCTGTGGGGCTACAGGGTTATGGGGCTGCGGGGTTATGAGGCTGTGGGGTTATGGGGCTGCGGGGCTGCAGGGTTGTGGGGTCAGAGTGCTGCAGAGCCAGGGGGCCAGGGGGCTGTGGGGTCGTTGGTGGGGGGTGCCGGCGCATGGGGCTGTGTCCCCAGGGCTGGGGGGCCGCAGGCAGCGCGGGTGCCGCGTGCCGCAGGTGCAGTGGGACTGCATGAACCCCAAGTACAAAATCAAGAAGCGCAACTACAAGAACTCGGGGGTCGTGGTGCTGCTGGACCTGAAGGTGAGCGCCTGCGTGCCGACCCGTGCCGAGCTGTGCCGAGCCGTGCCGTGCCGTGCTGTGCATGCCATGCCAAGCCGTGCCCGGCTGCTGTGGGGCAGGACCGGCTGACGCAGGTCCCTCTGGAAGATCCACAGGGTCTACTCCTTCCTGGACTACATCATGGGCGGCTGCCAGATCCACTTCACGGTGAGCGCCGTCCCCCACCCCGAAGCACTGGGGCCGGGCAGGGGCTCCGGCACTGGGCCACGCGCCCATCCCCAGGGCAGGGGGCCGGGGCAGCGCATCCCGGCCCTCCCGAGCCGCGGCTGTGCCATGGGGCCGGCAGAGCCACCCAACCCCAGCGGGGACATGCCGGTGGCCCCGCTCGCCCTGAGGGACCCTCACCGCCGCGCCCCCGCTGTCAGGTGGCCATCGACTTCACGGCCTCCAACGGGGACCCCCGAAACAGCTGCTCCCTGCACTACATCAACCCCTACCAGCCCAACGAGTACCTCAAGGCGCTGGTCGCGGTGGGCGAGATCTGCCAGGACTATGACAGGTCGGTTGGTCCGGTGGGTCCCCCAGGGCCGGGAGGCCCCGGTGATGGCCGCCCCGGTGATGGCCACCCCTGTGATGGCACTGCCGGGGCTCCTCACACCCCTTCCCTTGCAGTGATAAGAAATTCTCAGCTCTGGGCTTTGGTGCAAGGATCCCCCCCAAGTACGAGGTAAGGGGGTGGTCGGGGTGCCGGGGCCCCGTGGGACCCCAGGGATGTGCTCATCCCGCCGGGCACCCTTGGCCATGGCTCCCGTGGGGCTCGGCAGGTGCCGGCGGGGGGGAGGCGGGCACTGGCTGCCCCCTCCCCTCCCACCCTCCAGGTCTCCCACGATTTCGCCATCAACTTCAACCCCGACAACGATGAGTGCGAGGGTGAGTCCAGCTCCGGCGCCAGACCTCGGTGCTGCCGGGACGCCCCCCCTCATCCCTCGCATCCCCCCACAGGCATCCAGGGCGTCGTAGAGTCCTACCAGAGCTGCCTGCCCAAAATCCAGCTCTATGGCCCCACCAACGTGGCCCCCATCATCTCTAAGGTGGCTCGCGTGGCAGCGGATGAGGAGCGGACGAAGGAGGCTTCGGTACGTGCCTGCTGCTCCCGGCCGGCCGGCTCTGGGCTGGGCTGAGACCCAGCACACTCATGCCACTTGTGGCTGCTCCCATGTCAGAGCCAAGCCCCTGTCTGGCCCATGGGGCTGGCAGGGGGGCCAGGCAGCCCCCCCCAGAGCATCCCTCCCCCCCCAGCAATACTTCATCCTGCTGATCCTGACGGACGGGGTGGTGACGGACATGGCGGACACGCGGGAGGCCATCGTCCGCGCCTCCTACCTGCCCATGTCCATCATCATCGTGGGGGTGGGCAACGCCGACTTCACCGACATGCAGATCCTGGACGGGGACGACGGCATCCTGCGCTCCCCCAAGGGCGAGCCCGTTCTCCGCGACATCGTCCAGTTCGTCCCCTTCCGGGAGTTCAAGAACGTGAGTGGGGCATTGGTGGTCCTCCTGTCCCCTCCTGTCCCCTCCCGTCCCCACGGCAGGACCGAGCATCGCGGCACAGCTTGCCGGTGCCCCATGGGTGTTGCTCCGCACACCGGGGTGGGCGGGTGCCACCGTGCCCCTGGCTGACCCGTGTCCCCCGGTGTTCCCCGGTGTCCCCGTCCCGCAGGCGTCGCCGACGGCCCTGGCGAAGTGTGTGCTGGCGGAGGTGCCCAAGCAGGTGGTGGAGTACTACAGCTACAAGGCCTTCCCGCCCCGCTGCCCCCAGCCTGACACCCCCGACTCCAACCTCGGCTCGCCCCAGTGAGGGCCCCCCCGCTCCCCCCGGCGCGGCGCGGGGACGGATGGGGGTCCCCGCCAGGTCCCAGCCCTGCCGCGGACCCCTCCTCGCCGGGCAGGGGGGGCACCGGGAGTCAGCAGCGTGCCCCCGCTGGCACCCAGCCAGGGACACGGGGACGGTCCTGGTGCCCCGGTGCAGGACACCCGCCCTGCGCTGCCCGGGGAGGGCCGGTGGTCCCCAGTGGGCATTGCCAGGTCCCGGTGGTCCGTGCCGCGTGGCTCGTCCCCGCTCCATCCCTGCTGTCCCCATCGTCCCCTCGGTCCTTGCTTGTCTGTCGCTGTGACATCATTTGGAGGCTGCATGACGAAACACCCCCCCCCGGCGTGCAGGGGGCCCCCCAATAAAGCAACCAGCCCTGTGCCCGTGCCACATCCTCTCTGGGCGCCAACACCAAACCTCCCTGCCGGGTGCTCAGCGGGGCGCAGCCAGAGGGACAGGCAGCTCTCGGGGTGCTGCCCGTCCCCCCTCGTGCCCCTCACCGTGCCACCGTGCTGCCCAGCCCCGGCCGGTGGCGAGCAGTGAGCGAGCAAGAGCCGAACGTGGCCCCCAGCCCCGGCTGCCTGCACGGGCACCGCTGTCGGCCGCTCCGGCTGCCCCTATATTTAGGGGGGATTCGTGACTGGCAGCGGGCAGGGGAGAGCCAGTGCTTTGGTGCTGCGGTACTTTTGAGCAGCCACTGCTTTCAAGTTGTGCCGGAGCAGCCGCCCGCCCCGCTGTGCCACTGCCGGCTGCCACGGCCCCGAAATCCAGGCCACGGGAGCGGGAGTGGAGGCAGCGCCGGCACCCTCCTCCTGCCCCTGCCCAGCACATTGCTTCTGCCACGTGCCGCGTGCCACGTGCCGCATGCCATGTGCCATGTGCTGTGTGCTATGTGCTGTGCCATGCACTGTGGGTTGCGTGCCATGCACTGCGTGCCACATGCTGTGCCATGTGCTATATACTGCGTGCCATACACTGTGTGCCGCATGCCATGTGCCATGTGCCATGTACTGTGTGCCATGCGCTGTGTACCGTGTGCCATGCACCACCTGCCACATGCTGTGGGCCATGTGCTGTATGCTGGATGCCATGCAGTGTGCCGCCTGCCGTGTGCCGTGTGCCGCGTGTCATGCACCATGTGCCGTGTGCCATGTGCTGTGTGACATGTGTCATGTACCATGTGCCATGTTCCATGTGCCATGTGCTGTGTGCCATGTGCCATGTACCGCATGCCATGTGCCGTGTGCCACCTCCTGCGTGCTTCATGGTAGGTGCTCCGTTTTGTGCCATGTGCCACGTACCCTGTGCCACGTGCCATGTGCTGTGTGCTGCATGCCATGTGCCATATTCTGGGTCATGGGCTGTGTGCTGCATGCTATGTGCCGCGTGCCGTGTGCCATGCTCTGCCGCGTGCCGTGTCCCGTGCACGCGCGCTGTGTCACGCTGCTGCCATGTGCAGCGCACCAAGTGCTGTGCGCCGTTTGCTGTGCCGAAAGCCAGGTGTGTTCGCTGTGTGCCAACTGCCTCCTGCCACGTGCCGTGCGCCACTGTGCCACGTGCCGTGCGCCATGTGTCCTTCACCCTGTGCCACGTGCTGCGTGTCACCGTCCCAGTACCGGCGGATGCTCGTGGGGAGGTGACATCCACCACGTGGGGTGTGACCCAAGGCCACTGCGGGGACTGAACCTGGGGCCGGGGACAGCTGTGACAGGGCAGGGGCCACCCAAGAGCCTGCCACGCAGGTGCCACCGAGCTGGGCTCCAGGGCCGGGGATGTGGCCGTCACCCTGGGTGCCGGCACAGGGGTGCCAGCCTGCCCGCGTCCAGGCAGCCACACCGGCTGGGAGCCGCTCACCCGTCCATGGGCACGGCCGTGCCGAACCGCCGTGCCCCTTCGGCGTTGCCCGCTGCTGGCACTCCCGCACGCAGGCAGAGCGCGGTGTCCGCACCGCCCCGATCAACCCGCGTATTTATAGCTCCTGATTCATCTCCCTATAAAGCAGGATAATAGACGTCGCCATAGAAACCCGGCGCCTGATGAGCCTGCGGCATCAGACAGCCCTCGGCGCGGGCAGGGGTCTGCCCTGGCACCCTGATCCTGATCCGCAGGACTGACTGGGTGCCCGCCGGTGGGCACAGCGGGACCCCATGGGCCTGAGCATCACCCAGCCGGGCTGCACCCACCGGCGGGGCAGGCAGGGCACCGGTGCCACTGGGTTGCCATGCCGGTGTCCCCAGCGAGGGTCTCGCTGCCTGCCCCCGGCTCAGCCGAGCCCTGGCAAGGGGAGCTGCTCGTGCCGGGGCCAAGCCCTCGCCCCCCTGGCCCCGGCACTGTGCCACGCTGGCCCGGCAGATGCCGGTATTAAGCCAGGGGTTCATTATTGACCATGCCTCTGCTTCCCAAGCAGCTTGAGACGGCAATTCCGTGGAGCATGGCGGAGAGGGGCTGCAGGGCTGGGGCGGTGCTCGGGGTGCTGCCTGCCTGGGGCACCCCGGGGTGCTGGGGTGGGAGGGCGGGGGCACAAGCCCCTGGGTGCAAACAGCCCAGGTGGGGAGATGGGCGGGGGGGGCATCCAGCCAGGCTGGTCAGGGCACTGCGGCCCCCCCAAAGCATCATAAGGGGGGCACTGGGGCAGGATGGGGGATATCGGGGTGTGGGGGGGCATTGGGGGGATGCACTGGGGCAGGGTGGGGGGCATTGGGGTGTGGGGGGCATTGGGGGGATACACTGGGCAGGGTGGGGGGCATTGGGGTGCAGGGGGCATTGGGAGAATGCGCTGGAGCAGGGTAAGGGGCATTGGGGTGCAGGGGGCATTGGGGGGATGCAGTGGGCAGGGTGGGGGGCATTGGGGTGCGGGGGGCATTGGGGGGATGCACTGGGGCAGGGTGGGGGGCATTGGGGTGCGGGGGGCATTGGGGGGAAGCAATGGGGCAGGGTGGGGGGCATTGGGGTGCAGGGGTCATTGGGGGGATGCAGTGGGCAGGGTGGGGGGCATTGGGGTGCAGGGGTCATTGGGGGGATGCAGTGGGCAGGGTGGGGGGCATTGGGGTGCAGGGGTCATTGGGGGGATGCGCTGGAGCAGGGTGGGGGGCATTGGGGTGCAGGGGTCATTGGGGGGATGCAGTGGGCAGGGTGGGGGGCATTGGGGTGCGGGGGGCATTGGGAGGATGCGCTGGAGCAGGGTAAGGGGCATTGGGGTGCGGGGGGCATTGGGGGGAAGCAATGGGGCAGGGTGGGGGGCATTGGGGTGCAGGGGGCATTGGGGGGGTGTTGCACTGGAGCAGGGTGAGGGGGGCAGAGGGTATCTGGAGGGGGTTTCAGAGGATGCACTGGGGCAGGGCGGGGGGACCCTGGGCTTGGGGGGGTCCCTGGGAGGACATGTGGGGCCTGGCAGCTGCGGAAGGAGCCCATCTCCGTGCCACAGGCTCCACCGACAAACACAGGCACCGTGCAACCGTGCCGTCACCCGCCCCGGCCCCCTGCGCTGCCCACCCGGCCATCGCCCTCCATCGCAGATAAGGTCCCCGGGGATGGCTCCCCACCCCGATGCGGCCCCTGATAACACCGAGCGCTTCCCGCCGCCGGCGCCGCCGGCACGACGCTTCCCGCCCCACGCCCGTGGGAACAGGCTGCCTGGCTGGAAACAGCAATAAATATTTATTTCCAGCGGGCGGGCTGGGCGGAAGGGGGGTCACGGCCACGTGCCCCCACCCCAGGGGAAGGAAGGCCACGGGGATGGCCACAATGTGCGTCCGGAAAAGTCCCCCGTCCCCAGGCGGGTGTCGTGCAGCTGGCGTCCTCCCCGGACCCCCTGCCCTGCCCCGGCCCCCGGGGCGATGCATGGGGGTGCGTATGTTATGGGGGGTGCTGGGGGGATCCCCATGCAGCGTGCCCCCCCCGCAGCAGGGCTCGGCAGGCGGGGGGCCAGCTGTGTTGTGGGGTGTCAGGGTGGCACGCGGGGGGCCCCCCGGGCCCCCCCGGCCCCTCAGGCCATGGGCCAGTGCACGGGCAGCTCCGAGTCGCCCATCTCCTCCTGGTAGAGGCGGTTGAAGAGGGCGTTTTGCCGGGGGGAGAAGTGGTCGCGCCAGTCCCCCACCACGCCTGCGGGACGGAGGGGACGGGGCGGCGGGGAGGCTGCAGCCAGGGCCGGTGCCCCCCGTGTCCCCCCCGCCCCGTCCCGCACCTCACCTTTCCTCATGAAGCTTCCCTGGCTGTGGTCCATGATCTCGGAGGGGATGAGGGAGTAGTTGGCCATGGCGTTGTCCCGCATGGCGACGAAGCTGCAGTGCTCTTCCAGGGCTCCCAGCGTCTCCGGTCCCAGCGGACAGCCCAGGAAGGCGCTGAGCCGCTGCGCCGTGCTGCGCAGGTCCTGCAGCGGAGGGGACGGTCAGCCCGGGGCAGCCAGCGGGGACAGGGACGGGGATGGGGACACGCCGGGGCTCACCTGGTGCAGCTCCTCATAGGTGACGTAGAAGATGTCCAGGAGCTGCCGCTGGTCCAGCCAGCCCTTGACGTGGTCAAACCAGGAGCCATAGTGCACTGGGGGGAGGTGGGGGGTGACGGGGGGCCCTGTGGCCATGTCCCAGGACCCTGGGGACCCCCCCAGCCCTTACCTGTGCCCTCGAGGAACCGCGTGAGGAAGGTATCGAAGGAGCCGGGGTCGGGCAGGAACTTGGCCAGGCGGTGGAAGTGGTAGAAGGAGACAGCGACGTCCTTGGGGTTCCTGGCCACGTAGATCACCTTGGGGGGGGAACAGCGTCAGCCCCACCGCCGAGGGGGGGATTCCGCTCCGCCCTGCTCAGAAAGCCCCTGGAAATCACTGCAGCTGCGGGAAGCCCCATGGGCACGGGATGCCCCTGCGGGGACCCCCCCAGACAGTCCCGGCACCCCCCTGACCTTGGCCTTGCTCCGCTGCAGGGCGGGTGCCAGGACGTGGGCAGGGAGGTGGGTGGTGATGAGCCGGTGGGCAGCCGTATCCTGCAGCGCATCCCTGAAGTAGATCTGCTCCAGCCAGGGCGCCCGCTCCCAGTTAGGGATGGTCTTGGCCGGCAGGACGTCCCCGCGGCTGAACAGCAGCGTCAGGATCTCCTGCATCCAGGTGGTGCCTGGGGAGGTGGGCGTCAGGGCAGCGGGCACCACGCGGCACGGCGCGGCACGGCACAGAATGGCACATCAGGGCAGAGCATGGCATGGCATGGCACTGTAATGGTGTGGTACAGCATGGCACGGCACAGCACAGAATGGCACATCAGGGCAGAGCATGGCATGGCACCGCAGAGAATGGCATGGCACTGTATGGCACGGTAGAGCATGGCACGGCACAGAATGGCACATCAGGGCAAAGCATGGCATGGCACCGCAGAGCATGGCATGGCACTGTATTGCACGGTATAGCATGGCACAGCACAGCACAGAATGTCACATCAGGGCAGAGCGTGGCATGGCACTGCAGACCATGGCATGGCATGGTATAGCATGGCACAGCTCACCGTGGTGTGGCATGGCTCAGCACAGAATGGCACATCAGGGCAGAGCATGGCATGGCACCGCAGAGCATGGCATGGTGCAGTATAGCATGGCACGGCATGGCACCGAATGGCACATCAGGGCAGAGCACGGCATGGCACTGCAGAGCATGGCATGGCATGGTATGGCATGGCATGGCTCACCAGGGCGTGGCATGGCTCAGCACAGAATGGCACAGCAGGGCAGAGCACGGCATGGCATGGCACAGTGCGGTACAGCACAGCGCTGCATGGCATGGCACGGCTCAGCACAGCATGGCACAGTACCCCGTGGCACGGCACAGCAGGGCACGGCACAGCATGGCGCATCTATCGTTCGGCACAGCACAGCGTGGCGCAGATTGGCACAGCACGGCATTGAATGGCTCAGCGTGGCATGGCTCGGCACGGCACGGCACAACACGGGGCAGCAGCTGGGCTGGCAGTGCCGTGTGGGACCCCCGCCCCAGACCCCCCACCAGTCACACCAGTCTGGGGTTGGGGACAGGACAGGGCTGGGGAGGCTGTGGGCACGGCCGCCCCCCACCCGTAGGGTGGGGGTTTGGGGGGGTGGGAGCCGACGGCTGGGGCCGGGGGTCCCCTGCGCTGCGCCCGGAGGGCTGTGGGGTCCGGGGGGGGCTGGCCCTGAGCCCGGCCACGCAGGCAGCTCCGGGTCTGCCAGCGAGCCAGGGGCCGGCGGCAGAGCCTGGGGGTCCCCAGCCCTGCCCCACTGCCCCCCAACCTGGGTCCCCTCCCTGTCCCCAGCCCTGCCGGGCCCCTCCTCGCCCCCAGCCCGCCGCCCCGCTGGCCCTCACCCGATTTGGGGTAGGTGGCGATGACCACGTCGGTGGGGTGGAAGGGGAAGGTGGCGGCGAAGCCGAGGGACTCCTGGGTGTGGAGGTGGCCGGGCAGGGAGATGCCGGCGAAGGTCTCAGTCACCTCCATCCGCGCCATGGCCCGTCCGCTGATGGGACACGCCGGCGGTCGGCCTTAAATAGCTGCAAAAGAGGAAGCCGTCCCGGCGGGCGGGAGGCCGGGCCCCCCCGGCACATTCCTGCCAGGGGGACGGGGATCCGGCCACGCTGGGGCCATCGCCGGGAGAGCGCTGCCTGCGGGGTTGGGGGGCTGCGGGACGGCCCCGGGCTGGGGACACCCCCGGGACGGGACGGGAGACCCCATGGCCAGACCGGGAGAGCTGGGGCGGTTGGGGCACCCCGCTTGCCCGGTGGCAGGAAGGGTGTCGGGGAGCATCACCAGCCGCAGCAGCCGGCTGTGAACCCGGGGGTGCCAGCCCCACACCGTGCCCCATGGCCGGCACCGTGCTGGAGGAAGAGATCCCTGTCCCGGTGCACCCCAGGACGAGGCGCGAGGCGGGATGTCTCCACGTGGCTCCCTGCCATTCCCCACAGCGCTGCGGTGCCTCTTGTCTCGCACGACACCGTGGCCACCGCCAGCCCCCGCGCAGGAGCCAGCCAGGGTGCCCCCACCGCAGGCGCTGGGCAGCAGGACGGACTGGTGCCTCAGTTTCCCCACACACGACGCCGCAGCGGGGCTACGGGGCGGGGGGAGCCCAGCACACATGGAGCACCATCGGCAGCCCCACACCAGGGCCGTGCCGCCCCGGCTGCTGCCCCCCAGCCCCTCCATGGCAGGACAGCCTCCCCACAGAGCCGTGGGGTGCGCCGGCACTCGGCCACTCCCCAGCGCCCGACGCCATGTCGGGGGGTGGCTCTGGGGTGGCCGGAGCCCATCCCAGCCCTGCCGCCAGCACGTAAGCCGGAAAACATATTTCACAGCCGTCGCAGGCAGCAGCCGCCCGAGCGTCCCGGGGCCGGGGTGAGCGAGGGACAGGGGTGCCGGGCCCTGCCCATCGGCGGTGGGGGTGCCAGCGCTGGGCCAGGGGTGCCGGCGGGTGCCGGCGCTGGGGAGGCCGAGGCGGAGATGGAACCAGCAGTTTCCCAGCAAAAAAAAAATCTGGGCTGCATTAGAGGGGCCGGGAGCGTCACCGCAGCTCTGTGGAGAGGCCCCGGCACAGCCGGGCTGGGGGAGGCCGTCGCCGCCGCGCCACCCCTGCGCCCACTATGCCCGGGCACTGGCAGGGTTGGGGCGCAGGGCACGCAGGGTGGGGTTACGGCTGCGACTCCTGGTTATTTATTTACGGCGGGAGGGAACAGATGGTGAGCTGGGGCAGCCGTCCCGGTGCGTGCACTCAGCAGGCTCGTGGCAGCGGCGGCAGGTCACCCCGGTTCATCCCCCAGTGGCACCGAGCAGGCGAAGATGCCGGGTGGGAGCGTACCGGTGCTGGCGCTGGCACTGGTGCTGTGCCTGCTCCTGCCCTGCGCCGGGCAGAATCACCGGGAGGAAGCCGAGCGCATCATGATGACCACGCCGGTCATCGACGGGTGAGCAAAGGTTGCCTGGCCCCAACGGCGCATCCAGCCGCCCCGGCAGGACTGTGGCTCTTGGCACCCTGAGAAAAACCCCAGCCAGAAAATCCCACTGGGGATGGCCCACCGGGGGATCCCCGTGCCAGGCACGCCGGGGCTGTGCAGCCGAGGGGATCCCCGGCGGTGCAGCCCGGCCGGAGCAGGCAGGGTGCTGGGAAGCCAGGTGCCAGGCTGCGCCGGGGGAAGTCCCCGCTCAGGGCAAACGCGGGGTCACGGCCGAAGAGATGTCCCCAGTCTCGTGCCGGGACCCTCAGGAGGCTCGGGTGCTCCGCAGGGTTCCCCCGTGGCACCAGCCCGGTGCCGTGGCAGCCTGGCACGGCACGGCCCCTGGAAGCGTGTGCGGGGCAGGGGGAGCTGGAGGATGTGGGGACTGTGACACAGGAGGGGAGAAGTGGGAGCCGGCCCGTGCGTCTGGCCCCTGGCACTTCCCCAGCGATACTGCTGGGTGCGGGACACGGGGCGGCGATGATGGCCCCGTGGTGGTGACATCCCCACAGCGGTGACGGTGACATCCCCGTCAGAGGGGTGCTGGGATGGCTCCCCTGGTGCAAGGGCTGAGTGGGGATGGGGGGTGCAGGGGTGCACAGAAGGGTCCCCAGCTCCCCGCCAGCCGGCAAAGGGGGTCCCTGGGAGTGACCGGTCCCCGGCTCTCATCCAGAGCTGCTTGGGTGGCTCTTGGCAGAGGGCACGGATGGGTGGGTGGATGGACCCGTGAGTTGATGGATGGATGACGGACGGACGGACAGATGGATGGAATAATGGCCAGATGTGTGGGGAATGGGTGGGCAGACAGACAGGGAGATGGGCAGCCAGGCTGGCTGGCTGGACGGACAGACGGACAGACAGCCCCTCCCTCCCGCTCTCTCCCCTGCCCAGGCACAACGACCTGCCCTGGCAGCTCCTCAAGAGGTTCAACAACCAGCTGGGGCTGCCGGAGGCCAACCTCACGCTGCTGAACGGCACCCACACCAACATCCCCAAACTGCGCAGCGGGCACGTGGGAGGGCAGGTGGGACGGCGAGGCGGGTGGGGGCACCGGGGTGGGCACCGGGGTGGGCATGGGGCATCAGGGAGGGCACCGGGGTGGGTGGGGGCACCGGAGAGGGCAGCGGGGCAGACACCGGGGTGGGCATGGGGCATCAGGGAGGGCACCGGGGTGGGTGGGGGCACCGGGGAGGGCACCGGGACAGACACCGGAGTGGGCATGGGGCATCAGGGAGGGCACCGGGGTGGGTGGGGGCACCGGGGAGGGCACCGGGGCAGACACCGGGGTGGGCATGGGGCATCAGGGAGGGCACCGGGGTGGGTGGGGGCACCGGAGAGGGCAGCGGGGCAGACACCGGGGTGGGCAGCGGGCACCAGGGTGAGGGGCAGTGGGCATGGGGCCCGGCTCCCGGTGCTCACCGAGTGCCGTCACGGGCAGTTCTGGTCGGTGTACGTGCCCTGCGACACACAGAACAAGGATGCGGTGAAGCGCACGCTGGAGCAGATCGATGTGGTGCACCGCATGTGCGAGCTCTACCCTGAGACCTTCGCCTGCGTCGTCAGCAGCGCCGGTGAGCGGGTGCGGGGCCGACACGCGGGTGCCCCGGGGGACATGGGTGCCCTGGTGCCCACCCCGGGTGATGCTCCCCTGCCCTCCCCGCAGGCATCCGGCAGGCTTTCCAGAGCAAGAAGGTGGCCAGCCTCATCGGGGTGGAGGGCGGCCACTCCATCGACAGCAGCTTGGGCGTTCTGCGCACCTTCTACCACCTCGGCGTCCGCTACATGACCCTCACCCACAGCTGCAACACCCCTTGGTAGCAGCCCGCGGTGGGGGACGGGGATGGGGTGACAGGGCCAGCGTGGCGGGGGGACGGGTCGTGCGGCTGAGCGGGGGCACGGAGCCAGGCGTCCGCCCTGATGCTCTCCCTGTTCCGCAGGGCTGACAACTGGCTGGTGGACACTGGGGACGAGCCAGCCCTGCACCATGGCCTCTCGCCCTTCGGGAAGGTGAGTGGGGACAGCATCGGCAGTGGTGTCTGAGAGCAGCAGCCAGGGTGGGGTGCACGGTACCGGCACCCGCCAGCCCCATGCCAGGTTATTAAGCCGAGCAGTGGGTGCCCTGGGTGCACAGTGTCCCCCCATGCAGGGCTGCCACGGCCCCTCGTGCACCCCTCACCTGTCCTGTCCCTGTCCCCATCCCCGTCCCCCTCCCTGCAGACGGTGCTGGAGGAGATGAACCGCCTGGGCATGATCGTGGACCTGGCCCACGTCTCGGTGGAGACGATGAAGGTGGTGCTGCGCCTCTCCAAAGCCCCCGTCATCTTCAGCCACTCGTCCGCCTACAAGCTCTGCCCGCACCACCGCAACGTGCCCGATGATGTGCTGATGATGGTGGTGAGCGCCAGGACACGGCCATGGGCAGGGAGGGGGGGCCGGCGAGGGGACCGCAGAGCTCAGAGCCGCCTCTCCCCCAGGCCTCCACGGGCAGCCTGGTGATGGTCAACTTCTACAACGCATACGTGACATGCAGGGACACGGCCACGCTGACTGACGTCGCAGGTGAGGTGGGCGCCCGGGCGGGCAAGGTGGGGTGGCAGTGTGACACGCACCCCCCCGCCCCACTCACCGCCGCCCCTCCGCGCCCGCAGACCACATGGACTACGTGAAGAAGGTGGCCGGCGCCCAGTCTGTCGGCTTTGGCGGGGACTACGACGGGGTCACGGGGTAAAGCGGGTGACGGGCATGGGACGGGCTGTGCCAGTGGGACATGGCAGCGTGTCCCCAGCCGTGGGGACTTGCCGTGGGTGGGGGGTCTCCCCCATGCCCTGCGCGGGTGGCTGGGGGGGTGCGGGAGGTGGGTGCCGCTGGGCTCAGCTGCCCCTGGCACGGTTGCGAGCTGCGGGGTGGTGCAGGCTCCCCACCGGCCTGGAAGACGTCTCCACGTACCCTGCGCTGGTGGCTGAGCTGCTGGCGAGGAATTGGACGGAGGCAGAGGTGAAGGCGGCCCTGGCCGAAAACCTGCTCCGCGTCTTCAGAAAGGTGGAGGAGGTGAGCGGGGCACGGGGAGCACCGGGCACGGGGAGCACCGGGCACGGGGATGTATGGGGCATGGGGACACGTGGGATAGCGGAGACAAGTGGGACATCAGGACGTACGGCACTTGGGGATGTGTGGGGACACGGGGTGGCACAGGGACATGCGGGGCAGGGGATGAACAGGGGGCACGGGGACGTGCAGGGCTTGGGATGGTATGGGGTGGGACGGGGACGTGCAAGGTGACAGGGGGCTGCGTGGGGCATGGGGACTGCCCCTCGCTGCGGGAGCCCACCCTGTCCCCCATCGCAGGTGAAGATGACCCTGCAAGGCACGGCTGCCCGCGAGACACCCATCGCCTTCGAGGAGCTGGAGGGGACGTGCAGGACCCGCTATGGGTATGCCAACAGTGCCGGCACAGCCCGGCTCCCACCGGCAGCCCTGGCGCTGGTGCTGGCCCTGCTGCACTCCCTGCTCTCCTAGTACGCGGCCCCGGCTCCTGCCGCAGCCCCAGCACCCTGCCCGGCAGGATTCCGGCAGCGGGTCCGGTGGCTGCCGGGCTGGGCCCAACCTTGTCGCCCCTTCCCGCCTGCGCACCGGCCCCGCGAGCAAAATAAAGCCGTGCTTTGAGCACCGCCGGCAGCGTGCGTCCGTGCCGGGACCCTGCGGTGGACCACCAGCCGCAGCCCTGGCACAATACCGGCCACCCTGGCACGTCACCAGCTACACCGACACCCTGCTGACCACCCCGGCTGAGTGGCCCCAGCTCCGGCGGGGCAGAGGCGTGGGGGCCCGGTGGGTGCCCACCCCGGGGCACCGGGAAGCTGTCACCGCACCGGGAGTGACACATCGCTGCAACACAGCCAGGTTGGCTCTAGGGCTGCCTCCGCAGGATGCTTACATTAATCATTAGCTAATTAATTGGCTACTCAATTATCTTCTTAGCAATTTCCTCTCACATTTGGGAACAGCCTGTCTTCAGAGCGGAGGCGGAGGCGGCTTTGGGCACCGGGAAAACAGGCAGGAGAAGGAGAGCCATCTTCCTGTGGCATTCGCAAATTGGCTGAGGCGCAGAGCCCCGTCTGCCAGCCCGGCACGGGGAAGGGACGGGCACGGGGAGAAGATGGGGACCGGGAAGGGATGCGCCCGCTCCCCGCCAGGACGGTGAGCACAGCAGGCCGCAGCAGCCATCCCCGGTGGTGAAGCTGCTGTCGGCAGGTGCCGATGGCAAGACTGGGGTGGAAAGCACCAGGGCTCCCTCCGTGGGGTTACGAGCCAGAGATGTCCCCCTCAGGGAGCCGGCCTCCTCCCCACCAGCGCCAGGGAAGGGTGCGGAGAAGAGCGCAGGGAGCTGGGCAGCCCCAAATCCGTGTTGGGGAAAGGACTTGACTCAAGCCGGCTGCCCCGGCCTCCCTGAGCCGGCATCGGCTGCACCGCGGCCACTCCTGCTCACCCCGGTTCTCCCCTGGCTCGGCTACACGGAGGGAACCGCTCCCTGCGGGGGAGCGTGGGGGGAATGCATCAGGGCCCCTTCCCCTCCGGCACCCCCAGAGGCGGTGACCCCGGCGGTGGGGAGCCACGGCTCTGCGGGTGACTGGGCGAGGGGAGGCAGGGAGGCCACGGGAGTAGGACCGACCCCTTCCTCCTCCCCACCTTAGCCCCACAGCAGCCCCGCAGTGCCAGGTCCTCTGTCCCAGGGCACGGCCGTCACGCTGCACCGCAGGCAGAGGGGAACACGGACCCCCTCTTCGTCTCTGAACCCCCAGACACACCATGAGGGATGTTCAGGGATTGTTTATTTAAAACAGCAGAAGGTAATCAACAGGGCGTGGGAGAAGAAAAAGGCAAATGAGACAAGCTTTGAAAAACACACAAATGAGACCACAGAGAAACATCACACTGGAAGAAGGAGCGTTTCCAGGGACAGGGGCTCCCTGGGCCGCAGCGCACGTCCCGGCCCCCAGCCCCGCGGGTGGCACCCATGCATGGCACCCGTGCAGGGCCAGGCTGCCGGCCCCGCAGGGAGCAGGAGCCGAGGGCCCCGCTGGCAGTCCCGCTCCACACTGCAGAGCAGGCACAAGTCTCTGCGGGGGCTCCTGCTTTCTGCCCGGCCCACGGGGAGGGGGCACAAGACCCAAGACTCCACCACACAAGTGATTTCGTGGCCCAAAGCCACCTCCTCCTGCCCCGTCGCCACCCCGCGCCCCCACCGCAGCACGCGTCGGGGAAGAAGGCTCTGTCGGTCACTAGACACACACTGCCAAGGCCACTGAACTCAGAAGAAACAATCAAAAGAGTGAAAAGTGTTTGTGTCACAAGTGCTGGGGAGACGGCCCCGGGCCCGCAGCGAGTCCTGCCCCACGGTCACGCAGGCAGGCCGGGACGCCAGCCAGCAGCGGGAGTAGGAGGGAGCTGCCTCTCCCCCACGCTTCCCTTCCCTCCTCTCTGCACAGCCCAAAGCAGCAGCTGTGCATGCCTTAAAATTCCCTTTAAAAGCGATGAATCAGAGCTGCCCCACTGCAGCGGGACCAGCTGCCCGCTCCTGGCGGCATACAGCACAGCTCAGCACCGCTGGCACAGCGCTGCCGGACCCGGCAGCTGCATGGCACTCGTTTACAGCCTGCGGCGAGAAGGTTAAAGTTGCTCCTCGTGAGAGCCAAAGGAAACTGCATTTCCTTCCCAGCGAGCTTCCCATCAATCCAGCAGCTCAGTAGTGCCTGGGAGTCACAGAGGAGAAGGGGCACAGAAGACTTCAGCCCCAGGGGAAGGCTCCAAGGGCCGAGCAGCCACGTTTCCCCGCGAGCAACGGGAAGAGGGGGGACGCTGCAGCGCCCTGGAAGCAGCTCTCGCTCATCCAGCTCAGTACCACGCTCTGTGGGCAGCAGCACGGAGCAGATGCAGCAAGGGGGGGGACACAGCGGAGGGGAAATGGCAGCAGATATCCAGGGGACGAGCCACAGCCAGCACAGGCGGACACAGGCTCAGGATGGTTTAGCATTTACTGTCACACCCATCCGGCTGAGGGACATTTGGGGACGAGGCTGCGGCCACCACAGCTGCGAGCCCGGGGGTGGAAGCTGCTGCGATTCACTCCCAGACGTCGGGCAGGGACTGGTCCACAAGGGAGGTCGGGGCCTGGATAACCATTTCCAGACGGCAGCGGCTGGAGATGGGGAACGCGTGGATTCACACGCACGCACACGGGGGTTTGCGCAGGGCAGGATGAGCATTTCAAAGGTCACTTTATGGTACAGAGCTCCAGGGAGGTCTGGCCCGGCAGGACGAGGAGCTAACCATCGGTAGGTCTGCAAACCGGGCAGTCAGCTACGGTTCAGGAAGGTCACTGCGAGGGAAGAGACGCCACGGCGTAACCTCCCCTTCCTGCAAGGCACTAACCTTCCCAAAAACACCACAGCCGGGACAACAACCCTTCCCAAACCGCTGCGAGAGGAAGACAGCCCCAGGGGGATCTCCCTGCTCCTTGTAAACAGCTCCTTGCTGCGGGCCCCGAGGAAAACACAGCCCACGGCTCGGACACCCCGTCTAAAACAGAAAACAAAAGTGTGCTACGCACGGAGGAGAGTCAGGCGAGCAGCACCCCAGCAGACACCACAACCCACCTCCAGAAACATTCGTTCAGGGTTAAATCAGGAGCGGGACGCTGTATCGTGGGACGCTGCCAGAAACCAGCAGCAACCCTCAAACGAAAAACACCCTGAAACGAGAGCCAGCAAAGCGTTCCTCAAGTCCAGAAAGAGGCCGTCTCTGCTCAGAAACCCCCTGCCAGGATCGCTGCCTACTCTGGGAAAAGTCATCACCGTCGCACCCCAAAAGAAGAGTCTAAACGCAGGCAGGCAGGGCTGGCGGCGTGCTGCTGGAGGAGGGGACGGCCAAATCCGCCTGGCCGGTGGGTCAGAGCAAGGACGTAGCAGAGGCTGTGGGGAAGGAGTCCCGGGCCCCTCCACCCCACACGCCATACCACCAGAGCGGGGCAGCAGTCCGCAGGGGCGACAGGAGACCTCAATTCCGCAAGGCAGCCAACCTGGAAGGGAGAGCACGAGAGGGAACCGACGTGAGAGCAGCCGGGAACGGCCGCGACAGAAGAAAACCCCTCAGCCAGCACGTGCAGGGGACGTCTCTGCCCAGAAACCTCCCTCCTGCGGCAAAGGTGCAAGAAATCCTGCCGTGGAGCACAGGGACACGGCTGCCTGCGGGTAGTGTGGAGCGTCTTGTCATCAACGCAGGCGAGGTACTGCGGAGAAGGGGTTCTGGCTTCTCTTCCAGGTGCCTCATCAGTGCAGCCCGCCTGGTCCCTCTCCCAGGGTCGCCCCCAGCTCCCAGGGCAGCACATGGCAGCCTGGGGGCTGTCCCCAGATGGACCCCCGTGGTGGCTGCGTGGGAAGCAGCGGGAAGGGAGCGGGGAGAGGAAGCTCATCAGCTTCTCCTGGGGCAGTTCCAGGGAGACAGCCTGTTCCCGGAGCTGTTTGAAGGTCAGCACCAAGCGTTCCCAGAGCAGCAGCAGCTGCGTGAGGGCGAGCACAGAGCAGCGGGAGACTGTTCTGCACCTCGTCAACGAGAGCTCGCTGCCGAGTGCCAAAAGCCACCCCCTCCCCCAGGCCCGAAGTGGTCCCACAGCCCCCAACGGCCACCTCGCCTGCCTGCGCAGGGCACCACGGGGACTGCCGGGCTCCGGCTTGCCCAAGCATGAGAGAGGGGGCTCAGCACCCACTCGGCCTGCCGTGATGGGCTAACTCATTCCCTTCATATTGGCGTGGGATCCCCGGGAAGGATTCGAACTGCCTCGACACAAGGCAAAGGACCCGGGAGAGAACAAACCTCCGCGACAGCTGGTCCTCCTGGGTGCGGACCGAGCTCTCCCCCACTGCCGAAGCCCCCTCGGGGAGCTGGTTGAGCTGGTCCATGATCTCCAGGCCGTTCTCCTCCGCAATCTGGACGATGAGGCTGTCCACCTGCTCCTGCGGCGTGGTCAGCGTGGTAGCGGAGCTCATGGAGTCTTCCATGACCTGCGACAGAGACAACCCATCAGGCAAAGCCGCTCGGCCCAGCCCGGCTTCTTTCCCCAAAGAACCGGCTGCAGAACCCACATTGCCACCGGCCCCCTCAGCCAGAACGACCTCAAGCAGGGCCACAGCGGAGGGGCGCAAGGTCCGGTTCTGCCACAGACTCTGCCTGCGTAACAGCTCGCTGTGACACAGGGCCAGCCACCCTCCCTCTTCTCCCCGTCTGCCGCGTTCGCCTCTGCACGGCAAGCTCTTTCCCCGTAAGGCAGCAGAGACGTGTCTTCCCCAATGTCTCTCGTATCCCTCAAACGCAAAGAACAGAACTGCGTGAACAGCTCAGGGGGTTTCCCACACCAGAGGCCGGAGTCCCCGAGGGGAACAGAGCACTGCTGCGGAAGCCTGAGTTACAGCTGGGACCCAGCTCTCTCCTGGAAGGCAGCGCGTTACGGTTCACAGAGACAAGCCCACTCTCCCAAACCCAGCAGCTCCCAGCCCTCCCGGACCCCTCGGACGCCACCGACACTTACCGATGTATGAACATCCAAATTCTGAACCTGCTGCTCAAATTTATCCATCACCGCAGACACCTTCTGCAGGTCCATGGAGCTCAGAGCCTTGTCCAAGGCCTTGGTCACCTGGGCCATGTTTTTTGTCACCTGCAAGAGGAGATTGCTTCATGGATGCTCCCCAAAAGCAAGGTACACCACTGCCAAGAGTAAAACCCAGGCCACCAAGAGAGAAGCCAGCATTTCTGATGCTCACAGCAGCGCTACGAGGCAGGACAGGCTCTGCCTGCTCACCAGACGCTGCAGCCGGCTCTCTGCAGGTTCAGCCCGGCCTCGGGCAGCGCTCCTGGCAGGACAGGTCCCAGCCCACCACCCTCGTACACGCTGTGACGCAAGAGGCTCCAGGCATAAGCCTCTCCCTCTGCGCAGCCACGGGTTAAGGATTTAATCTGAGCCCCTGATGAAGCAGCCTGGCTGCGAGGCCATCCCAGATGTGCTCCTCACGGGCTGCGCCAGAGCGAGGGGCTCTGAGCTAACCAGGAAGCGTGGCGGGATCCTTTCCGGGGACAGGGAAGTCCAAGGTGGTTCGAGGCAGGGAGAGGGGAAGAGCCAACGTTTGCTGTGTGCAGGGCACAGACCGGTCTCAAAGCCCCATGCCCACGGAGAGGCTCTTACCCCCTTCATTGTCACTGCTGTCTGGACCTTGGAGGCCACCGCATCCACCCGGGAAGACATGCGGAGCCAGTTAAGCCCCTCGTTCTTCTTGCGGATGGCATTCTCTGCGTAGACGCGAGCGCACTCCACATTCTTCTGCTGAAGGGCCTGGAAGGGCAAAGGGCAAGCGCTTGCACAGAGAATCCACCGCAGGTTTATACACAAGCACGCTCCGTTTCTGCCTGATGGGTTTCCAGCAGGAAACAGCTCTCCTGTGACCCTCAACACGCTGAGCACGCCCTTGAACGGGAATTACATCCCTTTCAGCGTCGCAGGGATGCACCACATCCAGCCGGCAGATTCGAGAGCTGAGGCTGGGACTCACAACGCTTGGGGGCTGAGCTGGCACGCGCAGCGAGACCCGGGGGGGGGGGAACTGCCCCTTCCCCCAGCCCCTTGGTGGAACATGGCAGGAGGGAGGATCTCCAGCCGCCCGGCACAGTGCCGAGGGCTGGCAGCGCCGGCCCAGCAGCTCCACGTGCAGAGGGAGCTCCCACCCACCTTTTTGACTTTGGCTTGCTCGGCCTTGGAGTCTTTCTCGGCTTTTTTGGCGAGCTTCTCCAGCTGCTTCGCTGTGAACTGTGGAGAAAACAACAGGTTAGCGCCAGGATACAGCGGCACAGAACCAGGGACCCGGGGCGAGCGGAGCCCCTGCCGCCTCCCCCACCCAGCAACGCCGGCCACGGCTGCTCCGACCCTCTGAAGGGGAGACGGGCCCCCCCAAGCACCGGAGGCTCCCAGAGCACAGCGGCAAACCGGGAAGTCCATTTTCCCCGCTTCCGAGAAGGGAAGTGCCGGGAACAGCCCGGGAACGGCGGCCCCGGAGGACAAACCCGGCTAAAGGGCTCCCTCTTCCCGCAGCCGCCAACATCGGCGGGGCTCCCGCGGCACCCCCAGGAACCCCCGCGCCTCCGGGGAGGCGGATCTCCGCAGGCCGCGGCCTCCTTCCGTGACGGGGCCGCAGCAGGGAAAGCCCCGACGAGGCGTGAGTCAGCGGGCGGAACGGTCCCCAGGCCCCTCCCGGGGAGGTGGACGCCGTGGCCGGCCCTGCGGGAGCGGCGGTACGTGACGGAGAGGAGGCGGAGGGCCCGCCGCCGCCCTCACCTTCAGCTGGAAGAGCGTGTCTGGAAGGGAAGGAGAGCACAGCCTCAGGGACGGCGCACCGGGAACGACGGCGGGGCCGGAGGCCGGGGGCGTGGCTGGGGACCGGGGCTGGGGCTAGGCCCCGGCCCCGGCGTGCCCGTGCCCCCGCCCCCGGTAAGCCCCCGGCCCCGCCCCCCAGAACAAGCTCCAGCCCCCCCCCCACATACACACACCCCCCGGCGCGGCGGAGCCCCCTTTACCGTCCGTCCGCTCGCTCGCCCACCCTTACCGTCCATCCTGCCCCGCCGCCGCTTCCGGGTTCTACCGCCGCCGCTTCCGGGGTGCGCGCGCCGATTCTCGCGCGAGCGCCGCCTGGCGGGGAGGTCACGTGGGTGGGTCGGGTGCGACGCCCCAGGGGGGCGGGGTCACACAGGGATGGGGCCACACCGGGGCGGAGCCACAAGAGGGCGGAGCTATAGCGGGGCGGGGCCATACAGGGGCGAGGCCCCCAGGACGCTGCCGTGGTGCCCACCGCCCAGGCCCCAAGCCGTGCCTAGCAACCGTTGCCAGGGGCCAGCGCGGGGGGCGGGGTCTGCGAGGCAGGTGACACAGCGCATGCGTGGGAACTGTGAGGGCTGCACAACGCATGCGTAAAGGGTGGGCTCTGCAGCGGGAGGGCGGCACTGCGCATGCGTAAGGGAGCGGACGCCGCAGTGGGCGGCGGTAGTGCGCATGCGGGAGATGGCCGGGCAGGGGGCGTGGCGCCACAGCGCATGCGCGGGGCCAGCATGGCGGAGGGGAGCTCTGCCGAGGGGGAGCTGGAGCCGCTGCGGCTGAGGCGGCTGCGGGGCGAGGGCTTCTTCGAGGTGCCGGCGGCCGACCGGGTGAGGGGCCGGGGCCGTGTGGGCGGGCGGAGCGGGGTCCCTGGGCTTCCAGAAGTGTCTGGCGGGCGGGGGAGAGGGCCCCAGGGCCCTCAGGGCCTCGGGTGGTGGGTGGGCCCAGGGCCTGCTGAGGGGGGGCCGCGGCGGCCCCGGGCCGGCGGCTACCCAGCTTCACCCCTTGCCGGGGCGGCCTGGGAGCAGGGAGGGTGCTGGGCAGCGTGCGGTGCCTGCAGACCCGGCCCGCTGGCTGGGAGCAGCTTGTGCGGGGGACAGGGAGGCTCCTCGGTGGCGGCTGGGGCGGGCGGTGACAGGCACGGCATGCTGGCGCAGGGCTGGGGGCAGAAGACGCCAGAGGAGCCGCCTCTGTCCCAGCCGCTGGCTGAGCTGATGTGCCCGTGGTGTTTCTGAAACGCTGGTTTGCTGTGTAAGCACCGGAACAGCACCGCAGTCTGCCCGGTGACAGGGAGGGGTGTAGCTTAAGGCATTGAGTCCGCCACCGAGGTCATCTGTCCCTGGGACGGTTGGCGAGAAACCACTGAGGGCTGCCCCAGAGCTAGCACTCGCCTGTGACGTGGCTCTTTGGTTCCAGCTGGGAAGATGCCGGAGCGTGAAGGAATTCGAGAAGCTGAATCGGATCGGAGAGGGCACCTATGGCATAGTGTGTAAGTGCAGCACTGGCCGCTTTCTGCGGGCCGGAGTCAGAGCCAGTTCCTGGGCGGAAGGAGGGGCTGCAGCCCACCTGCCTGTGTCCTGGCAGCGGGAGCGTGTCAGCCTGGGGTTGGGGGGCGCCGTCACGGGGACTGAGGCTGAGAGGAGGCTCATCAGCGCAGGGGTCCCGCTGGACAAAACCAGCGTTTGTCTTCTGGTGCTGAGTGCGTGGCCTGTGCTGTTCTTCCAGACCGGGCCCGGGACACCCTGACAGACGAGACCGTGGCATTGAAGAAGGTGCGGATGGACAATGAGAAAGATGGTAATGGAGGAGCAGGGGAGCTGTGGCAGGGCCAGCTCCTATGGCGGGCAGAAGCGTCCCTGGCCCCTGCTCAAGGCAGTTGTGCAGCGTGGCTGTTACTCTCCGCAGGAATGCCCATCAGCAGCCTGCGGGAGATCACCCTGCTCCTGCAGCTTCGGCACCCCAACATCGTGGAGCTGAAGGAGGTGGTTGTAGGGAACCATCTGGAGAGGTGAGAGTCCTCCCTTCTGTCCCACCCCCTGCCTTCTCTGCCTTTCAGACCCTTCTCAGTCCCCTGAGGCGCCTCTTGCAGCACAGGCCTGCGCTGTGAGCACTGGGACACCGGAGAGGTGTCCTGGGGGAGGCTCCTGACTGTGTCTTGTCTACGACAGTATTTTCCTGGTGATGGGCTACTGCGAGCAGGACTTAGCTAGCCTTCTGGAGAACATGCAGACGCCTTTTTCAGAGGCTCAGGTAAAGGTTTGACCAGGCTTTAGGTAGATCACCCCTGAGAGGCTGCTGCCACTCCAGCCAGAATGTGGTGGCGTGGACTCCCCAGACCCTGTGATCCCCAGACCTTGTGTTTAGCTTCAGCAGGGCTGGGGAGCGCCGGGTGAGCTGGGATTCCTGGGCCGTGTGGGGAGCCTGGGCTTAGCTGGCTCTCGCAGAACGGTCCAGGGACTTTCCAGGCTGGGTTTGGGGCTGGAGCAAACTGTCAGGGGAACAGAGCTGGGAGAAATTGTATCCCCAGACAGCCTGTGAGCTGCTCTGGGAGGACATGGGACTGACACTGCAGAGGAGTGGCAGACCACAGAGGACGTGGCCCCACAGTAGCCGTAGGGCACCCGGCTGGGTTTAATCTCCAGGGGTTTGCCTGGCTGGTGCTGCTCTTCAAAGGTTGGTGCTCCTGTCCTCTGTCTCCAGGTGAAGTGCATCATCTTGCAAGTCCTCAAGGGCCTGCAGTACCTTCACGAGAACTACATCATCCACAGGTGGGAGCAGCGGGATGAACGCGGTGGGAGAGGGAGCGCAGGGAGAAGGGGCTGACAGGAGGGAGCCTGCTGAGCCCTCGGAACGTAGCGTCATTCTTCACCTCCCACACTGTGTCCTGGGTTAGAGCAGCACCACGTAGAGTAGCTCTGGGTGGGGGTTTGGTGGGAATTGGTGGCTCCGTGTGGGAGCGCCGGTGGGGCAGGGAGGCCACTGAATGATGAGATTCACTTCTCGTGATCGCTCAGCTCCGGGGCTCTGTGGCTGCCTGCACGCTCTGGGGAAACGCAGGTACAGGAGGAGCCATGCCTGAAGGACGGTGCTGACCAGCCGCTCTCTGTTCCCCAACAGGGATCTGAAGGTGTCCAACCTGCTCATGACCGACAAAGGCTGCGTAAAGATAGGTGAGCCCCCGGCAGCTGCCAGTCCGGCTCCCGCTGCGGATGCGCCCGCAGCTCTCCCTCCGCTCCATGACACGGTCGGAGCGAGGGGCTTGCCTCTGTCCTGATCTTGAGTCTCCACTGCAGCTGATTTTGGACTGGCACGCACCTACGGGATGCCGCCGAAGCCGATGACCCCCAAAGTTGTCACGCTTTGGTGAGCGGTCAGTGTGGGGGGGCTGCGCCGGCTGAGGGTGACGCGGGCAAGTCCTCGCAGTGCGGTGGGCGCTTCCTTTGCGCCGGCTCCGCCACGGTCCCCTTGAGATGGTGCTGTCCCCTGCGCAGGTACCGAGCGCCCGAGCTGCTGCTGGGGATGACGACCCAGACCACCAGCATCGACATGTGGTAAGGGGAGGGCAGGAGGGGGCCCAGGGCGGGGGGCTGCAAAGGGGGGGCTTCTGCCCCCGCTGACTCTTGCGTGTCATCTGCTCCGCAGGGCCATGGGCTGCATCCTCGCCGAGCTGCTGGCCCACAAGCCACTGCTGCCGGGCACCTCCGAGATCCACCAGATCGACCTCATCGTGCAGCTCCTGGGGACGCCCAACGAAAACATCTGGCCAGTGAGAGCGGTTCCCCTTCACTGCCTGTTCTGCCCACTCTCCCTGCCTCCGCCTCACGCTCTGTCCCCCTCAGGGTTTCTCCAAGCTGCCCCTGGTGAGTCAGTACACCCTGCGGAAGCAGCCCTACAACAACCTCAAGCACAAGTTCCCCTGGCTGTCAGAGGCCGGGCTGCGGCTGCTCAACTTCCTCTTCATGTACGATCCCAAGAAGCGGTAAGAGCCGTCGGCAGCTCTGTGTGGGCAGGACCCGGGGCGGGCAGGGGAGGAGGAAACCTGCCCGCGGACGGGGCTGCCTGCGTCACGCCACCCCTGCGGCAGGGCTGTCCCCAGAGCTGGGGGCAGGTCAGCGCCTTCAGGGGGGTGCCTGCCACGTCCCCTTGTCCCTGCAGGGCGACGGCAAAAGATTGCCTGGAGAGCTCCTACTTCAAGGAGAAGCCCCTGCGTAAGTAAACCCTCCACGGGGCAAGGCTTGGGGCGCTCTGGGCCGCGCTGACCCCCCCTCTCTGCCCCGCAGCCTGCGAGCCGGAGCTCATGCCCACCTTCCCCCACCACCGCAACAAGCGGGCGGCCGCCGGCGGCACGGGGACGGAGAGCCAGGCGAAGCGCAGCAAGCCCTGAGCCCTGGCCCACAGGAGGAGGCATGGCGCATGCCAGCCGGGATGGCTTTCCTCAGCAGAACAGCACCGCCACCGCGGGCTCTGTCCCTTCCCGGGACGGCTCCCAAATTCAATTCCCCACACCGGGATGGCCCGGCTGCGGCGGGGGAGCACTGTGACCCACTCCCCATACGCATCTTCTGCCCTGGAGCTGGACGGGCTCCAGCACAGGGCTGGGCGAGGTGGATTTCAGCCGTGTGCCTGCCAGGGTGGGAGAGAGGGGAGATGGGGCCAGGGGCCCCCCAGGCGCCGCAGGGGGAGGCCGGGGTGCTGGCGGGGCCAGCCTGTCCCCTGGGGGCCCTCGGCCAGTGCTGGCTGCGTGGTGTAACCCCGACTTTGCCATCAATAAAAGCATCTGCCAGCAGCAGCGGTGGGGAGTGAATTGCCTCGTCCCTTGGCTCCAGCTTGGGCTGGGAGAAGCTGTGGCCCCGCTCTGCCTCCCGAAACTGGCCTTAAGTGAAGCCCAGCCCCACTCTCCTGGGAGGCAGACCTGCTCCCACGGGGCAACGTGGCATCGGACGGCACCGCCGGCTGTGTCCCTTCCCCAGGAGCGGGCACGTTGGGGACACTGCTCCCCCCGCCCCCCTGGCAGGGCAGCAGAAGACCACCACGCCGTGAGGCAGCCGCGCTTTACTGAGATGCACCGAGCAGTTTACAGCGGGAACACCGGGGCTGGAGCAGGGGCCCGTCCTCCCGCAGCCCGGCAGGCTCCTACCGCCCCGAGGGTGAAGCAGAGCACGGCACAGGCCCCGCTACCTCCCAGGGGGACGAGTTCGGTGTCCCTTGGGCTGAGCGGTGGCTGTCCCCATCCCCTTCCGGCCGCAGGGGGACGGGCGCAGCCAGTGGCAGCACCCCAGGGTTGCTAGGACCGAGGGCCGGAGCTGTCGGCCAGCAGCATGTCCACCTCTGTCCGCTGCAGCCAGAGCCGCTGCTGCCTCTCGCTGCGCAGCTCCTGCCCGCGGTGGCGGGTGCGGCAGACCTGCCCGGCTGCGCAGGCACCGGCGTGGAGCTGCTGGCAGGTGGTGCAGCAGTAGGAGGGCAGCGTGCCCCGGCGCAGGCAGGAGTGCAGCTGGTAGCAGGGCAGCTCGGGGGCTTCCTGGGGCGTGGCGGGGGGCGAATCCTGGGGTTCCCCCGGCACCTGGGGGCTTCTGCTCCCCATGGCTAGGGTGGAGAGCGGGCCGCCGGCCCCGCCAAGCTCCTGCTCCAGGAAGAGGCGAGAGGAGGAGGAAGAAGAAGAGGCGTCCAGGTGAGGGTTGCCCACGGAGGGCACCGGCTCCTGCCCACGCTCGCCATCTCTGCTGCGGTCCCAGCCCCGCCCGGGCACGTCCTGAGCACCCCGCGGGCTGCCAGGGTCCCTCCACAGCGCTGGGGGGGCTGCGTCCTCTCCCCCGGTGTCCTCGGGACCGGCCAGCATCTCCCGGTAGAGATCCACGCCGTCACCACAGCGGGCAGCCGCCTCGCGCTGCGTCCCCAGCCGCCGCAGCATCTCCACGCAGGCCTCCGCGTCCCCGGCTAGCCGGCGTGCCTCCAGCAGGTCCTCGGCGCGCAGCCGGCGCGGCTGCAGCCGCAGCACCACCTCCGCCAGGATCTCACACTCCAACCGGCAGGCGAAGAAGCCGCAGGCGGCGGCGACCAGCTCGGGTCCCGGGGGCGGCCGGGAGATGGCCAGGCAGTGCGGGTCGCGCCGTTCGTAGCCCAGCCGGCCGAAGCTCCGCACCAAGTCGGCTTCGGGGAGCGCCGGGCGCAGCAAGTGCACGTACGCGCCGGAGAAGGTCTGCAACGAGAGCGGGGGGGGCCACGGCTGGAGACGCCCCGCGCCCCCACCCCGCCGGGCCCCCCGCCCCCCCGGCGAGGCCCGGGCCGCGGTTCCTCACCTGGACGGTGCCGAACTCCCTGCGCCAGGGGAAGAGGTAGAGGTTGACGGCCGCCAGCTCCAGCAGCCGGAAGGCGCCGGCCAGGCCCCGCAGCGCCGGCCCCGGGTCGGGGCGGCCCCGCAGCCCGCGGGCCAGCAGGGCGGGCGCGTCCTCCTGCAGGGCCCCCAGCAGCGCCGGCTCCGACCGCAGCCGCTGCCGCAGCCGCTCCCCGAAGGAGGGGTCGGAGCAGACCCCGCCGCGGCCCCGCCGGAACTCCCGCTCCAGGCAGCGCCGGTACTCCTGCCCGTACTCCTGCCGCAGCGCCGAGCCCGCGCACATGCTGGGGTGCAGCAGCGTCAGCCCCCCCCGCGCCCCGCTCCCGGCCCCCGCCACGGCCTCAGCACCCGGCACCGGCCGCCGCCGCCCCGCGCTCCCCCGGCCCCGGTTCCCGCCGGCCCGGCCCCGCGCCCCGCACGGGCTCCCCTTCCGCTTCCCGCGCCACGCCCACCGCGGGCAGTGACGTCGCCGAGAGGGGCGGCGCCCGTCCGCGGCTCCGCCCCCACAGGGGCGGGGCTGAGCCTGCGTCGACAGCGCCCCCCGCAGGACGGGGGGAGCAGCGGCGCCCCAGGGCGGGGGGGACCCCCGGGACCGCCCCCCCCCGGGTCACCCCCTCCCCCGGGCGGCGCGGGGCGGGGGTCTCGGTGGGTCCCGCCCCACGGGGACCCCCCGCCCCACGGGGACCCCCCGCCCCAGGGCCCCAGGGAGGGGGAGCAGCACCTGCCCGTGGGTGGCGAGGAGAGGGTCCCCCGGTGCCGCCTCCTCACTGCAGGGACTCCACGTAGGACAGGGCGCTCTGCAGGGACGTCAGGCAGTACCCCTCCTCCCCGATCAGGTACCTGCACCGCACACCGCCACGGCCACCGCACCGTCACGGCTGGGGCACCCCCACAGCCAGGACACCGTCACGGCTGGGACACTGCCGCAGCCACCGCACCGCCACGGTTGGGACACCGCCATGGCCGGGACACTGCCACGGCCACCGCACCGCCACGGCTGGGACACCGCTATGGCCCAGACACCATCACGGCAGGGACACTGCCACAGCCACCGCACCGCCACAGCTGGGACACTGCCACGGCCGGGACACTGCCACAGCCACCACACCGCCACAGCTGGGACACCGCTATGGCCCAGACACCATCACGGCCAGGACACCGTCACAGCCACCACACCGTCATAGCAGGGACACCGCCACAGTCACCACACCACCACGGCTGGGACACTGCCATGGCTGGGACACTGCTACGGCCCAGACACCGTCACGGCAAGGGCACTGCCACAGCCACAGCACCACCACATCTGGGACACCGCCACAGCCCGGACACCATCACAGCCAGGACACCGCCACGGCCGCCGCACCGCAGCCCTGCGCCCACGGGAGCCACAGCTCCCACCCGGCTCCCCTTCCCACACCTCCAGCCCTGGCAGCCCTGTGCCGGGAGAGGGGACAGTGCCCCCCAGCCCAGGGGCACCCGCGTGGCCCAGCACCCCCCGGCACCTACCCCTCGTGGATGAACTCCTCCATGGCAGCGCACTCGGACAGCAGCTGGGGCAGCCCCGTCTGCAGCACCACGTAGGACAGGATGGGCAGCAGGTCGTCGGCCCCGCTGCCGTCAACGGGAAGCATCAGCCACGCCGGCAACGGCAACCAGCGGCCCCAACACCTCACCGGCAACGTGAGCCATCAGCCCCACCACCCCCAGCCCCACATCTGCACCCTGGCCGTGGGGCTGGCTGCCCCCCGTACTCACATGGCAGCAGAGGCGGGGGTCCGGCCATCCCGGGCACCGCAGTACTCCTCGGCACACTCGCAGATGCCGCGCAGGGCTCGCACTGCGGCACAGAGCGGGCGCTGAGGGTCACCCCACAGCCTCCCCGGACCCTCCCGCCAGCCCGGACCCCCCCGGCTGCGCACCGATGCACTCCAGCTTCCTGCGGGGACAGGTTTCCAGCGGGATGAGGCGCAGGTCCTCGATGGCGGAGCCGTACGCGGGGCGGCCGGGGGCCGGGGGGAAGAGCCGGGAGGACAGCCCCATGTCGGCGGGGCCGGCGTGCCGGTGCCGCTCCATGCTCCGGGCCAGGGCCGCCTCGCGGGGCCGGTGCACGCTCCTGTGGGCAGAGAGGCGAGGGGCTGGCAGGGAGGGGGCCGGGGTGGCCGCGGGGGGCCCGGCCCCGGGGCCGCGGTACCTGTAGAGGGCCAGCAGCGGGGCCCAGAGCGGGGGGAAGAAGGCCTCCTCCAGGCAGGCCAGGCACTGGTCCTTGCCGGCGGCGGTGTTCAGCCCCTCGAAGGCCAGCAGCGTCAGGGCCAGCAGTCTGTCTGGGAAGGGGTGAGTTACGCAGCACGCTCGGCGGACACCCGCGAGACCCCCCCTGTCCTCCTCACCCTGCACCCCGAGTCCACCCTGGCTAAAACAACAGGGAGGGAGAGAGCCCACGGCTGGGGAGGGCCCCTGGCCAGCCCCCCGACCCCAGCGGCCATCCCTCACCGATGGCGTTGTGGATGTCCCGCACGACGCCCTTCAGCTGCTCCGGCAGCGCTGCCTCCTGCCCAGGGCCGGCCGGGGGCTCCGCAGGGGCCCAGCCCTCGGGCGACGCCAGGAACCGCTCCAGGTCCTCGAAGGAGCTCTCCCGGGGAGTCTGGGGGGCTGCCGCCGGCCCCAGCCAGCCGCCCTCCGCCCTTGGGGTGCCAGGGCCGCCGTCGGCAAGGGGCGTGCTGGACAGGCTGTGCCGCAGCCCGGCCGGGCCGTGCTCGGGCACCGAGAACATGCAGTGGAGGCTGCGGGAGGCTCGGAGCCGGCGGCCCCCCGGCTCGGCGGGCAGCGAGCCCCCCGTGTCCAGCGAGAGGAAGGAGAGGCCGGTGGGGGAGGCAGGGGTGGCGTCGGCGGCGCTCTGGCTGACGGCCGGGTAGAGGCGGGCGTACACCGCGCACTGCAGCTGCCGCAGGAGCTGGGCGATGGGGTGTTCGGGGAAGCTGGAAGCAGAGGGAGGGGGTGGGCAGGGGGCATCGGCAAGTTGCCGCAGCCCCCTCGCTCCGAGCGGGGCCCTTCCCCACCCCAGCGCTACCTGAGGAGGCAGGAGAAGAGCCCCGACACCAGGGAGAGGTCCGCCGGGCTCCGCTTCAGCCTGGCCTTCCACTGCCTCGGCCAGTCCTGGGGAGCGTCCGCGGCTGGTCAGTGGGGATGGCACGGCACCCTGCCCCATAGCACAGCACCCTGCCCCATGGCACGGCATCCTGCCCCCACGGTGCCTGGGGACAGCACAGCACCCTGCCCTAGCAGCACCCAGGGGTGTCAAAGCCTCTTGCCCCACAGCACCCAAGGACAGCACGCATCCTGCACCCAAGGCACGGTCTCTCTCCCCACAGCACCCACGGCAGCAGCCTCCAGCGCGTACTCACGTGGTCCTGCTCGTACTCGAGGACGGCGGCGTAGAGGGCTCTCTGCTCCTGCTCCTCAGGGGTGAGGGCCACGCTGCTGGAGAATCTCCTGGGGATGCAACGGCCCGCGGTGAGGGGACCTGCCAGGGTGGCCCCCGTGGTCCCCGACGCGACGCCCCGGCCCCCTCACCTGTTGGCAGCCTCCTGCAGCCGCAGCCGCCGCTCCTCCATTTTCCGCTGCAGCTGGGCCACATCAGAGTTAAGGCTCCGGAGCCCTGGCACCATCGTGGCACCCAGCCAGTGCCGCTCGCCCACCGCCCCAGCACAGCCACGGCCGCCCGGGGGCCGGGATCAGCCCTTCTCCCACCTCCATCCCCCCGATCAGCCGGTGGAAGAACAGCACCCGGACCCCAAAAGCCTGTGTGGGATCGGTGCAGCCCAGGGACAGGGCACAGGCGCCTGGGCAGCGTGTGGAGCTGGGAGGCGTGGGGCTCTGCCGGAGCCCGGTACGGCCGCGGGGCCGGCCCTCAGAGCTCTCTCCCGCCGGGAAGGATACGGTCTCCTCCCGGGCCTTGGCGATCACCAGGTTCTCCATCATCTGCCGCTGCAGGGACAGCGTCTGTGAAGCAGGCGGCGTGTCGGGGACGCCTACCCAGAGCCCACGGCCACCAGTGTGGCAGGCGTGGAGCAGGGGGTCCCCCGGGCACCGCAGGGACCCTCTCCCCTCCCGGCCCGCCGGCAGCAGCCCTCCCTCCCCAGCCTCCCAGCCGGGGGGGCTCCCCACTTGCCAGGGAGGTCTTCTGCAGGGCCTGGCTGGGGTTCAGCCGTGCCACCCGTGCCTCGTAAGCAGCCTTCAGCTTCTGGTTCTGCAGAGACGCCTCCTCCAGCGGCGTCAGCTCCCTGCTGGGAACCAGCCCTCAGCACCCACCGCCGGGCACGGTGACACGACCCGGGGCCCCTTCCCTGCCGTGCCCCCCGCCAGCGCCCCGTGTCCGAGCCCACGTACTTCCGTGCGCTCTGCGCCTCGGCGATCTGCAGCTTCTGGAAGATCTCCGGCGGCAGGAAGGGAGAGAGCTTCCCCCCCTCGTCCGAGAAGACCCGGCGGTGCCTGGGGAGGGGAGCCGGGCCCCCGCTCCGCTCCTGCGCGGCCGGTTTTGCCTGGGCTTTCCCTGGGGAGGGAAGGAAAGGTCAGCTGCCCCCCCGCCACCAGCCTGGCCCCTGGGTGCGGGCCCAGCTCCCCGCAGCGGGACCCCACAACCCCTCCCTCACCCAGCGCCGCTGCGATGGACTTGACTCTCTCCAGGCACTGCTCCGCGAGCTTCAGCATCTTCGGGGTCTCGGGGGTGACCCCCTCGCCCCCATCTGTGGGGAGGGGCAGGGCGTTAGGGTCACCCGCAGGGTCCCCCCGCCTCTGCCCACCGGCCCCGGCTCGTTCTGCCGTGGATCCCGCGGGCGCGGAGGAAGCGGGGGGCCGGGGGGGGCCGGGGGGGGCCGGGGGGGGCTGGGGGGCCCGGGGGGGGCCGGGGGGCCGGGGGGCCCGGGGGGGGCCGGGGGGCCGGGGGGGACGGGGGGGCCGGGGGTCCTGCCCTACCTGTCCCCGCCGCCTCCTCCTGCAGGGCCTGGGCGATGAAGGCGATGCTCTTCAGGTACTCCACGTAGGCCTCCTGCCAGAGAAGGGGGTGAGCCGCGGGCCCCCGGGCCGCAGCCCCGGTGAGACCCCCGCCGCCCTCCGGGCCCTGCCGGGGGGGGGGGGCAGGATCGGGCCCTTCCCCGGGGTGTCGGGGCTGCGGGTGGGCCCGGGGACGCCCAGATCCCGCAGCCTGCCCGGGGCGTCTCACACGGCCTTCGGCGGGAGCCGGTGCCCCCGGAGCCGGGGGGACCCAAAGGGGAGGCCGGGCCCGGGGCTGCGGGGGGAGGCCCGGGGGTCCCGCCCCGCGCTCACCCGCGGCCGCCCGGCGCTGTCCATCTCCAGGGCGCCGCTCGCCGCCCTCATGGCGGTCTGCAGGGCCCGGCCCGCCCCGTGCCCCCCGGGCCCGTCGCCGCCCGCCGCGGCCATGGCGGCCGCCGCCCGGAACGGCGCGACCGGGCCGCGGCGCCGGGGGAGCGCGGCGGGGCCGGACCGGCGGCGGGGTCCTCCGGCCGGCAGGGGGCGCTGCGCCGGGCGGGGCGGGGCGGGCCGGGCCCGCGGCGGCGGCGGCGGCGGCGATGAAGCGCGATCGGCGCGGGCGGTTCCTGGCGGCCGCGGGCGGCCCCGGCGCGGCGTCCCCCGAGCCCCGGCGGCGTCCCGGCACGGCGGCCCGCGGGACCGAGGCGGCGGCGGCGCGGCCCGAGCCCCCCGCGGGGTGGGCCCCCACGGCGGCCGCCTGGGCACGGCCCGGCGGGGCCCCGGAGGCAGGTGAGGCCCGGGCGGGGCGGGCCCGCGGGGGGCCGGACCGGGGGTCGGGGGCGCAGCCCCGCGGGGTGAGGCGGGCGGGCGCGGCCCGGCCCAGCTCCGCGCCGAGGCGCCGGGCCCGGGAAGCCCCGCGGCGGGAGGGGAGCGGGGTCACGGCGGGAGCAGCGGCCGCCGCTCCCGGGGCGGGGGTTGGGGGGGGGGGGGGCACGGGCAGGCCGGGGCCTCCCGCCCCGGAGCCGCGCATGGCCCGTGCCCCGCCGCACCCCGCTCCCGGGGCCGGCACCCACCGGGACGGGCTGCGGGTGGGTGCGTGGGGCCTGGCGCGGCCGGGCCCCGCTGCACCCCCCCCCCCCACCGCCACCGAGGGCCCCTCCGCTCTGCCGCCGCTCCCGGCGCCCCGTGGCCCCGGCAGGCGGTCGGGCGGCGGCTCTGCCCCGCGCCCCGGCCCGGATTTCCCTGCTGGGGGCAGGGCCCGGTGGCGGCTGCGAAGGCCTGGGAGGCCCCTGGGGCGGGTGAGGAGCCCGGCGAGGGGGTCGGCAGCACAGCGAGGGGGAGCGGGCGGGAGCTGACCCCCCCTCCGTCCGCGGGGTGCTCTGCCGTCCTCCGGGCCCGCTTTGGAGGCGGCCGATAGCCGAAAGCTCCGCTGCCGGTGTGGCTGGGGGCAGGAGAGAAGTTTGATCCCCAAACGGCGCGACACCGGGGGTCTAAAGACAAACCACCGACGGCCGAGGAAGCGCTCGCGCAGCGACAACGCCTGCGCTCCCTCCGGGAAAGCACCCAGGCTGGCGCGCACCGACCCTCCCGCCCTGCGTGGGGGGCAGCTGCCAGCCCCCCAAAACACTCACCCCCGCGCACACTACCCTTCCCCGCCTGTGCCCCCTCCCCGGGGGCTCTGCAGGCTGTCCCCACCGGCCTGCGGTGCGCGGTGGGACCCCGAATCGCTCTGAAGGCTCATGGTGCGGTCTCGGCGATGGCTGGGGGGCTGCAGGCAGGACGCTGCTCCCTCCCCGTCCCCGGGCAGGAGGGTTTAGAGCACAGCCGTGTGGCATCAGGGCCGGGAAGAGGCTGCGTCTGGGAGTTTTCGCCGCGCTCAGGGCGCAGCGGAGGGATGGAGCCGTGCTCTGCGGAGCAGGGATGCCGCGGGATGGGGAGGGAGGCAGCTGGGCGGGAGAGCGGCGCGGTCACTGAAACGGGAGCGGGAGAGATGCTTTGCATCCTGCCCCGCTGCTCTGGGTCAGCCTCGCTCCCCACTTGGAAGCTGCCGCAGCTCCGCGTCTCCGGCTCCCTGCCCCGCTCCAGGCTGCGGGGCACCGTCAGGGTGGCTGAGAAATGGCGAGTCTCGGAAGAGGCTGCGAGAGCCGGGGCGGCTCAGGCTCGCGGAGGCTGAGGGACGCAACCACCGGCTATAAATACTTCAGAGATAAACTCTGGGGAGGGAGAAGAACTACTTAAGCCGAGGGACGGCGTCAGCAGAAGCACAAACGTGTGGGAGCGAGCCGCGGGAATGCCGCAGCCGGGAGGAGCATCCTCTGCTGGGGCAATCGGGTCAGAAAGGCTGATTTTTAGGGTCAGACGGTTGTGGAGCAGTGCCCCGATCTGCAGGGGGGGTCACAGGGCAGGTCTCTCTCTCCTGCCCAGCTTTTCTGTGCTGGTGCTGAAGCCAGGGCTCCGGAGGCAGCCTGGATCAAGGGAAGGAGAACATCTTCCAGCATGCCGGTGCCTTCAGGCCGTAGCCTGCTGCCATACTCTTGCGGAAGGCACCCAGCAGCTGTGTTCGATCCTTCTCTGGCAGGAATTGGCAGAGCCCTGAGCACCGGGTATTGTCGCCTCTGCCACGGGAAGTTCTCCTCCAGGAGCCTGCGCAATGCTTTCGGGAAGGTGCCTGTGATGGGAGAGAACTCGGAGAAGCAGCGCCGCGTGGATCAGGTCTTCTTCACCGACTTCCAGCGGCTGGTCGGCGTGGCCGTGCGGCAGGACCCCGCGCTCCCCCAGTTTGTCTGCAAGAAATGCCATGCCCAGTTCTACAAATGCCGCAGCGTCCTCAGGACGTTTATCCAGAGGGTGAACGCCTCTCCCACGGGCCATGTAAAGTCGAAAGGAAAGTACGTTGCGTTTCTTTCTTCCCCAGAGTTATCGGGAGTAGTAAATTGCCGCGTGTTGGCACATGGTCCCTCCGTCACCCCCGAGACCCCACTGTGCTGTTCTGGCTTTTGCAGGAGCGGCGCGGCCCAGGCCCAGCCGGGCGCGGAAGGAGGTGCCTCCTGTCTGGGTGAGTGCCTGCTCCCGGAGCTGCTTTCCTTTTCTTTTCTCCCTGGGGGGGAGCGGGTCCCTCCCTGTCCCTCCCTTTGCTGGCCCAGGGGACTGACTGTGCGCGTGCTGCCTCTCCCCTCCCGCAGTCGACCTGATCACCTCCAGCCCGCAGTGCCTGCACAGCCTGGTGACGTGGACGCACGCGCACGCCGGGAGCTGCCCGTCGGTGCCCAGCCTGCAGAGCGTGCTCTCCTCCGAGTACTGCGGCATCATCCGTGCCGTCTGGGGCTGCGGGGACGGGCACGACTACGTCATGGATACGGATTCGGACTGTAGCACGGTGCTGGTCGACAACGCCTTGTCTGTCAAACGGGAGTGGAACAAGAGCACGGCGCAGCGCTTGACTGACAACGGGGCAGGGGCAGACAATGCGGAGGCTGTTTCTGCTCCCAAACCCCAGCACGCTCCAGCACGGACAACTCCTTGCCAGCAGCCGGCAAACAAAGGGACCACATCCGTGCCACTGAATGTGGAGAATGAGCTGCCGCAGAACAGGGATTCATCTCGCTCGCAACTGGACAGCGCTGCCTCCTTACAGGAGAAAGCCCTGCCGCAGCCCGTGTCACCACTGAGCAGTGCCACAGGTAAGGGATTTGCCTTCCGATCTCCCTCCAGGCGCCTAGGGAAGGGCAAGGAGCTGGAGAGCTGGCCCAGGGAACGATGATGGGGCTGAGCCCCTTCCTCGGAGAGACTGCTGCTCCTCGGGGAGGACGCAGACCCCGGCGGGGGAGTGCAGGTTTCCCAGAGAATCGCCTCTGATCGGGGACGCTGAGCCTTGCCGAAGGGGAAGGGGGAACGCGGAACGCGGGTTCAGCCAACCACGTCACACAAAAAGAGCCGGCCTCCTCGCCCGGTGCGCTGTTTGCCCCTCTGACAGAGGGGTGAGACCTGGCCCTTCTTAGCAGGCTGCGCCTGGCTGGCGAGACCCTGCTGCCTTGCTCTTGCTGTGGGGCATGTGCCTGTCGAGTGGTGCAGAACGGTCGCTGGTTCTCCAGCACCACATTTGCCAGACGTTTCTTTCTGCTCGATCCCAAACCCCGTCCGTATTCTGGCAAGGAGGGGCTTCCCCACAGTGCTGCGGCTGCTGGTGATGCCGAACAGCAGGAGCCCCTTCTGTCCGCAAAGGAAAGTTGTCGGGCAGGCTTGCTTGTGGGCCAAGATCATGTGGGTTTACTGCTGAACTCTCCTCTCTTCTGGAAGTGGCGTGTGGGGATTAACACCGATTTTGAGTTACAGAAGTCGGGCTGTGTTTAGCTCTGACGGCCATGGGAGATGTCCGCTGCTGGAAAGAGGAATGGCAGCTGGGACTCGCCTGGGGACAAGTCTTTCACTGACAGAGCGGGCGTCACGGGGGAAACCAAAAGATGCTCGTGGGAACTCCAGTGTAAAGGCTCTCCCGTCCCTGGGGTGCAGGGAAAACGGTCTCCGCGCACACGAAACATGGAGTTTGGTTTAAATAATCATTAACTTGTTGCGGAGCACATGTTTTCATGAACCCCAAGTGGTTGGTTCCTTCTCAGCAGCTGTCTCCACTGGCTTGTTTTTGCTGCTTTTCCTTGTAACGCACCGTGTTCTCCTTCATTCCCTAGGACAGTTGAGTGGGAAGCAGGTTCTGTCTGCAACGTCGGATGAGCGGGTAAAAGACGAGTTCAGTGACCTTTCTGAGGGGTGAGAGAAGAGTGGGTTTAAAATAGCCTAAATGTCTTCTTTGCGAGTGTGAATGACCCGCCTCGGAGAGCTCTTTCTCCACGAATGACCTGGCCCTCGAGGCCCCTTGGAACCGGCGTCGGAGGCGCAGAGCAGTGGCTCTGCAGCGGCTGTGATGAAGCTCACGCCGCTGACGCGCTGAACTCCCCTCCTCGCCACCTCTGCCGCAGAGGGGGGGTTGCACAGCGGCGCTTGTGTTCTCTCTGTTGGCTGCTTCCAGCAAAGCTGGTCCCCTTTCGTTTCCCCCTCTGCTCTGGGGAAGGAACGGTGCAGGGGGCGGCGGGGGCTTGCCTGGTCCTGGGTGCCGCTGCTCCAGCCCCTCAGCCTTGGAGCAATTCCCCTTCGCGGCTGCTCCAGGCTGGGGCTCCGGAAGAGTGGTCGGTGCGGGAACGCTGGCAAGGGGTGGCACTTGGAGAAATCGCCCCGGTTGCTCACGGGGAGAGCGATGAAATGGGAAGCGGGAGTGGGAGGGACACTGGCAGCTTAGCAGTCTTTATGATCAAAGACTTGGCTAAGTCCTTCAAACGTAGGTACTTAAAGTGAGGCTTGTAAATAACTGATAATTGAGTCCAGTCATTCTGAGTCTAAAGGACCAAATAGCTGAGTGCAGACTTAGTTCAGTGTGTCAGCTAAATCTGTCAGCTGTCACATTAAACGTGCCACAACAATTTATTGCCTGTTTCCTGGCTTCAGAATTAATTGCTTCTTGTATGGCTTAGGGCTTAAAAGGAGGAAAAAGAAAAACCCAAACCCCTGTGGCTGCTACGTATGAGGAAATACAGAATGACCTGCAGTTTAATTAACCTGCGCCAGACAATTATATTACATTCTTGCTCTACCAAATTACTTTTCCCAGTATAGAGAACGGTGGCAACATCCCTCAACAATGAATAGATCTTTTCAGTAACAGCCGTTTTTTGTTCTCCTGACAGTGGTTCAATTATTCTTACAGCGATCTAGTCCTAAAAGGACCTGATGTTGCTGTTTGCTGAGTTCACCGGCGCTGTATTTGCTTGGGGAGATTACGGGGGAGGAGAACACGTGGAGCCTCGGCTGCCGTGCCGTGGGGGAGATGGATGCGCTGGGAACGACGGAACACGTACTGCTGCTGCTGCAGACGCTGGTGCTGACGTGCCAGCCCGGTGCTGTGTCGGTAAAGGGCATCTTCTCTCTCTCAGGGACTTCTTGAGCGATGATGAAAATGAGAAGAGAAATGTGCAATCTTCAGATGACTCCTTCGAGCCTTACCCCGAAAAGAAGTAAGCAGGTCACTGTGTGGTTAGCAGAGCTCTCTGTGGATGAGCGGGAGGGCTGGGGCCGTGGTGGAGTCGGCTAGACCAACACAGTCGCTTTCCTTTACCGCCTCAGTTCCCCCCACGTCCCTGCCTGGAGGTCACAGCCGTGTTCCCCAAGCTCCCCAGGGGGCTGAAGCTGGACCACATCCCTCATCCCCAGGCCCAGCACTAATTATCGCAGCGCAGCTCACGTGTACCTGATGGTGTGCGTGCTGCTGCTTTGCCAGGGCAAGCTAAGCCGTCAGATCAGGTGTAACACTCGGGGATGATTAGGTGGGAGGACTAAAACAGAGATCAAGTATTAAACTGCTGTCCTTGTTCCTTCTTGGAGGGTTTCTAGCAAGAAAAGTGACAGCAAAGAAGCAAAGAAGGCGGAAGAGCCCAAAATAAGGAAGAAGCCGGGGCCTAAGCCAGGCTGGAAAAAAAAAATCAAATGTGAAAGGTAATAAGGAGCCGGCGGCAGCCGGGCAGCACCCCCACGCTCGGCACGCCAGCTGACGGCAGGCCTCTGCTTTGCAGGGAGGAGCTGCCTACCATTTACAAGTGTCCTTACCAGGGATGCACGGCTGTCTACAGAGGGGCAGATGGCATGAAGGTGAGTTCAGGGCTTGCTCCCGTCTCAAACCTGTAGCTTTGAGTGTTGCAGAGCAGTTTCCATATGAGGAGGGGATCCCTGACAGATTTAATTCACTGCCTCGCTTCACAGGAGGCGGCAAGGGACTAAACGAAGCAGTTTGAGGCCTTTTTCTGTGCTCCCAAAAGCAACAGGAGCTGCTCTGGCTCTGCGTGCTCCTCCTGTTCTGGAAGTCTGCCGCTGGCTCGGCAGCAGCCCTTGGACCAAGCTCCACTGTGTCCTGTTAACAGCCCCGCTGCCAGGCATAGATTTGGATGCAAGTGTCCGGTTTTTCACAGTGAAGCGGTGCTGATGCGCGAGCCTGCCAAGATGAGGGTCTCTTTTTTGGGGGGATCCAAGTTTTTCACTGGGGAAAATGCAGCCCAGTGGTTAGAAGCTCTGTCCTTTCTTTACAGAAACACATCAAAGAGCATCACGAAGAGGTTCGGGAGAGGCCCTGTCCTCATCCTGGCTGCAACAAGGTGTTCATGATTGACCGGTACCTGCAGCGTCACGTGAAGCTCATTCATACAGGTGTGTCCCAGCAGGCTCCGTTCACGCCAGGCGATGGGTGGTGCAAACACCCAATGATTCATTGCATAAGGCTTGTGCAAGACTCTCTGCGGGGTGTAGAACGGTCTGCCTTGCCGGTAAACCTGTAATAAGCCTTCCTGTGTGGGATGTGAGGCAGGGGGAGGAATTCAGACTCCATCAGTAAGCGTGGGCAGCTGCGTGTATGCATTTCATGTACGAAGAAATCGGCCGAATCGATAACTCTCTCCCTTTTTCCATTGCAGAGGTACGTAACTATATCTGTGATGAATGTGGGCAGACCTTTAAGCAACGCAAACACCTCTCGGTCCACCAGATGCGGCACTCGGGAGCAAAGCCCCTCCAGTAAGTGCACACCAACCATCCGTTTGTAGCTAGGAAAAGGGAGACAAGGGGTAGTGAAGCTCTGCTGAGCTCTCCCAGTCACTGTCCTTGGCACAGAGTAATTCTGTGATACAAGCCCTGCCTGTAGCTGGCAGTGTCCTGGCTGAATGGACACTTTAAATGTCCATCCACAACATGTGCTCCAGCTCAAGAGCTTCTTGTTGCTGAGCACGCCTTGCACCTCCTTTTATTCCTGTTGCCCTTCAGCGTTCAGCAGGTGAATGCTCAGCTACCAGCCATGAGCTGCAGGCCTGAGGAGGAGAATCGTGTTGCGTGACTGGGGGAGTTGTGGGAGATGCAATGAGCAAGCAGCTCTGAGGCTGTGGTCTTCTTCTCGTGGGCTTATTCAGCGTGACAAAGAGCGAACACCACGGCCATGGCTTTAGGCTCGGTGCTAAGCCCCTCCTTTGCCTTGCAGGTGTGAAATCTGTGGTTTCCAGTGCAGACAGCGAGCATCGCTGAAGTACCACATGACCAAACACAAAGCTGAGACAGAGCTGGAGTTTGCCTGCGACCAGTGTGGGAAGCGCTTCGAGAAGGCCCATAACCTTAATGTCCACATGTCCATGGTGCACCCTCTGACCCAGACTCAGGACAAAGCCAAGCCACTGGAGCCAGAGCCCATTCTCCTCCTAAATACTTCAGGGACTTCAGAAAGCCAGGCGGTAAAGCCAGAAGTGACTGCACAGCAGGAGCCCACCTGAGGGGGACAGGGATGCTTTCCCAGTCCAGCCCTGTAGAAACCATACGGCAGAGTGGAGATTTTTAATCTACATTTTAGTCTCCCAAAGAACTCAGTGGAATTAGCTTCAGCTTGCTCAGAAAAAGCTTGTTATCATGCTGTGATTCTCCATGCTCACGTCTGATTCAGCAGTGTTGTACTAAGAGTCTGTCTAATCCCAGGGGAATGGATGTTCGGCAGCACCCCTTCCTGGTCCCCCTTCTCCCCATGCACACAGTTGCAGAAACAGAGTTGGCCACAACTGTTCCCTGCCTGCACAAGCCGCTGCCTGTACAGAGGTGCCCTCAGGTGGCTGTAGGGCTACATAGGACAGTGGAGCAACTGTAAGCAGACATTTTGTTTTGAAAAAAAAAAAATTATGATTCCCAAAGCAAGTCTAAACTGAAATTTGTAACCTACTTTTTATTGTAACAAGAGCTTCATGGTTATGCTTGTAATAAATTATTTACAAAGTAATTTGAAAGGAACAGCACTGGTGAGAAAGGTGGCACCTTGTCTGTCCCTTCAACCCTAGTCAGGGTGTTCTGCTCAGCTTGCTGTGCCGCTGCCCTGCCCGTCACTCAGAACAGGACCAGCTCTTCGTCCAGCTCCATGGCCACAGCAGGCCTTGAGAAGCGCAGGAGGGTGGCTGCCAGCTCAGGGTCAAGTTCTTCACAGGTGGCCAGTAGCTGGGGAGAGGGCAAGCAGCTGGTATTAGACCTGCTCGTGCTGCCTCAAAGCGCGTTACAGCAACGCTAGGTCATTTTGCTGGTTCTTGGCAAAGTGGAGGGAGAGGAGAGGGAAGCTGTTGCCGACTCGCACAGAAATAACATGGTCTCCTGGCTGACAATGCAGTGCTTGTGGGAAACTTCAACATCTGCCACTTAGCTGTGCTTGATATTTCCCCCAAGACCAAGCATTAAGCAAGCACCAGGAGCAAGACTGCGTGAGGGCAATGTTTAATGTTGCTGAGAAAGATGCAGCCCGGGAGAGGGAGGATGTGGCTATGGTGCTGACTGAGCAGCCGGTGTCCTCCACCGCTCCCAAATGTGTTACGGAAACTAGTGTGTGTCAGGGGTTAAGGAGACAGCACCGGTGCCCAAGAAAGGCTACACAGGCAGAAGCAGCGCTCCCAGCTCTCACGCACTGGAAGAAGAAGAAAAACATCTCAACGTACCAGTCGTACGTTTCCAAAGCTTTGGGCAGGGCATTGCGGGATCGCACCAAGCAGGAACCGCCGGGCCGTGGAGATCACCTCCAAGGGATCCCCCTGGAGAACATGGAGAAGAGACACGACCCGTCAAGGCCAAGCACAATGTCACTTTAAGGTCTCAGTCCCTGCCTCCGAACGTGAAACGGGAACCACTACACCGCACCTCGGGGCTATTCACAGGTTAAGCAGATCACTTGAGCAGTGACCACATCCACCCTGAGGTCCTGCACAAGTAAGACAGCAGCGGGACAGCAGCACTGGCAGCTTCTCTCAGCCCCAAGGTGCGAGCAAGCTGACTGCCTGCAAAGGCAGCCACACAAGCTACCTCTGCATTGTACAGGAAGGTGGGAGCAAGAGGGATGCTGCAAGTGGCAGGAGAAGGGATAAAGAGTAGGATTCACAGGTACAAGAGGAAAAAAAAAAAGAGACCAAGCTTCACTCACGTGCTCTGCAGGGCCTGGGCTTTGCCCTGCTTGATCAGATTGCGGCAGGTCTTTCCCTTCCACAAAGAGCCGAAGCAGCTGGATGTAGAAATCGAGCGCCACGTAGAGGAAGGCCGGCTCTCTGGTGAGCAGCTCTTGGTGAAAGCAAGGAGTGAGGCTAGAAGAGGTCACACACCATGTCCGGTTAGCGCTGGTTCCATGGTAGATCCAAACACAGAAAAACCCAAGGCAAACGCAGCTGGTGCTCTTGCCGCTGTCCATTTTACAAGTCCCACTGTGTGCAGGGCCAGCCCACTGCCAGGAGCAGGAGGGCAGCCAGGGACAGTCCTGTTTGGAACGCAAAGCTGAAGGGAAACTTCTAGCAAAAGGTACGGGGCTCCTTAACTACCAACGCTGCCATGATCAAGTATTCTTTCCTGCACAGCTAAGGTAAAGGTTCATCTCACCTACAGGCAGCACTACTGTTACCTCAGCGGCAGCTGCTGTACGTGCAAACCATCAGCCACATCCTCCCTCACGAACACCTCCCTTCTGAGTCCAGCAGGACATTACCTGTAGAACGCAACAGGCAAGAGCCGGATGTGACGGTCCGAGGCTGCGCTGCGCAGGACATGGTATTTTCTAGGGTCTGCAATAGCCAGAGAGAAGCTCTAAGCATCTTTAGTGGTCCTCACGCCACCTTGCATACTTCTACAGCAGCACAGGGGCTGCAGAGTTTCCTTCCAGCCCACAGTAAAGACTAGCGCTTGGGTGTGGGGACCCCTGAGAGAAGGAAGCTGTCCCCTCTGAGGCTTTCTCTACTGGAGGGAGCAATACTGAGTGTTGGTTGTTCCTGATCGTCAGCTGGGTCACCATACTGCAGGGTAGAAGCAGGATGTTCTCAGCCTTTACTCAAGCAAGTATGTTTCATGCTGCTTACAAAGGCCCATCTGTTCCTTCTTACAGGTACACTCGTTAATCAAAGAGATGGGGCATGCCTGTCTGGCACCAAACCTCGCCTTTCCACCCCGTGGGGGCAGGACTCACCTTTCTCTGCTGAATGGAAGAGAAGTGGCCAGGACATGCCCCTCTCTTCCAGGCATTGCAAGATCTCCAGGGACCATTCCAGAGACGTCTGAAAATCCACTCCTTCCTGGGTGTCAGAAAGGACAAGTCTAGTTTGTCTTAGGCTTTAGTTGCATCAAAGCAGAAAGGAACCCCTCGTAAGAGATCGTGTACATGAAGTGCTCTATTAAAAGACCTTCCTGAATTTAGCCCAAGTCTTTCCCCTCGCCTGGCAGCCTGGATTCCCCCCGGGCAATCAGGCACTGGACTAGTGCAGTGCCTTCATCACCGAACCAGGCCACGACAGGGCTCATATGAGAATGATTTGTGAGAAAGGGGAAGCGGCATTGATGAGCAACCGACTCGTCACTGGCATGCTTCCCAGCGGTACTGAGCACACAGCCACTGCACCGACCCCACCCCGCTCCCCCAAGCAGGTTTTTTCCCCTCTAACCTTTCTAGTGACAGCATGTCTTGGGATTGTGGGGGTTTATTTTGCATTACTCATTTTACTTGGAATAACCTCCTAGGTCTGTTTGCTCAAGATATTTCTTTCCTCAACGACTCTTCCTCCAGACTCTCCCAGACTAGGAGACCAAATGATTATTTTTAACTTGAATCTGCTCCCCAATCCAATCTGTTAGGTGACTACACAAAGGGCTGCGCTTCAAAGCTGAGAAGACAGCAAAGGGACAGAAACAAGCGTTCCTAGGCGGGAGGATACTTAGGACAGACAGCTGCAGGAAGAAACTTGTCATCTTTGCTCCTTCATTTAACAGCACTAAATGATTTGGAAACCAACGTTCCTCATGCTGGGGACCCCTTCTTCTGTGACATGCCATGGACATTTCCAGCCTGAGGAAAAACGTCATCTAAAAAACGTGAAATGCAACACAAAAGCCAAGAGAGATGAGGTTCCTTCACTACCTGGGAGGTGTAAAGTCTGAACAAGGAACTGAAAATAGTAAGTCATTCAGGAAGAGAAATAAAAGCTGCCGTAGTAAAAGGGGAGATAACGTCAGTTAGAGGTTTAATCTGATAGGAACAGAAGGGCTTTCAACAGGCTCTGTCTAGGATGTTGCTGATCCCTTCCTTCTGGCAGAACAAGCTACCAGCCTTCACAGTACCAGTACAAAGCATTTTTAGGCAGCAAACCGAGTGGATCAGACACATTTAATGTCATGAGAATTCCCTCAGGGCTGAATTTACCTTTGGTGCTATTTTGGCTGAGATGAGATCCATGAGTGAGAAGAACAGCAGAGAAACAAGAAGCTGCAAGGAAAAGAGACTGCCTGTTAGTTATATCTGCAGTGGTGACTCAGAACTTGTGCTTTCCAATCAGGAAACAACATTTCACTGAGTACGTTCCCAAGGTGGACCTGGATGAACTACAAGCACTGCTGTTCCTTCCAGGTGAAGGCAGTGTGTTGGAAGAAGACAGACCGCAGCCTGACATCATTCATTGCTTCTCAGGGTAAATTCCACGCTAAATTCACTGTTCTCAATGAAAGGCTTGCTGCAGTCAGCAAGTCAGACAACAGATGACAACTTCTCCCAAATACAGGGAAAACTGAGCGAACTACCACAGACGTAACCTGGAGGAGAGCTAACGTTGGTCCACAGCCTGCATGCCACCAGCAGCTGCTGTACAGCCTCCCATCTCAGCGAGTGCGTCATAATCCTGCCCTGACATACGCTTGTTATCGCTTTTCTGGATCCCTACCACACAAATCAAAGGATGCAGTGGCTTTGTGATCCTAGGAAGTTAAAGTAACTTGTTTATTTGTGCTGTAATCCAGTTGTAAAGTTAACCCTCCTTTCTTTTCCTGTCTCTGTCTGAGAAAGAAGGCAGAGCCAGACAGCATGCTTTGTGCACAGCAGGTCTGTTTGCACATGCACAGCGGTCAGGCCAGGGCAGCAAGAGACCTTTCACTTCAGCTGAGAGTCTTCCAGAGGCACAGACTGGTGCCTGGGGATGAATCAAACAAAAAGGAGTGGCACATGTGGAACAACTTGGATTTAACTACAGCATCTTATTCCCAAAGGTGCCTAATCCCACAATACTCCCCCTTCTGACAGAGAGAGATTTGCCCTTTAATGCTGTCACCTGAAGGGATTCAACACCTGACCTCACACCAGTCCTGGGTGCAGGACCAAGGCCCCACCACAGAAAGATCTGTGCAATCCCACCAGTAGTTGAGGGTCTGAGCCGAGGCCTGAACACCAGCCAGCCACTGTGACCTGCTGGGACCCCAGTTACACTCAGCCTTCCTGCTGTTCTCACTCCTTCTGGCATCCTCCTCCTCTCCCAAGACAGATTTTTGAGGTGAAAGCCGCTGTTACTCAACATGTACTAAATGCTCGTATCAACTCAGTGACACCAGTTTCTGACTAGCAGCTTTTGGCTCTAGACCAGCATAAACATTGGAGGAGTCAATCCCATAGCAAGAGGAGCTGCTACCGTAACTGCTGCCCGGAGCAATAAAACTTCAGAGTAAATAGTAAGGCACAGGTTCGGCTTCAACACTACCTGTGAATATCTCTGTACAGGGACACTCCCCGTACTGAGCTCTGGTCCCACCTATCCCCTGGAAGATCAACAGACAGAACTGCCAGGCAGCAGCCCGGCTTCCTCCTCAGCAGAGCACTTCAGAGAATTCCTGTGCACGGAGGGCACCGAGCGTGGCGAAATGGAGGAGGCATTTCCTGGAACAGACTTGGGGAAAACCCTCAGGAGGTCTGTTCCTGGGATTCTCAGCACGTCCTCCCAGAGCCCTGAAAACACCTGCACTCCTCTCTCACAACTGCTTTCTGCATCTCCTTGACCTTCCAGCCAAGTTGCCCGAGCTAAAATCCATGAGGACTGCTCCTTTGTCAGAGGGAGAGGTGATCCTGGCATGCCGTGGATTGAGCTCTCAATCTCTGCAGCGCTCGCTCCAGCTTCAGTTTTTAAAGCAGCTGTTTAATAGTCCTCCCTGATTTCACAGAGGAGCCAGTATCCGAGTTAGAAGTTTAAGTTTCGGACAACTTTGCCTCTAGGATAAGTATTTAGTAACTGGTAATTTACAGCTACATTTTATCAACTAGCCACCAGCAAGATTTCACAACAGGGTTTACCAGGGATACAGCAGTATCTCAGGACAACCGTTTCTCAGTTAAAGACATTCTACTTCTAGTTTTCAAGTGTAGGGAACAGCAGACATTTAAAATGCATCCCATCTTGCCTGCTCTGTGTCAGTCCCCAGCCTCTTCAGTGCATTTCTCTCTCGTCCACATGGTGACTGCTGTTGAACAGTACAATGGAGGAAGGCAGCCGAAATCCAAGGAGGGCCAGAGAGAGGGAAAACAACTCCTGAAGAAAGGAAGCTAGGAAACAAAACCAGCATGTCATGGGTTTAGAGGAAAAAAAAGAAAAAAAAATTACAGCTATGAATGAGGAGGAAATCAGGGGCTTGGGCAAAGGGTGTAAGTTTGTGATTGGGACCCAAAAAAAATTCTCTCCAATTTTTTTTTTCCCCTGCATTTGGATGCTGCCTGGAGACAGCTTAAAAACAAAAAGTCTAGAAACAGACAGCAGCATTCTGAAATCTCTTTCATCAGAGGTTGGACAGGTAGTTAACTGTATACTCTATTACAGAAGTATGTGATTGTTACCTACAATAACCTGCAAGGAGATTCTTATACTAAATTCCCAGCTTTTGGAGAAAAGTTGCAGGACGCTGAACAGACAGCGTAACGACAGGTAAAGAAGGAAGCATACAGCACAGAAGCAGTCAGTAGCTTTAGGAAACCAGAGATTCACCAAATCCAGGGAGCAAAGGGTGCGGCAGCTTGAGCGAATGACTCAATGCTGTGCTAAAGGCTATTTCCAGTGTTTGTCTAACAAGGACTCTGCCTTCCAGTCTCCTCTAAAAAGATTCTCTTTTCCTTATGGTGAAACACTCTGACCCATATTACACAGAAGGCCAGACTAAATAATTATAATGACCCATTTTGAGTTCAAACTTTACAAAGGAATCTGTATATAGCTGTCCTACAAGCCCCAGTCCACATTAGCATTTCATACTGCCTGCTGAAACCCAGCCTGGCTCAGAGAACAGGCCTCCTGGGCACTGATCCCTCAGAGAGCAGGTTTTCCCGCCCACAGATCCACGTTTGGTTCCTCATACCAACCTCGTAGCCGAGGACTGCCGTTCCCTCAGTCTTTCCAGCTGTTCTGCAAGCGGAGCCCCAAAGAGTCTTTTCCACTGAGAGCAAAGTAGTGGCTCCAGCCTCGGCCACCAAAGCTAGGAAGAAAGACAGAAATCAGCAGCATTAGTGGCGGCGTACTTCGTAGTTTTTTTGCAGTCAGGTATGCAAGTGATCTCAGCCAGGTGCTTAGAGAAAGGGGTTTTTTTCCTTCCCCTTAATGAAAAAGTCCAAGCTGTACATACACATATCATAAGCATGAGAAGTTTCACGTCCTGGAAATGCAAAGAGGGTTATTTGTGACCGTGTTCACCCCACGGTGCCCTGAAACTCCTCTAGCAGGACCAGTCATAATAAAGGAGCTCAAAACTCAGCTGTTCCACAAAGGCGATGCACATGCTTATCACATGCAACAAAACCATGTATCCCCACATAAACATGAAGAGTTATGCACAGAAGAGAGAAAAATCTGTGCTTTACGGACTTTGTGGTTGCTTGGCATGCACCAACCAGCACCCCTCTATAGTGCATCTGAAACCGAGACAAGTCTCCAGCTTCTCACTCCTCAACAGCCTCTTCCACTTCTATAGTGATGCTCCAAAAACAAGGCTGCATGCCCTCAGCTGGGATCAGCGATACCAAGGGTACTAAAACACTCTGCAATTTTCCAAAGGCGCTAAGAATTACTACCTTCACAGTTTACATTAAATGAAGTTTAAAACAAACACTCTGAACTGGTACTAAATTTTCATCTAGCACTCTTAAGATGAAATCTGAAGAGTTACCGCTGCAGAGAAAAGCACGATGGGACATTTGGTTTGACATGCTGTTAGAACATCATTGACCCCTTCTGCTGATTCCTCGCAGTCCAAGCTGGCATTAAGCAGGCCCTGGAAGAGAATAAATTACAAAGTGACTACACACGCGCGTCTTTGCTGCTTTGAAGTACCTCACCAAGCCATGTGTAAACTAATCGAAGATAACTGTAGGGGTCAGCATGGCCCAGCAAAAGAAACACGTGCCCAACAGCTTCTCCTTCCCCCACCAGCTTTGCGTATTATATTAAAATTATCCTCTACCACTACTTCCTCCTGCTACTTCACTTTCCTGAATTACTGCTGCTCTTTTGGGAATTTACATCAACAATTCTCGAAACAAGGGTACAAGTGGCACATCTCATTGCTAAAAATAGCACATAGTCAGGTATCCTGGTAAAGACACGTCTACTTGGGCTAGCAGTTACCCTGAAGAAGTGAGCAGTGATGTCGTAGGAGAGCGCATACCCTCTGGAACAGACATTCTTCTGTGGGAAGACAAGGAGAGGGGGAAAAAAAAAATTAATTCCTTCCCTTTTCAACTATGATTTTCTTTAAACATTTTGGGTGTCTGGCACAAAAGGGCTCAGCTAGCACAAAAATCACCCTGTGAGATCCCAAGTATCAGCTCAGAATGCAGAAATTTCGTTTCTGTGTAAAGCAACACCGCTGACTAGGTAGAGCTTTACAGTCCCAGCACTAGAAAGCAAATCAGACAACCCTGCTTCCCACATCTTGTGGGTGGCAAAGGCAGTTGGATTAACAGTCTCTGAATGAATAGAGGTTTCTAGCTATGCCTAGTATGACAGTGCAGGAGGGCCTGGAAAGGCCATCAGTCAGGATGAATAAATACAAATGACAGCTATGCTCGGAGCACAAAACAGTGCTCTGAAGGACCTGCAAGTCAACTGATCTGCCCCCAGGAAGCTGCAGGGATGTTTCTGAATGTTTCTCCAGCCTACATAACACAGAAGGATGAGCAGGATCTCACTCTACACACAGCAAATTAGTTTAACGCCCCGTCATGACAGAGAAATTGGAGAAGAACTCATGCTCAGACCCTTACTTCCAGGCCTCCACAGTAACACTGCAGGTTTCTCTCTAACCCACCGCCAACAAACGAAGAGCAGGTGGCACAGAAGGATGACGCATCCACAGAGAGAGCAGCCCCAAGGCTGCTGCACGTGCATGTGCACCAGAGACATACGTTGTCACGAACAATGCGACTGGAAAGAACACTCTGACCGCTCAAGAACTGGCCAAGCCACTACCAGGCTACTCTGATCACCCGCTGGCAATGTTAACCCTGGACTGTGCACACCCAGCTCCAACCACTGATACGTTGGCTGGCTCCACCCAGATTTGCCTAACTATTTCCCAAGGATTCTCTCTCAATAGCGTAAAATGCCACCACAATTCCAAATGAATGAACCCAAAAGTCATCCTACAGCAGACAGTGCCGAGGGGACCTCTGCAGAGCTAAGGGCTGGAAAGTCTCGAGCATAATGACTTGAACCTCCCTACATTCTGATATAAGCTAAGGTTGTTTCAAGTTTGGCTGCATTTTAACTCCTGTCCTAAACGCAAGTTTAAGTTCTTTATCTAGAGCATTTACCAACAAGAAACTATCATTTGGCTAATGACACATACCAGCTCCGAGTTCACAAAATGAAAAAAGTCTTCACAGTCCAACATTGTTTTCTTTCCTTTTCGACAAGTCATGATCAGAGCGGATGCAGGGAGCCCTACCAGAATCCTTAGGCAGGGAAGAATAAAAACAAAACTGAGGTTACCATCAAGAAGAGAATCAGACTCCACACTCTCAGGGTACGTGCCTTTGATATTCAGGGGAGTTTGAGACTATGTCGAATGTGAGAGATCTCAAACATGTTGACAATAACTGCACAAGGCATTTTTCCAGTTGCCCAGAAAAGAACCTGCATTTCAATGAGATATATGCACCACTTTCAAAGATACTATCATTGGCTCAAAAATGGAAACGCACACCTAGATTACAGCAGCAAATAGAGTAATTTAACGATGGTTAACGCAAGCGGTGGCATTAAGAGTGTTGCTGACTGTAAACAGAGTCCATGAAGATGCGTGGTCTTTGAAATCCAGTCTACTGGCAGGGGCAACTCGTGGCCCAGGATGGCACACCAAAACACAGTTAACTCATGTGGGTACCAGGGAATAAATCTCTCTTGCACAATTGTTACCGTGACATATAGTGTCATTTTCACTTGCTGTGGAATCAGAGGGGAGGCTACCCGACTGTGCAAGCACACACCGTAATTGCTTTGACCAGCAGTTTTGTTCGAGGTATTCCCAGCCATTCAGATCTGCATTTACCTTCTGTGCAGCAGCAGCTCCTGCTGCCTCCATAACTGCTCACCCAAAGCAGAGCAGTGTTCTCTGTCTTTCAGTCTTCCCTGGAGAATCTCAAACAGGAAGTGCCTCTGGGCATCCAAGCAGCCCGAAAGCAACTTTCGCCTACACCCCAGCTCCAGCACCATCTCCTAAAGAGGGAGGTGGGGAAAAAACAGCGTTTGCCAGGGGTACACACTGGTTTGCATTCAAACCCTCTATGTTTCTCTGAAGTAATACAAAGAGATCAATAAGAAAAATATCTCTCTCAATCTCCATGCCACTGCTCACAACTGAAAACCGAATGTCAGCCTTACACATACACCGAAGTATTAGGAAATGCTTTGACTGGTCAAATTCAAGGATTGAACATACAAATACACATCAAAGTCTGAAATCACCTGCAGCTTGCAGAGAATATCAGGATTGACTGACATCTTTGATTGGCCACAGCTACCCGGCTCCAATCTGAAATTAAGAGACACACCAGGTAACTAACCCTGTTAGTCCAGGAGGGTAACACAATTCAAATAAAGTCAAATGGCTTCAGATGGACATAAAGCTTTAACATTAATGTTCCTTAAATAAGCTGTAGGTGAGACAGCAACTCTCCTCTAACCCTACCTCCTTATTTTCCAGCTTCAGCCACTTCCTCAGGGGCACTGTTGCTTGTCTGGCCAAGCAAATCTGAATACAAATTCAATTTAAAAGAAGAGAGACAGACTAGGGACTATCTGTGACTTCAGCCCCAGACCTCTGTCACCTAAAGCAAGATTCTTATGCAAAGACTGGTGAGTCATGCAGAGCCACCTCCCAGCTTTCACTGCCAGCCAGACCTGTGAGAAGGGAGTCACTTCCACTCAGGAAAACACAGCCCCATGCAAGGCACAAGCGCACAGCTCCTAGCTTGCAAGGTCATTAGCAGAACCATTGCTTCTGCAGAAATGCAAGCCATGATATGCAATACCTTTGTGAGGAATCCAGAATGGTGTTGATAATAACGCTACATGCCTTCTCCAGGTCTCCGTCACAGCCACCAGAAGCAGAAGGTGCAGGAAGATACCACTGATAGATGGCCCAATAATGGAAATCCTGTCTGCAATATTGACAAGGAGAAGATAGGAAGTCTATCGTGGCATTTTAATGGTGCCCTTCCCTTAACGTAAAACGAAGTTCACACACCAAGTGGAATGACAGATAAAAGCACCCATATAAGTACAGATATAAAAAGAGTCATCCACCAGACACCACACGTCCTGCCATCTCTTGCTTCCAGAAATGGGGAGGTTTTGTGAAAAGTTATTTGGAAGGACTGCACGTGCAGGCCAGAGGTTATCTTGGTGAACTTCAAGTTAAAACACACGCCTTATTCTAGCATTGCTTGCACTCTGGACAAACTGTACTAGTCAACAGGCATTTGCGTCCAGCAGCAGCTTGTTTATTTACTTTTGTTGTTAAGTTCCTGATCTTTGATGCTTTTTCCTAATTTGTTGGGAAAGACTCTTGAACTATTCCCTTTTCAACAGAGTCCTTCTGAACTTACCTTTCCAAAGCAGAGAGAATATCCTTTTCAGGGTACACTTCCAGCTCCAACAGCAGCCACTCTCTGAAAGACAACTGGGACAAGCAACAACTTAGGTAAGAGGGCAGACCAGCAAGGCAAGTAACTTGTGCAGAAAGCCACCTTCTTCCCACCATATAACCCACCTTCACCCACATCCAGACACAATCCTGTGCAGATTAAGAGATATGAAACGGGAGACATCAACCCAAGGAAGTTCCTGTACTGTTTCCCTTGCAAGAAATCTACACTAAAACCCCACTGGCATTCACAAATTTACTGAAAGCAAGCCTATAAAGCATCTCTCTCTCACACACACACCCCTTTGACATTTCCAAACATGCTCATCATCTTAAAGTCCAGATACCAGAATAAACGTATGTTATTAGAAATAAATGCTAAAATGAACAAAGCACTATAGTCAGACAGACTGGTATAAGTATCAAAGAAAGGTTATAACACAAAGGTATTTTAGCCTCATACATCAAGCTAGCCAAGCACAATTAGTCATTCTAGTAACATGACAAACTCCTTTGCACAAACTGGTTTTATATGAACTAGGTTAAAAAAAAGAAATCCTGTCGCATCAGATACATTGCAAGAATGGTATAAAGAGAATAGCTGAGATGTTAACCTGCTTCCTAGCAAGACGGAGCCAAACAATCCAAGATACACACGTGGTTCAAGAGAACTTTGACATTTAGACAAAGCATCAAAAAAGCAAGCAAGCTTTTCAGCTATTTGACTCACCATCGCTTCATAGACAGTACACAGTAGGAAGCTAAGGTTGTGCACAGGTCTTTTCTCTAGAGTTCCTGATCATTTTCTTACTGATATGGTGTATCTTGTCAAGCTTTCTGCTTTTGCAATAAGCAGGACACAAAAGCTTTACCTCTGATTTTCTATTTCTACCTTATCACCATCAAAATCTATAAAGAACATTGAGCATGTGACGTAGCGCACATGACACCTTCCAACTGTCAGACCAACTTTCCAGGCATTAAGTTTTTACAAGAAGCTTTTTATCACAAATAAGGAAATTGCAAAGGGCAGATCTGAAAAATGAGAATTACAGTGTGAACTTAAATCATGAAAAAGATTTGTACCTGGAATGCTTTTTCCTTCAAAAGCTCTTGAAAGCGTGCTTGCTTCCATAAACAGAGGCTGGCTCTTTTGTAGTTCAGAGAGGGGCATGACATGGAACTCCAGATTAGGTCAGTTTTAGCCTCCTTGCACAGGATTCCCCGAGCTTCCAAGCACAGCCGTGGCACAATGTACTGCAGCTAAAACAAAGGCATAAAACCCCTGCACATTTCCATCACAAAAAAAGGCCCAGTTCAACCTCTGGTTGTGTGAAACTACCAAACAAGCAAATACACAAAATGGTAAGATGGGAAGGTACAAAAATGCATTTTTATATAGTTTTCTTTGTACAAGTTATAGCTACGCAAGAGTCTGCAGTGGGAAATGGAACTGAGATCGATCTTTCTCATAAGTAATGGCAAAACTTTCTTCCTTTTACCTTTTTAACAAGGCTAGGAGGAAGCAAGGCACACAATTCTTCATGAGAATAGGATGAAAACTTGCACATAACGTAAGATACTGCTGCAGTGTAAAACCTGATAGAGAAAAAGAAAGAACTCCTTTATCTGGTTGGTTCAATCATACCCAAGTCAAAACAAAAAATGAGCGTTAAAAATGCTTTTAACCGACATGTCCCAAACGTATTTGCTTTTGGGATAACTTCTGTTTATGTGCTCCCAACCCCAAGTACATTAATGGCACAAATTTCAGAACCAGAGACTAAACTAAAACACTTGACAGCATCCAGCGAGTCCTTTCTCCAGCAGGCAGTACAACCATCAGGATGCTATTTCACGCGGGACCACCATCAGCCTGTTTCCCTGTGTAGCACCTCTGTGCAGCACAAACACCTACATACGCTCTGGAAATCCTTGGCAGGAACAGGGGAGCTTTACCGGCACCCCTCCTGCGGCAAACCTAAACCCATCGCCTGGGGAAGCAAGGACGTACGTGGTGGATGCATGATCTCACCTCATGCAGAAGGCAAACGACTCTTCCGTCCTGCATGCTAGCAAGCGGTTCCAGTACTCGGAAATGGAAAGGACCTTTTCAGGAACAGGCTGAGAAATCCCAAAATTGGCTTCCACTTCAGGAACTAAAGCTCTGCATTCAGTTAAGTGGATCACAAAAGATGCTAGTCCTAAAATATGAGCATCATTCAGGGAAGGACCCTGCAAGCCAAACATAAGTAAAGAACTGAAGAGAGACATTTAATTTGGAACAAAACAACCTTTCTCAGAAAAAAAAACACAGAATTAATCAAGTAGCAGAACATTGCTTCTGCCCATTGACTAATTAGTGCAGCAATAGCTATTTAGCAGGTGAGAGGCCCAGTTACATTAAACATGTTCTTTCTTCCTTGAAACTGTGCAGCTATCTTTGGTCAACCAGCAGCAAGATTTGTATGTTTCTGTAACATAGTAACATGATGAAACTAGCTGTAAATTCAGCCCAGCAGAATTTGAGACTCTCAAGGCTTTTTAGCTCCTATGACAGCTAATCTAGTCTATCAGCCTTTTAATTTCACCCTTGCAATATCATGGGCTGAAGGAAATAAAATCAACAGTTCTCGTAAAGAAAACCATACACGGCTGCACCCCAGATTTGGGGGTCTTACTTTTGTTTTTAAAAGGGGTGTACAACTGAATTATTCGATGTGGAAGCTTAGGAATTAAGCACTCTACTATTTTTCTTTTGGCTCTGTTCATAAACTTGCTTATTTTAGCTTCTGTTAAAAATGTATCTCAGAATGCATTAACCTTATACAGTAGTATTTCTGTAGGAAAACATTCAGCTCGCATTCCTGACAGCAAGTCCATGCTGATTGACCAAAATCAGATATTTTTTTTTGGAAGCTGGAAATCTAGTGAAGTCCCTCCACAGCGCAGTCCAGACAGGTACGTGCCCCGCAGCTCAGGAAATGGAGGTAGAATAGCATTTAGCACACTATAACCATATGATTCGTGGTTGGAAAACTAACCTGATGATAAATAAGCTGGCAGAGCCTGCCCAGAAGCGCAGGTAAGAGATTCCTGTGTCCACACATCATCTTCACAAACAAGGAGAGACATGGTCCCTGCCTGCAGAAGGTAAAAACCACATGCTCATTTTACAGCTTCTTTTTATCCCCAATACAGGAAGGGGTATTTAAAAATGCTTAAGCACACTGAACCTGAGCCTGTAAATACACGACAATTGTCATTCCATTTATAGGCTCAAAGAAGTGTCACTTTTGGAGTATCTGAACAGAGGACCCCTACAAAGACATGAACTCCACCAGTGCCCTGCCTCAAATACTTACTAATATATAGTCAAAGAGGTGTGTTGAGATGACAACAAGGAGATGAGGAAGCCGCCTGGGGCACAGTCAGCTTTTTTTCAGCCAGAGAGCACAAGGTAAACAGAGGCAGAGCAATAAATGGGATCAAAAAAAACCAAAGCAAGAGCAAAAAGGAATTAATATGACACAGTCATGTTGCAAAACCGAGGAAGGGAGGGACGGAGGGACTTTCCCACCCAGCTGACAGAAAAAAAAAACATCCTCAGAGATTGGATGGGGGGTTGGGTTTAGAAAAAATTTACTGGGACGCTCTTGTTTATCACAGCTACTTTTCAGCACGGGTTTGCAATACAGATTCATCTGCTCCAGGGCAAAACAGTGTAAAAGAGAGGGAAAGACACACTGTTCGCCAAAGCACGCTGCACTCCAGAGAGACAGCCTAGTTCAGTACTGTCAGCAGCCAGGATCACAGGCAGCTTGTCAGTACATTGTTGTTTTCCAGCAAAGCTATTTTCCACTGAAATGTTGACCATAATGTTTACAGACTTTTGTTACATCATGAAGGAGATGGCATTAATAGAGCTCTTCCAGTGGTGGAGAAGTGCTACCTCTCCCTCCTCATACAGGCCAGAATCAAACGGAGTCACTTCCAGGGGGAAGAGGGGATGGGAGGTAGGGAGAAGGTGTATCATGCTGCTCTTCCTGTGCCAGCAGCGTTAGACTTTATGCCTCACTCACTTCATATTAGATATGGCATTAGGGATGCAGGCTGAGGTGCCTGGATCTGCAAAAGCACTGAACCTGCCAAAAAGACGCCCCGAAGACACATCAGCGCTCGCTGTCGAAAGACAAGCGTTGTCCTCTCCTGATCTTTAGCGTCAGCCAGCAAGTAATTCCTGGACAAAAAGCATTTGCTTCATTCCCCATCCCCCACCATTGAGCTGAACACGCCAGCCTGAGCAGGTAGTATTTGTGGCAAGTTTTTATACGTTGTCACAGAGCGCAAAGCAGAGCAAAATGCCACCTTTTTCTGAAGGGATCAGTAACAACAGAGGAGAAACATGTTTTATTTATACATATACATCAAAGTGCATTAGTTCTTAGATTACAGAAACTCAGAATAAAGCAGGCTGCAATTGGCAGCCTGGCACAGTGGGTATGAACAACCCAAAGCGCCTCCTCACCCCTAGACAAGCGTTGGAACTCTGGTTTATTAACCAGTTTTGATTTCCCTACTCTTACTCGCGCCTTACCTGTCGGGAGGGTTAAAATAGGAAGCAGCTATTAGGTTTTGGCAGAACGATGTCAGCAGAAGATCGACAACCTGGAATAAGAGACACACTGCTAATTCCAACTTGTCGGGCTGGATATCTAGACCTAGTTTTCTGCTGCATATATATGATGTTTCCCGACATGAAAACAAGGAGACAAATTGGTTAATGACATTCACTGCAAGTTGTACAGATGCACTGGCACTAAGAAGAGATGGAAAGTTAAGCCCATAACAGCCCAGGAATGATCCCAGCACACAACAAATATCTAGACAACCTTGGTGAAGAAAGCCTAGCTCATCACAGGATTGCTCTAATAGAGTATATCTCTACATCTCGCCACCAGACACCCAACAACTTCCAGGAGGTTAAAACATATGAACAGTCTGTGCACAAGGTAGACAAAAGGAGAAGTGTATTTCCTGTTCTCCACAGACACTGCAACCTTTCACACGTACTATCCAGATGCAGTTTTACCTAACCAACCCCACTCATTTCTCACCCCAAGCCAGATGGTACTCACGCTCTGATGGCAGGGTTCCAGTCTGGGGGCAGAAATGTCAACTTGGATGGGAGAATTCAAAGTAGCAGCTTCATTCTCATCACTCCTGTGACCCAAGACGCTTGCGAGTCTGTCAGAAATCACTGCAATCTGTGCTGGCACATCTGCAGGAAGGTAACAGGAGAAGAGGAGAATCAGAACGGAAGGCATGAAAGATTTACAACGCCACATAGCAGGAAGAAGAATTATATAGAAGTGAAGTATATACTCTTAATTGATCAGAGCCCAAAGTATGTTATGAAAAGCTTTAATGAGCAAAAAATGTTAGCTAGAACACAGTGATCACTATTATTTTTTCCCCAGTACTATTACCAACACACATCAAGAATAGCTTTTCACACCAGAAAGGAAACAGCCTTCAAAAGGGGGCCCAAGTCACCAGGCGAGCCCCAGGAATGGGGCTGCCCATCATGGCAAAGATTGGTGTGGTACCAAGTGATCATCACAAAGATGCAGACCTGAAGTTCCATACCCAAGCATAGGAAATATGTCAGACTTTTTTATATAGATTTTTAATATATATATATATATATATATATTTTCATAGGTGGATGAATTGTACAGATCTGAAAGGTTACCATCTTCAGGGACCAGTGGCAAGTAACTACTGCTGTTGCTTTGGCTAGCATTAGCCATATTTTAATAATGCAGCTTTTGTAACAGTCAATTATGGGTAGTTATAACTTGTCCTCCTGCATACCTTCATATTTAGCCTGGTCCACAGTCAGCATCCTTAGTTCAGCCAGTTCAGCCTTCAGCTGCTCAACAGGCTCTTTGGAATGGCTGGTCTCTACTTTTGATTCGTCTAAACAAGCAAGAGGGAAACGCAACACATATCCTTACCTTTGTGCATTACATCAGTTCATAGAATGCAGTCAGCAATCCCTGCATACATTTTCTATAAAAGCCATATTTACTTTTCTATAAGCTGTAACAGATCCCCAAACTGTCAATCTGCCACCTATGCAGCTTTGTTTTTACATTCGAAATGTGCTATTTGATTAATCATTTATGAGTTTATGCCTAGTTGCAGAAAGTAATTCAGTTTCTAAAGACAAGAAGCGAAAGAGTTCTCCTTTCAGAGTTTTCTTCCTACTTGTTTTAGCTCTCTGCCCCTCACAGAAACACTTGCTGTCCTCAAAAGACTGGAACCAGTCTCAGAATACAGAGACAGACATTACAGCATTAATGCCTCGTCAGCTCCTCCTCAAGCCAACACCATGCAACATCTGCAGATGTTACATGTTACTCTACTTTGGTTTTTGTTTAAAAGAAGAAATAAAAGGAAGTTCTTTTCACCACTAGAAAGAGACTGCCACCAGCAACAAGCTGCCACAGCGCAGCCCCAAAACCCACCCCTACAGTTTGTTAGGCAGGAACAGCGTCTTGTACATGGGCCAGAAATAACTCAACCATGAACAAGAGAAGTAAATAACAAGGTTAAAATTAATACATGTTATAAACAGACTGTAAAGCAACAAGGTGTAGGAGACCGCTGAGTCACCTTTATGTGCAAGAGTAAGCACCAAGGAACAGGGCAGGCTTAGAGCTGACCAATACTCAGTCCTGCCCTAAATCCAGTCTCTGTGCAAGAGCTCCAGGGATGGTCCAGGATGCAGGGACAGGATTAGAAGGCAAGGGATGGCAGGGGACACAGACCAGGCTGATCAGAATGCAGGGGACACTGCTCGGGCTGTGCCACTAGCGGTCAGTGGCAATTCAAGGACTCCTGCAGAGCTCCGGCTGCCCCTGGGATCCTGCCAATCCCAGCAGGAAGGGATCCTTCATCCCTGCAGGTTGCCAGGACAACCTCCGCAGCACATCTGCGGCTCCCCAGGACTGCTTTGTCATGCCTCTGGAGCTACAGCATCTCCAGAAAGCTTCAGATGCCTAAAGTGCCCCGAGTAGGAGTCAATTAGAGATTCGTCTCCGTACACAGAGTACACTTATCTCTACCACACTCTGGGAACGATCTCTGCTCCCTAACCTGACCTTTTCATTTTCTATAAACCTCTAGTGAGGACATTGCCCGTTTTAAGATGCGTTTGAAACACCCACTTGCTGAAAGATATAGTAGAGCTCATTAAATATCTATTACACCAACACACACTGCACCAGAAATGTGGCTACAGCAATGGGACCTGAAATTAGTGGGGCCTTCCCACCCCAATGCATGCAAACGATGCACTGCAATCCCTTTACCGCGGGCTCCATCCCTAGCTCCTCCTGTTTCCCCAGATCTCAGTCACGCACAGTAATCCATTCTCAAAAGGGGATGATGGTGAGTTGGGACAGCACAAGTGCCATTACGCAAGGGATCAACGCAGCAGGTTCACACCCCAGGCTCACCGGAGCTGAGAAGCATTCAGGCTGCAAATGCTGATTCATGGAGATGTATTGGAGCTAGATTGAAATCAGCTAGCTCAGGAATCGTTTGCAGCCTCAGCACAGCACAGAGCTCCGCACGGACTGCAAAAATCCCACCCAAGCAGGATAGGCAGAGAAAGTCATTACGAGAGCAGCTATTTAATACGTCAATAAGACATAAAGAACATACACATATTTACATATAGATTAAAGACCTAATCAAGCTGTAACTTTTTGAAAATTTTCAATTCAGGAGGGCATCAATGGAAATATTAACTTTTCTTCAAACTGATCCATGACTAGATGTTATATTTTTTACCTCGTAACATTTTCTCCTTCATAGCACGACAGGCTTGCATGTATGTGGAGTACAAGTTTGAGGGTATTTTATCAGCTCTATAATAATAAAAAAAAAGATGACATTATACCACATAACCACATTCAAACTTCAGCTTTATTAAATATAAGCATAAACAACAGCTATGCTATGAAATGTAATTACAGAGGCTCCAAAGCATACAGAGCATCTGAAGCATTTTTTAATCATCATCTGACATGGGGGCCAAAAATTTATATCTGCGGCTTCCATAGCAAGTATTATACATGTGCAACACAGACTACCACACACACACACTACACAAAACCAATACTATATGTATTATTAATGCATGCATTAATACCTATTTCGTATATAGTACGTGTCTAAGATCACCTCAGAGTGTAAGTTAGGTGACATGCAGTATTCACACATCTAAAACGCTAATGCGATGGACACCAAAGTTTGACCTCCAACACTTGCTGGGCCAGCACACAGTACTAAAAACATATTACATGAGGCTCCCTAGAATTCAGCTGCTTCTCTTACAACTTTAATTTTAAAAAATGATCCAGCCGTTTTTAGAGTCAGACTGGAATGACAAGGCAGGACCGAGTGCCTCATTTGTAGGCAGTGTTGCAAACATTTTTTCTTCATGACAGGTTACAGAGGAATTACTGGATTTAAAATAAAGCTGTTTCTGCAATGCAGAAAAGCACTTTTAAATATGCATACAGGACAAGCTTGAGTTCTGAGAGGGGCTGTGTTCTCCTGGGACATTATCCTGGCGTCCCTTAAGAGCAGCTCATAAAGCATTAACACACATTTAAGTTTCATCTTCCCCTTCTCACATATCCTCTCCCAAAGAGAGGAGAGCTTTTCACAGGGCGCTCATCTTCCTGGTGAAGTTTTATATTCAGCAGTACCCTCCAAAGTTTGCATAAAAACCTAACTGGCCTGCAGTCAGAGGGCTGCATGGGACTCCTTCTAGATAATGCTTTTAGAGTGGCTAGAGGACTAATTACAGAACTGACGACATTCACCTATAAAGATAAGCTACCCCATCCACAACCTGCAAGCCACAAAGCCTTGCCACGAAGCCCTGCCAAGGGTTAGCCAACACTCAGTGTTATGTAAACAAGGTGTCAAAGCCTCCGATAATCTGATGTAAAGTCAAATGTTCTGAAGAGACAGTCCAGAAGCACAGAAAATAACACTGGGAAGTCTCAATACCTCTTTAAAGAATCTATAAAAGCCATGCGTGCATCTGGGGTTTTAGGGAGCTGCAACAGAAGAACAGGCAGGTTAGGCGCAAATTACCTGTTTACAAACACACATCTATGTGGGAGGATCAAATAAAAAGCCAAAAACAAATACTAACCACACGCGGCCTGAGCAAAGCGGGAAGAAACCAGGAAGTATAATATGGTCGCCTGAAAATACTGGAGACAGAAAAGAAATACAGCAAAATATTAACAATGCCAAAGCTGCAAAGTGACATTTCATTACCTCAGGAATTAATTTGGCTCCTGCAAATAAGAAATATTCATGGTAACGTGAATAACCACAGACAAATCAAGTTCAGATTAGCCAATAGTTATTCATTTCTTTAATTTTGCTTTTTATTTACTGTAACAATTGTGGACTTCTCCTTCAGGTGTGCATATGCCTTTTCACTCTCTGCACAGAGAGCCTCTATTTAGATGACTGCTGAGGAAGTGGATAACATGGGAAGGATTTCCCAAAACCTCCTTTGCTCACATCCTCAATTTTTCTTGTTTTGCTATTTTGACTTGGCTTTTATTATTACTATAGCTAAAAACAAGAAGAGTTGAGAAGTACACGGTACCTGGCTTCTATCACAGATGTTGGGATCTTCCTTGTGTTTTCAAATATCTGAAGAGCCTTTTCAACGTCACGAAGTGCCTGGCCCTGGGGCTGGCTCGCACAAGGAGAGAAAGATGTTATGAGAAATCAAGGATGACGATAACCTTCCCTGCTTGTTCTTCCAAGGTTAGTTAACAGTTGTCTGTGCCGTGAAGGGAAGTGACTGAACGAACGTAACTGAGTAACGAGAACTACCTGATACGCAGAGTAAAACTGCAGGATGGAGAAACCGGGCCTGAACCATCAGCCTGCCTCGATAAGGCTGTTATTTAGAACAGCTATTCTGGGTCAGCCCAAAGGTCCGTGTAGCTCTATACACACCACCTACAGCAACTGCAGCAGATACTCCTGCTTAACATCACATTGTTTATTCAATTGTCCCCATGGGGACAATATCTCTTCTGAATTTGTTTTATTGTTATTCTATTTAATTTTCTACCCCTGGAATTAAGACCCATAATCTTCGCTTCCAGCCTGTGCTACTACATGCCAGACAGAGGGACTGCTGCCCCAGGTTTCTCTTGTTCGAGCCGTAAGACGTCTGAAGACTGCAATAACTGACAAACAGATCGGACTTGGAAGAAATTAAATGAAGTCTTCACTTACGACTTTCAGTTCATCACAGGGCTAGATGTCATTGCAGCACATTCAACTACCCTGTCACCAGCCTGTACTTCATGTACTCCAGCTGAGTGACTGTATAAAAGAGGCCCCCTAGTCTGCCATACTTGTGATCAAAGTATAGGAAGGAACAATAAAGCCAAATGCTTCCTTAGCAGTTGCTGCTGTTACCCAAAACTTACCATGAACCACAGTGGGAAACTGCAGACTGTAGATTCCCTCCCCAAATCTCCCTTAAAAATGAACACTTTGAATACAACACCAAATATATGACATGTTATACTGAAAATAAGCAAGATATCTATAAAATGCTTCTCTACATGATCAAATTGGTGTTGGGTTGATGGTTGGACTTCATGATCTTACAGGTCTTTTCCAACCTTAATGATTCTGTGAAATCATTGGGAGCAAATCCATAGAGGGAAGTGTCACCACTGTAACAAGCTGGTATATCGGCAGAGCTAACGCAGCCCCAGTTCCTGCAAACCTGTGCTCCGCATCCCCATTAGATCTCCCTTTGTCCCTTAAACCCTCCCCTACAGAATCTTCATTTATTTGCTACACTCCTCAGTACAGGATGGGCAAGACATAGTCAGTGCTTTCCTGGCGTCAAACAGTAGGTGCTGACCAGATGGCTAATGCAGGTGCTGCTTGGCCAGTAGCCGGCTGGCTAATTGCTGAGCTCCTCTGCAGCCTCATCATGGAATACTCATCACAGTCTGTTTGTCCCCTGTGCATGTCTAGTTTTCATGAAATCTGGGGAGGGTCTGCATATTTATGGCGGCTAACCCCTCTGCCTTAAAGTTGAGGGTGTTGCCAAATCTTCTCCAAACTTGGTCGGAATGGCAGACAGGTGGATAACCTAAGCTCTTTTCCAGAGGAAAAGGGGCATGACTGATGAGAAAACTGTTAGACAGACCAGCAGTACCTGCACAGATTCATCTGTGGAAGATAAGTCTTCATAGAGCCCCATATCTTCTATAGCAACCTGTGTGAGGTTACAGATAGATGCACGTGGTCACAACACAGCTAGTATTTTGACAGATCCAGAAAGAATTCTTTTCAAAGAGACAATTTTTACTAACCTTGAGGTCGGCCAGTCTGGTTTTAGCCAGAGTGATGTACTCCAAGAGAATGGACCGATGTTTTGTTGGCACAAAAGGTGGGTACATTATATGGACCTGAAATGTGAAATTCACAACAAGATTTGACATTTTGACAGGAAATCAGTGTAAAATTTTGGTTAATGTTTACAGTCATTTACCTCAAATATTCCCCAAAGATGATGTTACTGCTTGTTTTAAGGTAAGCCATTTTCATGGCAACCAACATGCAATTTTTCCCAACGGCAACAAACAAACAAAATCACCAAAGTGCTTAGATTTGACTCCATGAAAGGAATTCTCCTTCCTGGCAAGTAAATAAAAGAATCTTGTACTTCCTTATTTCAGGAAGAAAAGGTTTTGAATAATGTATCAGAAGTAATGCAGTGACTGTAACAACATTAATAACATGCTGAACCTAGTCAAGACACATCATGCAATTACTATAACAATAATAAGGTGAACCTAGTAAAAAGCACAAGTATGTTCACTTTGGAGCAGTTCTGTATCAGTCTTTCAAAAACCATCTCCATTGGCATCTTCTCACCTTCAAGTACGGCGCTGCTTCAAAGGGCACTAGCTCTGACAAGAACTCAAAGAGGAAGACCAGAGCTTTCTTACTGCTCCCGTGGTGACCACCAGCGTTCCCAAAGGAAGCCTGAAACGGGGAAAATAACAACGCAGCCTTTCAGCGTGGAGAGAATCCCCATCCCAGCACTGCGCTAAACTCAGCGCACAAATCCCAGACATCCATTACAGATACCTGCTTTCTGTCAAGAGAATCTTTCTGGAGAAAAGTCTCCAGAAAATTTCTAGAAGTCTCTACGGAAGTTTTCTTTGAGTTTCTTTGTCCAGTTTCCAGAAAGCCTGCCATATCATGCTCAAAGTTCGTTCTGATGTGCTACCATGAGAACACTCAGAGGAGCTGAACAAGGCAACACCAAGATGCACCAAAGGATTGAGATTCATGGGGGAACCACAAATCTGCCACTTTCTACACAGCTTTATCTGGTCATCATAAGGAAAATAAGCCAGTCCGAGACTATACAGAACATAACTAGTTTACCTTTTGATACATCCTGAACACTCTATCAGCAAAGGCTGAGCTTAGATTTGCAAACTTATACAAAGGAATCTACAGGTTTAAATTATGTGGAGATTTGCATACCTAAAATACCTACATGTTTACAACTAAAAGCTAACGACCAATTATCTATAAGGTCAAACACAGCAATTACAGCTGCATGCAAACATCCAGGAAATAGGAATGCTTCATCTGCAATAACCCACAACTTACGCAATAACAGAGGTGGTTATCAAGATACTGAAATACATCCAAGATTATGATTATAACAGGAATTACATGTCTGCATTCCTGACAAATAACTAGAGGAGGCAAGATGGGCTTAAAAGATTAAAGAAGGCAAGACTGGAGAAAGCCAAAAAAATATGTTCTTTGCAGACAAAAAGGCGGTAATAAATACTAAATCATTCCTAATGCCACATTAATCACTTGTTACTCCCCCCTCCCCTAATTCCTGGCTATCTTGTCTGAAACTAGGCTTTCCCTGTGCAGCAGAGCATTCCTTATGCACAGGTTTCTCACATACTTAAAGATTACCAGTCAGGCCTCATTTAGTCTTACCTTAAACCATTCAGAGTAAGGCACGAACACAGCAGGGCCCTCTAGAGCAGCCTGACGAGCTATCAGGAATGCAGTGATCATATTTTCCATATCATAATTCTCAAAAGCCTTTATCAGGAGATGGGTCAGCAGATCTAGAAACATAAAACAATAACCTCAAACTTCGTTCTTGACAACGGTGCTGTAATTTTCTATAGTATATGAAGGCAAGTATCTGTGATAAAACATCTGCCACATCTGCATGTGCATTGCAGCTTGGGGAACCTTTGGGACCTGCTTATATTTTTTCATGCACTTTCAACAGTCAAATACTCTTGGATTTCAACCTGCAAGAATTGCAGGGAGTCCAGCAATGAGATAATCAGTAAGAAACTCTAACAAACAAGGTCTGCTAGCAAAGGTGAGATAGAAGAACTAAGCTTCAGTAATCACTACTCCAATTAATAATGAAGGTAATTACCAAATAACCACTCTTAGCTGTACACTAAGTCTGAGAAGCGTCAGGCACAAGGCCTAGCATTCATGTCGCCGCTGACGTGGAATGTCTGAACGGAAAAGCAGATTTTCTGCTGTTCTTTTCCATGCAGGAAACTCAAAACAGCAACTATGAATGACTATGTCGCTACACCAGCCGGCATGGTTTCCCTCTTCACTACATAAGAAGCAACAAGCACACATTAGCCTGCAGGCTTGCCAATACCTATTTACCTTTGAACAGCTGCTCAGCCTCAGCCTGACAGACCACCAGCGTGGAAACGCAGGACAGGACATGCTGCCAGTTCACTTCGTGAGTCTCCAGGACTTGCTGCAGCTGGCAGATCGACTCCTTTGCACTAAATGCCACGAACAGCTGGAAAAGTGATAGCACTTCGTGTTAGCTATGACATACAGCCACCCATAAGAATGAAATACACTGTCAAGATTACCATGCAGATGTCTTTTGCATGACTTCTGAAAAAGCTATCCTTGTGCATCAGCTTTCCAGGGCCAGATATCATCCTGGCTTGCAACCAGCATTGGCTAAAATAAACAGTATTCCAATTTTTTCAGAAATCATGTCATATTCTGTAACAGTAAAAACCTCACATCTTCAATTATTACCTTTGTTCTCATTAACAGCTTTGCACAAAAGTCCCTGTAGTACTTTCTCTCCGTGCTTCATCCTGCTTACAATCCCTGGCAGCTGGTTCAGATTATGCGACTGGAATGTGCTATTTTTAAATAATCTCATTTCAGATATTTCAATGAATATAAACCCAACATAGTAAAGTTCTCTTTGCGAAACCAGGAAGACATACTTTGCGATACAAGGTAGTGAGCAGCGAACAAGTTCTTGTAAAGCTCCACTCTTTCTGCATATGGATGGCATCAGACACTGTACCCAGAAAGAGAAAATAGTTTACTCTTCAGCAATAGATTTTAAAATACACCCAAAACACGTAACAACCACACAAATTTTCCCTTTGGCTTTGACAGCCAGATACATTAAAAACCGCCCGCTGAAATCCTCTCTCCCATTCATCCATGTAGCAACAAGGACTGTGGCATTTCACTACAGCACTGTCATCTGAAAGCTGTTCTTGAGATCACACATTCGTAGGCCAACATAACGCACGCACAGAGAACCAGCAAGGAATCCTCTTTTTCCTCAATAATCTCTTTCAGCTGGAAGCCAGCAATAACACAGCTCTCCCACACAACAGGTAAGCAGCTCTAGATCATAGCCCTGAGTGATTTTACCAGAGATTTTGTAGCCCTGACATATTTCTTTCCAAAAACATCAAGCTTTGCAATTACCAATCTCGGATTAGAAACCTTCCTGCCTTTATCTCTAATCTAAGAAAAGAAACACCCAGTCAGCATAGAAAGGCCATGTCTTGTGCTTAAACCCAAACACATACAGGGGCCAGACTATTTTGGCCCCAAGCGCTCTCTGCAGCACCACCTCTCCCACCCAGTTTCTCCTTTGGCCAAAACTACTCCTAAAGGACAGAGCTCTCCCACATCTGCTCCGCAGAGGCTGCTATTAGATGTTACTCCAAATATCTGTTCACGAGCCATTGGCTGAAGCTCTGTTCAAACAAGTTCAAATTTTGATTTTCAGGCACTGATTTTCCACCTAGTTTTCTCCTGAACTGCAACCCTCTAAAGCCCAGATGAATTTCTTTTGTCTGAGCTGGCACCCTGCTTGTATAGCCCCGGGGAAAGAGCTGGGGAGTCAGGTAGCTTCTCGGCTCTGGGTCCTCCAGGCTGGACTCCATTCAGCACGGCCTGGGTGGGATGGAGCTCCAGACACACCACAATAACACACCCTGGAGACACTCATTCCTCCCCGCCTATTCCTACCTTTCAACAATGGGTTGTAGGTAAGAACCTCGGTCAGGGTGTGTCTGAAAAACTGCTGCAAGGAATCCGGATGAACCGCACTTTTATAAACTGACACACTGAACACATTCAGCCTACAAATGACAAGGAGCTATTCAGAAACAATGCACAGGAAATGATTAGGGTGAACGACTCATTTTTCTTCTACATCTATCTTATCAAATTCCCAGAGATATATACTTTTTTGTACGTGTTTTAAAAAAACCTATTGGTTACTCAACGTTACGTAGCTATCAGATTTCCAAACTGGAGTCAAATGCATACCCCTGCACAGGACAAGACTGGCTTGACATGCACAAAGTTGTTAGACAAAATGGGTTTGGAAGCAGGAATTGGAGGAGAAGATGACGGCACCTTCCAGGTGTTTCTGCTGAGAAGCAGAATGAGAAAATTTCACAGGGAAAATCACCACATGCCAAGAGGGTGCTCCAAGATTGGTTCCAGCCCTGCCAGAACACCCTTTCCCACCTGATGCTTATCTTTTTTACACACATTTTTACTTGCACGTATTTTATTAGAGAGGAGAATACTAAACAAAAATAGCATGGGGTGGGGAACATTCACCCTATTTCAATAACAAGTGTAACAGTGCATAAAAACCTCCTCCTGACATTGTTCAGGGGAACAGCATTTCTTACCAGAACCTCATCGCTTGCAACGTGGAAACATCTTCCTGCTTCTCTTTACCAACAGCATCAAGCACCCCTGTACCCCAAAATAGAAAGACAAAAATACAATGAGAGAAATGGAAGGAATGGTGACACTAAACACAGGAACTAACTGGAACACGCAACTTGTGCACCTTTAAGAAGGTGACCCCATTAGGGAAATGTGTAGAAGTCATTCAGCAGCATTAAATTCTTACAAAATTTTTTCAAAAGTGACACAGAGACTCAGAAACTATTAACACTAACCTTGAACCAATTTAAAAACATTCCCAAGAATGTGCTAATAATTAAGCCATCCAAAAATGCGCATAAATTAGTATTTCATTTCCAAACCCAATCCTAATTGTGCCCTGCATCTGCGAGTGTGAACACTGCAAAGCTGCAGGAGAGAAAAGTCTGTCTGGAGGCAGGGATTTGCACAAGCAAGCTTTGAATTAACAACCCCTGGAAACAACGGTCTTAACCGCCCTCACCAAACAAAGAGCACATTGCTGTTTGTGCCACACATTTGTGACAGCAGTGGGACTTCACGTTACATTTGCTTAGCAGAAATTCCTCCCAAAGCTAGATCTGCCCCAAAATGACTGGTAGAGGTCAAGCAGGTTGGCAGCTTGCACAGCACATTGCCTTGACCATCAGCCTACTCCACTCAAAGCCCACATACTGAGAGACCCTTTGCTTTACAGCCTGCTGCAGCAGCAGTTTTTCTGTTTCTTGTCCCACCCTATCTTTAAAAGCCTCCTCTTTTAACAGTTAAAAGAGTTTGTTTTCTTTATTGGGATCATTCAGTGAAGCTCCCTGAAAAGGAAATTTACTGAGCTGGGGCAGCAAAACAGGCGCCTTTCGTAAGGCAGTCCACAGTGTTAATATGTAATACTCTCCCCCCCTGCTGAGGAATACTTTAAGGTTAAGTAGGGGAGAATAGAGAAAAGGAGATAAACTCTACTTATCCTCGGGCACAGGAGTTCAATATAGCAAGATCATTACTATGAAGCACAGTGCTCCCATGCCACTTGCAGCCTGTCCTTCTCCTCCTGTGAAGGTCTTCATTAATAGTGAATTATTTTACATAAAGAATCCTAATGTTCTTCAAAGCAGCTGATTAGTTAAGCAAAACCCCTCAAAGGTGACCTAAAAGTATACACTAACAAAAATATCTTATATAAAACTTGTTTAATACATTTTCAGACACGTCAGTGGCAGCCCAGGCTGCACAAACGTGAAGGTCAAATGAAAAGCAGGTTAGCAGGCTGCTGCCTGACTGCCAGCAGCCTGCTGCTCTTCTTCCAAAATCCCCCTATTCCTGTGTTTATAAGGGTTATTTTTCAACTACCAACACTGTTAAAGGGCCACCTGAGATGGGACTCATGCATATTAAATAACACAGCACTTCTCTTAAGCTTTCCCTTTTTAGAAGCAATCCGCAAGGTCTGTAAGGCATCTGTCTGTAGACAATGCTCCCTGCGAGACATGAGGTAAGGGATCAGGCTGGCAGCGCCCATGGGGAGGGACGCAGAAGGGAGGGAGCAGTGCTGGTGGTAGGTCCTGGTTTTCAGTCATCTGAAAAAGCACTAGCTCTGCGACAGCACCGAGCACGTTGCTGAAACATGCCAACAAGAGAAGTGGTAAAGCGCTGTCGCTAAGGAGACAGGAAAGTAACAGCAGCTGCGCAGTCAGATTGTACTAATACACCAGTGTAGGGCACGTGAGGAGGTGTAAGTGAACGTGAGGAGGTGTAAGTGAACGCTTCCTCCGCTGTACAGCAGATACAGCAACTTACCGTGAAGATCATCTGTGACACAAGACAAAAATAACCCTCATGTGTGTTCAGTCTTTCTGCAGCGGGATTTGCAATGCAAATCAGGCACTACTAAGCTTGAGCTCTCAGCAGCAGCATCAGGAGTGCCCAGGCCAGAACAGGCGCGTTGTCCATAGGACAGTTAGTGAAGGCTGGCCGTTTAAAGACTACACACGTACCTTAGATGTCTTTGCTCAGCACAAAAAAAAAACCCAACTAGGTTTCACAAAACATTAGTCTGCAAATCCAAACCACGAACCAGCAAAATAGCTTACCTGCACGTAACTTTGTAAATTCAAGGTTTAATTTACTAAGCAGAAAAAATTCTCCTAGCTTAACCTCTGTGCTACAACAGATTGGATTGCTTCCACTCAAACTTGCTAAAAATCAGCTCAGATATCAACCTGATGTTGCAGCTGGGAGCATCAAAATGAACAAGCATAAAAGGCAAGAACTTATCTGCAGTGTTAGAAGCCACTCGCTTTACAAGAGCAAAAGGGAAAGCAGAGGCACATAAAATCAGCGACATAAGTACTATGCACAACAAAGGAGAAGCATCCCAGGCAAAGGATTTCTCCTTAGAGATTTAGCAGTGAACAAGGAGTGTAAGTCTAGCAAACAGCAGCGACTGCACGAAGATACGAATCACAAAAACACTTACATGTCAACATTCTTTGTAAGACAGCATGACAGATCTGTTCAAAATTGACAAAATTAAGACCATTTAGTGTTTCAAAGAGCTACAGTTACATGCAGAAAAAGTAAATTGACTCAAAAATAGAGTTTTGTCCCTCTTAAATTAAAGCTTAACTTTTACCTCAGGCTTTATGGTAGAGCAGATACAATAGACAGAAGGTCAAGCATTTTCCATGCTTACCAGGATTCCATGCCTCACATTCAAATGGAGAAAAGAGCAATCAAGGTGAAACCAAGGAAGCTTACAAAACCCTTGACACCCCACCTTGGAGAAATTCTCTATTAAAAAAGTCTTCTGGTTTCACTATTTCCTCCTCACCCACTCCAGCACCTCCACCACCACCCTTCGTTGCTCTAAGCTGATTTATTTATACTCAGCAAGGCACAGAGGTATATAAGGGAACTTCTTTTCTAAGTAACCATTTGTAAATAGGTTCATTTTGTCCTTACATAGGGGACCTTCTTGAATTCCGGCTTCCTTCCCACCTCCGAAGTTTGCTGAAAGCCATTCTGAAGAAACACGATCGCAAAGTCTGCAAATCAAGAAGGAATTGTTTCAGCATTCCCTTGCAATAAAGATCACTTGCTTTGTCACCTCCCCATCTCGGTCTCCCAACAGGACTAGTGTCTGAAAAGCATCATTCACTACACTGCAGTCAGCAGGATTCATTTATTTTCTTGGAGTAAAATTACGCCCAGGCAAAAGGATCTAGAACAATGGATGGCAAGGGGCACAGAAACTTAAAGGATTATAAAGACCAAAGCATTTACAGGCCTTACGCTCTATTAGCACTGCAGAGTTCATATGGGTTGTATTTGACCAACTGCACTGGTCCAAAGATCTGACTACAGCTCTTGAATCAAATTTTAACAAAACCACAAAATAAATAATAGAAAATGACAGGGGGAAAATGGAACTCTTAAATATTTCTGGTCCAAAATATCTCAGACATTTCGCAGGAGTGTCACGCTCTCAATTTATCATCCTGGCCCCATACACCTTGCAATTATGCTTTCTTGTGATATATATAGGGATATAGAAATTCAAGCCAATTATCACTTAAGGGAGAAAAAAAAAATCGCTACATTTGCCAAATAGAAAAATATATTCCCCTCATTGAAATGAGGTAGGAAAATGCAAAGCGAGGCCTCTGTTCTTACACCTCCAAGCTTTTGAGCTGCACAGGCCCTGCTGCAGGCTGCGCGGACCAGCAGCTGAGCCCAGCTCCACCAGCGCCCGGTTGAGTGCCTTGCCTGAGAGAACGCGCCCAGCGAGCTCCGCGTCCCCGGAGGGCTCCTCCGCTTGCTCGCAGAGGCCGCAGAGGCTGCTGCACAGCCATTCCACCACAGCAGGGGCAGACGGGTTGCTGAGAAGAAATAAAAGCACATTCATTTCAATCCCTCCTACTCTTCGTAAGGCTTGGGTTTTTGCTCCACCATCCCCTTGGACTGAGGAAAGACCCATCTGTGCGGGACTCTGACCTATATGTGGCATTTCATTTCTTTAATTTTGACCAGCAAATTTGCTTCATAAAAAGATTCCACAATACACATATCCAAAAGGAAAAAATACATGTGAAGTTGTGTGTTCAAGTATTTCCTCATCTCTGACATTATCACAGAATCACTAGGGTTGGAAAAGACCTGTAAGATCATCAAGTCCAACCATCATTAAAGTCTTTCCATTTAAAAAGTTCTGCTCGAAGAAAGACTTCAGTTCTTATTTCTAAGATACTTGGATAAAAAGGCTTAAAAAAAAAAATCAAGCTCTTAATCTATCCCTTTGGTTTCCTTAAATTTGAAGTACAATGGGCACTGAAGGCTTTTTTCCTATCCCATTAACAGACAAGTAAACTAATATCAAAAGCCTACAAGATCACTGTAACATTCCTTTGACACCACAGGAAAACAACCTGAACTTCACAAAGGATAACTGGTTTTAGTTGTTAGCTCTGTATTGGGAAAAAAATAAAAATAAATCAATTCTTAGAATAACTATTCTCTGGAGGTTAATTCTGCCAAACTTTACTGAAATGTAAGGTTTTGTGAAGACAGAAGCAGACAGCTTCTGCAAAGCAAGAGTTCTCGTCAAGACCAGCACTCATTTTTATGGGCTAAATGAGAGTTTCCAAAGCAGACCAGGCGGCACGGCCAGATGAACCGAAGGAGCCGGGTTACCAAGCCTTCTCCCACACGGCGTGGTAACCACCCACACGCAGCCATCTGTGCCGGTGAAACAAAGCAGGAGATAAAACATCACCTGGGACGGTCTGCAGCAGTGGTTCTCACCCAACCATTTCTCTTCGCATTGCAACTGATGGAGCGGCCACCAGACAACCAGCCACCACACCTTAAACTGCGCTAATTAACCCAGAGTAACCTCTGAAACCGAGGGCAACTTCTTAAATCCTGCTAATCCGATCACTTGCCAGCATCTGACTATATTCTTAGTCCGGAATACTCATGGCTAATCCCTGATTACATTTCAATAGGCTTTAAGAGATTAAATACACCTGCACACCTATAAACCTCTGCTCACCTCTCCAGCAGCTCTCCCAGGCCAACGATGTCGCCTCTGTGCAGGTGCCACACAGCCTCCAGCACTGGAGGGTCCTAACGAGATATCACAATTAGGTCATAGTCTGCATTTTGCAGTTAACATTAACACTTGGCTAACGTAAACTGTATTAAAAAAACCACCCTAAATTCCCATTATTCAAACTATCCAGAACTTACTAAAATTTTAAAACGACAACATAGGAAACACTAGATGAGGAAAGATTATATTTGATTTTTCCTTCCTACAAATTTTGAATGGTTTAGTGTTGTAGATGCACCATCATTTTAAATTTCACAGTCAAGTAAAAAATACATCCATCTTTGTCCCCCTGGAATAATGCTGATGCTGCATATTCAAAGGAGTAGTGGACATCTCAGAAAACAGGTAACACCACTAAGTTCCAAGTCTTGTTAATTCAGATCCAGAAACAGATTAGAGAATTATCACTTAGCCTATTAACTGTTTATTAGTCTCTGTGAAGCGAGTTTGCTGCTCTCAAATCCATTTCCCAATAGGAGACTACAGAAAGAGACACTGCAACTGTACAGACAGAGAGGCCGATGGATGCAGAGGAAAAACCAACGCAGCTCGGGCGGTCCTGCTCCTAAACGCCAGGCTCGCCATTGGCAAAATCAGCACTAGGCATCACTTCCATACAGATGAAACTGCTCCCTGCAACATCCCTTCCGAGCTCCCGCGTGGAACAGCATGTCCTGGAGGGTGTCCTGTGCCAGGAAGATGGGACTCCAGGGTGCACCTGGCAGGGAAAAAGCTGCAGCAGCAACTTCTGCTCATTCCAGCCTCTATACAGAAATGCTCCAAGCCGGAAACAAAATCTTCACGCCTTGTGAAGGAAGAGGTACTCGGGAGTCTTGGGCACAGAAGCCATTCAGGAGAAAAAAACCACGAGTTTTCTGCAGCGACCAGCAGCTGCCTCGTAGCATGACCCTAGACTCGCCCACGTATTTTGTCTTTGACAACCTAATTCTTTACTGTAACAATCTCAGTTACACAGCAGCACTTGGTCTCCATGTCTACCTGAGAACAAGGTGATCTTAATCAGCCTACAAAACACACAGGATTCTATTTTCAGCCCAGGATCGGATATTTGAGACTAGAGCATGCCTCTTTATCATGGCAGATCAGCGTCTTCCTTCTTTCCCACCAGAGCAGCGAGCAACAAAAACTGTCCTGCTCACAAAAAGTCCTCAATTCCACTTAGAGCATCACTTATCTTAAGAAAACAAACAACCCAATGAAATCAAGACAACGCATTTGTGAAGCAACACAACCTGTTAGCTGCTATTGTATTTCTCTCAAGCCATTTTCTGTGTGAACTCACTTAGGCTTATCCCCATTCCCAGATAAATAGAGCAGAGAACCAGAACACCAAAGACGCATTGAATATTGCTGGCAAAGCACATAAAGGACTTCTGGGACCCTGCCACTCCACAGCCAGCTGGGAGCTTCGGCACTGCCTGGTTAATCGATCTGGATTGCCTGGCCCAGACAGCAAACCCACGTGCCAACAGATGGACAGGGTTATTAGCATATTCCATTGATAACAGTGAAGCTAAATAGGAAAGAAAACAATACCCCCAAAGCTTTATTAACTGCGGTGTCACCTCAGATGAGTTTAATCCCATTACCATGCTGTAACACCAGGCACTGTATTGCCATGCCCTTCCTAGCTGGTTCCTAGTGAGAACCAGCCCTGCTCAGTACAAATGGAAAGAGTGAGACATCTCCTTCAGAGAGGTAAAAATCCTGCTTGCCTACCTCCCCAAAAACCAATGCTTGATCACCAAGATGCTATCAACTCTCCTTTGTAGCAGTTTCTCGGCAAAAACGGCCACGCAATTTTAATAATTCGCCTACTTCCAAACCTCTGCTAAGTCCTCTTCAAAAAAGCAAATCCTGCTATGGAGGCAAGGAAGTTCCCAGTGAACTAGCTTTAAAATAAACAAAACAAACAGAAAAACCCCACCATTTATAATTCAGTTCATGCTTTAGAAAGGTCAGAAAGATCACAGTGATTCTCAGGATAAGTTCACAACTGCAGTCGACCCCGAGCAGGGATAAGCAGTGACAAGACTGCAGTCAACCCCGAGCAGGGATAAGCAGCGGCAAGACTGCTCTAGATCACCAAAAAAAAGACCGAAGGAAACTGAACAGAAATCACAGCACTTCACCAGTCCATTTAACAGTTATCCCTGGCCGTCACAGCAGAGGAGGGTTGAAAACACGCTACCACATCCCAAAGGTGAAATCTAAATGGTCTGTAACAAGGCAATGTTTCTCTTCTTTCTTACCTTCATTTTCCACATTTCTTGACAGAAGAGTGAGCGACAGAACACATTGCTCGCCACCAAATCCTTGACCGTTTGAAGCAAGCAAGACAACCTCTTCTGGAATCACCCCGGAAATGAAGCAGAAATAATTTCCTTTGTAGATAATATATTCTTAGAAAAACAATTTGTTACTTTTCACTGTTGACTGCTTTTTAAGGGCTTAAATCGTGGAGAGAATTCATGGGAAAGGCCCAAACCTTTTATCTTAAGGCTGCACTAAAGGCAGCCGGGCTGACAGCAGCGACACCTGACAGCTCCTCGGGGGTGACTTGAGCCAGCGGTCACGGCACAGCTTTTGTACGGATGGCCATCTCCACAGCTGGCTACACCGCAAACTGAGACGATCAATAAAGAGGGAGCCGTGGATAAGAGAGACCAAACCACGCCAGGGAAGGCTGAGGTACACCAGAGGTGATAACTCGGGATCTGGTTAGAGAGACCCGCGTAATGCTGCACTTCAGCAACAGACAAAAAACTTCATTTCCAAGCTGTCAAAACCAGCCGCTTTCCTGTACGGGAGAACACCGTACTTCTGTGAGCACATCGGACACAGAAATGAATAATTGGCCACTCAGGTCCTATGTGTTTGGGTGACTTTATCAGAACAGATGAACTGGATTTAAAGTCAAACCTAACAATACCGTTTTCTTGGTAAACTAAATGTAAACTTTTTCCCTTACTCTCTGGTCCAAGTTCAGCAGCGGTACTTGAGAGGGGCTTGCAGAAGCCTGGCAAATCCGCTCGATGTTGGTAACAGCGTTTTTGGCTGCCAAGATTGCTGTGGGTACACCCAATCTTGAGGCCTGTTCCTGCAGAACAGAGACTAAAAAACACAAAACAAGCAGAAAGCTGAAAGCATGGGAGAAAAAAGGGTTTGAACACATGACTATGAAGACAGAAGTCCCAAGTCTTAAACTCCTTCCAGCACAGATGTCATTTGTTGCAAATCATTTTTATTTCCATGTATTATTCCTTTACTGTACATAAAACAGGGGCAGAACAACCAGGGGGAGAGGTGGAATATCCTTGCAAAGCAGATTTTTGTATTTTAGTCTTGTGGGGCTCACAGTAACACTTTCAAATAATCAAAATATGTAACGATCAGTCCTTGCCAGCAGCGTCATTACTGGACAAGTAAGAAATGAGTAGCCAAACAGGAGACTAGAACAATGACAAGAAAGTAGAACTGGGATTGCATTTAACAGGCAGAAATTCAGTACATAAGGAAAAGTTCTTTCCCACGCCTGTCTCCAATAGATCCTCTTTCACTCACCTATAAATGATTCTGATGATACTTCCTGGTGCTCCACACCACCCTGTCCACCTGGCTTGACTGAATCTTCCACCTGGAAGCCAAACAGAAAGAGTCTTAGACATCTATTACACACATTTACAAACCTAGTCCCTCTAAAGCATACTGAGCAGCTCTGGCATTCTTGGGGACTGGAGCAACTGAAGTGAAATTAACACCAAGCTCCCACGTGGTTCTGGTAAACCAGAGAGTTCACCCTTTACAAGAGACAGTTGTCTTCATTTTATGCAGAGAAAATAAGAAGATACAGGTCAAAGTTACTTGTCCCCAGTCACCCAACAGATCAGCAGCACCACCAGGAACAGAATTTCTGTCTTTCAAGTCTCTTCTGTGAAGCCACACTGACATAAATATTTGATGAAACATGTCCAAATGTTGGATCCTTTTCTAGTTAAACCTCCTTTTTTCTTTTTATAAAGACAACTATTCTTTACAGAAAGAAACATCCTTGTAGCTGAAGGGTGGGAAGTATTTGCATTGTCTATTGCAGTTATCAAAATCAAAAGCTCTCTCCAGTGTGTGAGAAGGTAGAACATGGCCAAGTCAGAATGTCGGCTCAAGCGTCTATATAGGTAAATGACACAAGTCTTCATAAAGACAGTCACAGTAGTCAGAAATGGTTGGTAATTCAGAGAAAACCCAATAGTGTCTCCTGATTTTTTTTCCTATATTCACAAGAAGCCAGTTCTGACCCTGAGGAAAAGGTGCTGGATTTCCCTTTGTCCCAAATCCAAACCATGCTTAACCATTTTTAGTCTGTAACAATCAAAACATAGAGGAATAAAGGAAAAAAAAAAAAAAAAAAGCTCATTTCCACAACACAGACCTCTAAACTTCAGCTTACTCCTACAGTCCTGTTTTTTTCTTTTCACCTGTCATGAAGGCTGTGTTCCTGGGACATTCATCCCAGAGTTGCCCTAGGAAGGACCCTGGTGGAACCCAGCTCCAGCTGGGATCTCCCACGATCCCCAGCCTGACCATTGCACCCCGGACCACCCGCTCCTACCTCCAGGAGGAGGTCATTCAGGTTCTGATGGCGATCCAGAAGGCGCAGAGCTGCTTCCTGGAGCTCTGCTCTGCTCCCAAAGGCACTTTTTCGTTTCCTGGCTCTCCCTGCTGAGAAGTCGGGATTTCTTTTATAACCACAGCTTGATCCAACAGCCCCACTGAGGACACCTCCCTGTCCCTACAGCACACATCCCCGACGGGGCAACGGTGGCCCCGGTCAGACCCTTGTTAGCCAGCAGCACGGCAGGAGCAGCGCAGGATGGTTCTGTACGGTTTGCTCCGGGCAGCTCTGCAGACAACGGCCTTCAGCACAACCAGCCCAGCCAAAGCCCTGTCAGGCACTGCCAGCCATCGGCCTCTGAAGGCCCTTGGCCCAGAGCAACCACAGTGCCGCCCTGACCCCCCCCACACCAGGACAGGAGCCACAGCAGGGCCACAGGAAGGCCACCAGCCTTTGGGAGAAGGTTGCCAGCAGGAGCAGGAGCCGCAGAGCTGAGGAGGAGCTGAGGCGTGGGGCTGCCGGGGGCCCAGAGCCCCGCACAGGCCGCAGGAGGGTGGGGTATGAGGGCAGAGAGGGGACATTCACCCCTCCCTTCCCCTCCGCCGTCCCTGCAGGAAGCGCCAGGCCAAGAGCTCACTCAGAGGAGCCCCGGCGCCGCCTCAGCCCGGACCTACCCAGCAGGTCCCGCCATGTCCTCCCGCCCGGCCCCGCCATGACGGCGGCCCCTGCCCGCTTCCCGCCAAACAAACCCGCCCGCCCTGCGCCGCCATTGGCTGCCCGCCGGGGGAAGCCGCCTCCGCCCATTGGCTGGAAGGGCGGCGTGGCCCCGCCCACCCTTCCGCCATCTTGGTAGTGGCGGAGGCGGGGGCTGCCATGTTGGAGAGGGCGGTCGGCGTCCGTCGTGGGGGCAGGCAGCCGTGGGGTGGGGCGGGTGAGGTGCGATGTGGGGGGACACGCTGGGGCAGGGCACGGAGCAGGGCACAGCCTTCTGTTTGCGGCAGGGTGTGTGGGACAGGGGTGGGTGGCTCAGGCCGCAGCCGTGACACGGCCACCAGGATGGCGGCTGTCCCCTGGCAGGCCCTGAGGTGAGGCCGCCTGCCTGGGCCCGGCTGCGGGCGGGGGGCTCAGCGCAGCAGGCCCAGACACCCCCACAGACTGGCCGGGCCGGGGCCGGGGGCAGCCACCGTGTCTCGGGCCTAATCCCAGTGCAGCCTCCCTGGGAAGGGCTCCCGCCCCGGCTCCGGCAGCCACAGCGTTTCCCCGCTCCCGGCCTCCGTCTCCGCGCAGATGGCTCTGGCGGTGAACGGACCCCTTGTAGCCGCGCTTCCCTGGGGAGCGAGGGTGCTGTGTGCCCCTTGTACCCCCAGGGAAGGGGACAAGGGGAGGCTGGCACTCCCGTGGGGGGAAATCACACAGCCAGGCATTGCTGGGGGCAATACAGGTTTCAGAGGGAGCAGCATGGAATTCCCACAGGGATTTTCCTCGTCTGATCCTTCCTGGAGATTAACTGCTGCCGGTTAGCTGTCGTTAGCGGTTAGCTGTCGTTAGCGTGCCTGGCAGAGGGTTGGAGGCAGGAGCTGGGAATTCGTTAGCAGGATGGCAGTGTAGGGGCTATTCACCGTCGGGAGGCTAGCTTATAGCTTCTGTTTGCGGACGTTGGAAACGCTGTGCTGGAATTGGCTGCGGGATGTTTTTATTGTAGTGCTGGCCCCCGTGGCAGGTGAGTCAGCAGAGCCGGAGAAAACCCTTCCCGGCAGGGCCGGCAGCAGGCGAAGCTCTGGCTCTGGCACTGGCGGTGCGATGGGGTCCTGCAGCCAGCCTGCCACCGTGCCGGGGAGGCTGCGGAAGGTCACCACAGCACCAAATCTCGGCTTGGAGACAGCGAGTGAAACCTTTTCCAGAATCATGTTTCTGAATCGCTTTAAGCCCCCAATGCCATCATCAAGTTTGTGGCAGCACCAGGTTTTGGAGGGGCACATCAAAGAGTTTGTTCCCTCTGCCCCCCCTGGGTGGCTTGGCGAGCTCCGGCGCTGGCTGGGGAGCTGGGGGAGCCCCAAGCCGGCAAAGCAAATCAAAACCTCTCCAACAGCAACCCTGCCAGGGAGTACATCTGCGGGGGGCTCGTTTTGCAGATGGTGGGGCTGGCCTACGCAGGGGAACGGAGGACACGGTGACAGCTGAGGGAGCGGGGACATGGGTGGGAGTGGGGCTGTGGGATGTGGCACCTCGGTGTTGCCCCTGGAAAGGCACAGCCAGGAGGAACAGGCTGGGAGGGAAGTGGGAGTACTGAGTCAGATTGGGGGTCCATACTGGAGGAATTGAGGGGGGCTTAGACTGGGGTTAGAGCCAGTAATTAACATGATTAAGAAGCCGGAAGGACTCATCTGCAACAGAATGAAATATTTGCATCATTAAGGGAAGGGAAGGAAAGGAAAGGACGTGCCTCCCTCCCGAGACTGGAGATAAGCAGGAGCAGCAAGGTACAAAGAGACAAAGAGATAAAGAGAGCGTGGGATGGGGCAGGGAGCGTAATTTCAGCCGGAGGTGAGGGGAAATCACCTGTGAGCTCTGAGGACCGGGACATGTCCCTGGAACGTGGGTGCTCAGGGCCACTGGGTTGTCCCCTCTCCTGTCCTCCCCAAGCATCCCTGCACCCGTGTCCCATGTGTTGCAGAACCCTGCGTGTAACCGGTCCCACGCTGCGGACCAGGGAGTGTCCGCCATCACCCACGGGTGGCAGTGGAACAGTTAAATGTCTCTGTTATCAATACTGCCGGCAGGTCTCTGCGGCCTCGCTGGTTTACTGGCCTGCAAAGAGCCGCGCTCGCTATATTTAATCCCTCAATGCATTATCTGTGAGGTACGCCGAGTTAATGCAGTCTGCTCAGAGAAATACTAATGAAGAGGACTCTAGAAAGGAAACAGAGCTTTAACAAACGCTCTGCGATTCAGTCTGCCCCTCCAGCCCCCAAGCCTTTGCCGTGCCTTGCTCTCCTTCCACAGCGGGGCAGATCTGGCAGAGCCGGGCTGTGCTGGGCCCCAGGAGCGGATACGGCTGTGCCGAGAGCAGGGTCCGGCCCAGAGGCAGTAACGTGGGACTGGCAGCTCTGGAGATGGGCCGGGAAGCCGGCGGGCTCGCTGCCCTTGTTCAGAGAAAGGCTCAGCCTGGCTGTTCGCACCTGGACAAGAGGAGTGCGAAACCCCAGAGACCTTTACAATAGAACTGACTCCATAAGGCGGACGGCTTTGCAGAATCCAGCCTGATCTCTTCAAGCATCACACCCATAAGCCACACTTGCCTGGCAGGAATGGTCTCGTCCGTGTCCCAGGTCATCCTCGGTTGCAGCTGAGGACAGGGCTGGCCACCGTGCCCACAGCCCCACTGCTTTCATCAGGAGCGTGGATCAGGGTGCTCCTCCAAAGGGATCACCCGGTGTGGCTGGCCCCGGCAGGCCGTCGGACCCAGAGCTCAGGTTTCTGGGGTGCCCCAGACTTTCTTCCTGTGCAGAGGAGACTGGGGAGCTCTTACAGCATCTGCACCCCGGGACCCCGGTGCCTCCATTGCACGACAGACCCGCTGCAGACCCGCTCCTGCCCCAGACCGGGGTGTAGGGCAGCAGTGGCGAATGCAGCAGGACAGGGCTCGGCGTCCCCCTCGGGGAGACTGAAGTGCCAGTCTTGGGGCGAGGGCTCAGTTGACTCAGGGCTGGCTGGGACGTTTCGGGGAACCAGAAAGTCCGGGAGCAGCGAGTGGCCCATTACACCAGGCACAGTCAGGGCCCCATCTCTGGTTTGACCAAAGAAGAAAAACCAGGGGGAAACCATCACCGCGGTGGCCAAACCGATGAGAAACCCTCCGAGGGGGCGTGGGGAGGCGCAGCTGAGAGCTCGGCATTGCTGCCCGGAGCCGGGGGCTGCACTCCAGGCAGCGACGCCAGGAAGCTCCTTGAACTCCAGCCACATCTGAGGCCAGCACGCAGCATGCAACAGAAGCGAGCTCCCTTGTAAAACGCTCTCTCCTTTCATGGACCCCGGTTTATTGCAGCATCTAAGGAAAGTGGGATAGGTGCATCCAACCCACGGGTGTTCTGTGCGCTCATCTCAGGTTCCTGCGGCTTTTTAAGGAAATTTTTTGCATATGACAGATGAAACCCATGTGAATGTATTACCTGCAAACAAACATGGCGCACAGCACGCAGCCCTGCTGCAGGCTGCTGGGGAAGGGCTCTGCCCTCCATCCCGGCTCGGCGGACGTCTCGCTGGGGCACGTCCTGCTTCGATGCCGAGGGTGGCAGGGAGCCGGGAAATCTAACCTTCCCACAGTGCTCTGCAACCATTTCCCAACCTGTTCATTTTTTTTTTTTCTATTTCTTTTATTTTTAATTATATTTCCCCTATACACATACACACTTGGCTTTTGTTTGATTTTTTCCAAGACGGTAGCTTTTAATTACATCTTTATTTCATATTAATTACAGTTTTACCCAAAGCAAAGAGCTTCATGCTTTATAATTCAAATGCATTCCCATTAATCCTGCAGGTTGGGTTATTGCTGCCTTCAAACGCTGCGCGTCCTCCCCGCTCCTATCCCCGACGGTGCCGCCCTGGCTGTGTCCGGAGGCGCTGGCAGGTGTGTGCAGCGCAGGAAAGCCGGCAGCCGGCTCGGCCCGGCGCAGACCCGCTGTGGCGGGCAGCATGCGTGGTTTTCCTCCTTCTAACGTCGCTTCCCAAGCAGGCTCCAAAGCCGGCTGATTACAGAGTAAATGTCGCATTCAAATCTCTCTTGGTGCGGAAAGCCAGACCCAGACGTCAGCGTCCCAGCCAAGAGCTGCTCTGGAGGGTCAGAGCCATGCGGTTTTCCTGTGACATGCGGATCCGGCCAGGGCTGAGGCCGGCACTGTGCTCCCAATCCCCTGCAACAGGCTCCCACCCCGGCGACGGTGCATTTGAGTAATCCCAGAGATGCACGGGCACTTCGGATTGTCTGTATCCATCCTCCCCCTTCCCAAACCCCAGGGCACCGTGCAGGGCTGCATTTCCCAGCCGTCCAACTCTATTCTCCCATTTCCTTCCCCAGAGTTGGAGCTGACACTGCTCAGGTTCTCCAGGACGGACATTGGAGGGCATTTCTCTCCCGTGGCACTGCAGGCACCATCCCAGACTCTTTGCTGGAGGTCTCCCGCCCCGGGGCAGCTCTTTGGCTGTGTGGGATGGACGAGCGCCCACGTGCCGGCTCCATCCCTCTCCCAGCCCTGCCAGCACGGCTCTGGGACTGGCCCCAGTTTATGCTCATGAGTTAATGGAGCTGAGACGGGGTTTTATGCTCCTTCCATCATGGAAATGGGAAGCTCATCATGACAAGAGCTTTCACTTGACCTTTCACGATGGGCCAGCTGTCCTTTCTGCTCTGCCAGGACTGTCCTGCCCACCCCACACGTCTGGAGGGACCCACTGGTGCCTGGGCCTGAGCCTGGTGTCGGCACCGTGCCACGCCAGCCTTTCCTCGCAGCTGCGGGACATCGTCCCCCCCTGCATCGTGTTCCCATGGGACATCGTCTCCCTGGGGACTCCAGCTGCTCATCCCAGCGCCTTCAGCTGGCTTCTGCTGCTCCTGGCCGTGCCCAAACCATGTGCAGCATCCAGAGCTCTTCTCCTTCCCTCCTGGGGAGTTTTACTGTCCCGGCCTGGCCCCTTCCCTCCGCCGGCTTCCCAGACCAGCCGAGCCGAGCTCCCCGCGGCTCCCCTCCCTTCCCACCACCCCTGTGGCCTCTGCCCTCGCAGGCGGCCGGGGGCTCGCAGCTGTGTTTCCCCTGATGTCCCCCTGGCCCTGAGGCCATTGTGTCCCTATGCCTGCCTGTCCCACGCATGGGCCGTGGCCACCCCGGACCTCTCAGGGAGCAGGAGCCACAACCACGTCCCTTGTGGGGGGCTGTCCCCCAGCAGTGCCTTGCACCCCGCGCCCAGCCCCCAGCACTCATCCTGGGCACTGCATCCCGCACCCCGTCACGTGCCCCGCACCCTGGGGGCACCCACGCCCTGCACCCTGCAGCAACTCACGCGCCCTGCGTCCTTCACCCTGCACGCACTCGTGCACCCTCGCACCCTGTCGTGTGCCCTGCACCCCGTGACCTGCACCCAGCCGTGTGCCCCGCACCCTGCCGCCAGTCACGCTCCCTGCACCCAGTCCTGCACCCTGATCCTGCACCCCACCAGCCTGGGAGGGCCGTGCCAAGCCGTGCCTTGCCGTGCCGAGCTGAGCCGAGCTGAGCCGTGCTGTGCCGTGCCATACCGAGCCATGCCGTGCCAAGCTGAGCCAAGCTGAGCCGTACTGTGCCATGCCATACTGAGCCATGCCGTGCTGAGCTGAGCCGTGCCGTGTCGTGCTGTGCCAAGCTAAGCCAAGCTGAGCCGTGCCGTACCGCGCTGTACCGAGCCGTGCCGTGCCGAGCTGAGCCGAGCTGACTCGTGCCGTACCGTACCGTACCGAGCCGTGCCGTACTGAGCTGAGCCGAGCTGAGCCGTGCCATACCGTACCGTACTGTACCGTACCGAGCTGAGTCGAGCTGACTCGTGCCGTACCGTACCGTACTGTACCGTACCGAGCTGAGTCGAGCTGACTCGTGCCGTACCGTACCGTACCGAGCCGTGCCGTACTGAGCTGAGCCGAGCTGAGCCGTGCCGTACCGTACTGTACCGCGCTGAGCCGAGCTGAGCCGTGCCGTAACGTACCGTACTGAGCTGTGCCGTGCCGAGCTGAGCCGAGCTGAGCCGTGCCGTGCCGTACTGTACCGTACCGTACCGTACCGAGCTGAGCCCAGCTGAGCCGTGCCGTGCCATGCCGTGCCGTACCGTACCGTACCGTACCGTACCGTACCGCGCCGCGCCGTACCGACCCGCACCGACCCGTACCGAGCCGCGCCGCGCCCCTCGGCGCCGCCGCGTCGGTCGCGTCGCCTCCCGGTGGGCGCCCCCGGCGGCGGCGGGCGGCGACGCAGGCGGGGCCGAGCCGCGGGGGCGGTCCGATCCGCCGCCAGCCGCTCCGCTCCGCTCCGCTCCGCCGCGCCCCCCCCCCCGCCCCTCCCGGGGCCCCGCCCGCCCGGTGCGGCGGCGGCGGCGGCGGCGGCGGCGGCGGCGGCGCGCGGGGATGGGGCGATGGCGCGGGCGGGCGGCGGGGCCCCGCGGGAGCTGTCCCTGGAGGAGGTGCTGAAGTGCTACGAGCAGCCGCTGAACGAGGAGCAGGCCTGGGCGCTCTGCTTCCAGGGCTGCCGCGCCGCCGCCGCCGCCGCCGCCCCCGCCGCCGCGCCGCTCCGCACCGCCGACATCCGCCTGCGCGGCGACGGCAGCGTCGTCCTTCCCGCACCGCCGCCCGGTGAGCGACCGCCGCCACGCGGGGTGGAGCCGGCGACGGGGCAGCGCCCGCGCGGGGAGGGGGGCGCCGGCACCGGGAGGGGGGCACCGGGACTTACCGGCGCCGGCAGGGGGTGCTGCGCCGCGCCGCCCGCCCGGGGGGGCCGGCGTCGGGGGCGCGGAGGGACCGGGGGTACCGGCAGCGGGGGGGCGCCCGCAGCGGCCCCGGCGGGAGGGAGCGGCCGCGGCGGAGAAGGAGCGGTAGCGGCAGCGCGGGGTGGGCAGGGGAAGAGGCACCGGCAAGGGGGAGCAGGCACTGGCGGCGGCGGCACCGGCAGCGGGGGACCGGTGCGGCACTGGGGGCACCGGCTGCGGGGGTGCGGCACCGGAGAGACTGGGCGAGAGGGCCGGCACCGGCACCGGCACCGGGGGGCAAGAAGGTGGCGCTGGCACCGGCACCGGCAGGGATGGGGCAAACCCCAAGCTCCGGCCCCGGCAAGGGGGACCGGCATCGGCACCAGCGCTGGCACAGCCAGGACCATCGCTGGCACCGTGGGTAGCGGCGCAGGTGCTGGGCCGGTGACTCGGGGGTCCAGGGCTGGTGTGGCACCGGCACCGGCAGGGCCTGGCCAGGGGATCCGGTGAGGCTGGACCCAGGGTGTGGGGGGTGTGGGGTGCCCATGGGTGCCAGGTTCACCAGGCTGGGACCCACCATGGGGCTGCAGTACACCAAGCCCATCGGGGCGGGCAGGACACTTGACAAGGACAGACAGACAGACACCTGCACACACACGGGCACACCCACCACACACACCTGCACCCTCGGACCCCGCAGGGGACCCCGGCCCCAGCTCGGTGTGTCCCCACGGGGGCCCGGCCTGGCCCTTGCCCTCTCCTGGCCCCCGGGAGCAGTGTTTTGGGGCAGCACTGTCGCTGACCTTCGGACTCACGGCCGTGCCCTCTCTGCGGGCGGTTGGTGCTGCTGGGCAGGGCCGCGGTGGTTACGGGCTGTAATTAGGCTCGGCTGGCTGCCAGCAGCGATGCCGGGTGGCTCGGTGTGGCGAGGAGCACCCCTGCGCCTAATGACAGAGTGCGGTAAATGGCTTCACCTGCCTCGCCCCGCCGGGAGGCCAGCGCGCCCGGGGACGGCACCCAGTCCTCGGCACTGTCGGACGCTGTGGGGCCTCCCAGGGGCTCGTGGCCAGGCAGGGACGCTGCGGTGTCACTGCGTGTCCTGGTGCCGGTGGCCGGGCAGAGGATGCTCCTGGCGGAAGGGGACGAGCGTGGAGCTGAGCCAGGAGAGCTGGGAGGTGGGGAGCAGGGCACAAGCAGCCCGCAGGGACCGGAGTACGTGGGGCAGCTCCGTGCCCAGGGCAGGGCCACGCACAGGCACGGCACGTGCCCGCAGCGGCTGGGCATGGCGTGGTCACACCAGCTCCACCAGTCACACATGGGAATGGCCCCACACCCTTCCCTGAGCCACTGTGGCCTCTGTGCCAGAGCTGGTGCCACTGTGCCGCTTCCTGCTCCCAAGTCCCTCCTGTGCCAGCCTGAGCCATCTCCCAAGGGAGAAATCTGGGCCCTTCGCTGTGAAGCCCAAAGCTGGAAGGGCTCCAGGTGCCTCCCAGCACTGCTGCAAGTGGCAGCACCGGCCTGGCACATGGCTCGGCAGCTCCACCCAGGCACGGGGCCGGATCTGGGCCCGGTGAGCTGGCAGCACCCACCTGAGCTGCTCCAATTCCCCATCCTGGGGGAATCCTTCCTCGGCCATGCCCCAGCAGCTGGAGGGAGCTGCTGGGACCAGCCAGGCTCAGCCCACCAGCGCGGCTCCCGCTGTGTTTGCCAAGCCGTGGTCAGTAGCAGAGGGCTCCAGCCGGGCACCGGGTCCAGAGTGTCGGTGTCGGCGTCCCAGGGGATGTGTTGCTGCATCCTCTCCCAGACAGGGCAGAGCACGGCGCGGCTGGCACTGCAGTGGGAGCCAGGCATGGCCTGGGGGCGCAGGGATGATGTTGGGCTCGAGCGTGGCACCACGGCGGGGCAGGACCCCACGTCTCTGCCGTTTGCGCTGCCCTTCCCATGCGGCGCCTGGCCTGGCCTCCCCAGCGGGTGCTGGGCTGCGTCCATCCAGCCACGACCGGCACACGGCTGGCACACGGCCGGCGCATCCCTGCGGCTGCCGCATCGATCAGCTAAATGGAGAGCTAATGGCTGGCGCTCCCCTGGGCCGGGGAAGAGGCTCTGCGGCCACTATCGGGAGAGCGGAGCCGGGGGCCCCGGGGCAGTGTCCTCAGGGACGCTGCGAAAGCCACTCCTGCTCCTTGTCCCGTGGCTGTCCGGCTCCCGGGAGGGTCTGAGCTGCTCACCAGTGTATCCTGAGCTTGTGTGTGTGTGCGCACAGTGCCCTGTGTGTGTGCGATGCTCCGGCTGTGCTGGCTCTGCAGTAGAAAGCAGCATCGTTTGTTGCGCACAACCCGTCACCGCAGCCCACACCAACCGCCCGGGCCATGTCCTGCGGGTGATCTGCCGGTCCTCACTGCACCCCTGCCTGCCGGGGCCCATGCTGCCAGTGCCTGCATTGCCGGTGCCCACATTGCCGGTGCCCATGCTGCCGGTGCCCGCAGCCCAGAGGGGTGCAGGGGGCATTTCCCTGCGGGTGCAGAGCTCTCAGCTCCCTCCAGCCCCAGGGGTGAGGGGGAAAGGGGTGACACTGCCACCCCCAATGTGCCTTCCGGGTCCGGCTGGAGGCAGTGGGGCTGAGCTGCTGGTGCCTGTTTGGGCTCGTTGCCCAGGGCTGGCATCTTCTGCCGTGCCCAGTGAGGCTTGCCATGCTCAGCCAGGCAGGGACGGCAATGGAGGCTATGCCGCCAGCTCGCAGCTGGCACTGCCTGATGCCGAGGCTCAACACGCAGGTCCCCATTGTCCCTTGGAGCTGTGTCCTGGGACTAGGTCAGGATGGGACCAGCTGGGAATGGGGGCCCCAGCTTGGGGCAGGAGCTGCTGGGCACAGGACCCGCTCAGGGTGCTCCCGCCGGGTGCCCCACAGCTGGGGCCAGGGGGGTGCAGCATCCCCAGGGTGCGGGACAGGAGGTGATGCCGAGGGGGGATGCCCAACTCTGGGCTGCCGGCGGGTGCTCGTGGTGACTCTGCCCTCCTCCCCCCAGAGCTGCCCCCGCTGCTGACGCCCTCCGCCGAAGCCCAGGTACGTGGGGGCTGGATGCCCGCCTAGCCCCGCTGCAGCTTGCTGGTGATCCGGCCCGTCTGCCATCGCACCCTGGCGCTGGGGTCCCTGGGTGGGCACTGCCGCCTGCCCCCCTTGTCCTGTGGTGATGGTGATGGGGTCCCGGGGCGCAGCAGGGGGACAAGACCCAGCACCGATGGCTGGGGGGGCAAGGGGCAGCCGGTGCCGGCCATGTGTGCCGAGGGGCTCCCCCCGGTGCAGCCGGTGCTGGGGTCCGGTTGGGGCCCAGCGGGTGCTGTCTCCCCGCAGATGGTGCAGTCGTTGGGCTTTGCCATCTACCGGGCGCTGGACTGGGGGCTGGACGAGAACGAGGAGCGGGAGCTGAGCCCGCGGCTGGAGCAGCTCATCGACCTGATGACCAACAGCGACTCAGAGGACAGCGGCTGCGGCACGGCCGACGAGGGCTATGGGGGGCAGGAGGAGGAGGAGGAGGGGGGCGAGGGGCCGCCGCGTGCCGTGCGCACCTTCGGGCAGGCGATGCGGTGCTGCGCCGCCCGCCTGGCCGACCCCACCGAGGCCCAGGCGCACTACCAGGCTGTGTGCCGGGCGCTCTTCGCTGAGACCGTGGAGCTGAAAGCCTTCCTCGCCAAGATCCGTGATGCCAAGGAGGTGAGCACGAGCATGCGGCGGCATGGCCGGCACCACAGCCTGGCCGGGGAACCACCCACGGGCCCAAAACACTGGGGTGAGCACCGTGCTCCCCTCTGCCTGCCCCAACCAGGGCTGCTGGTGCCGGCATTCGGCCATACACCCTCTCCTGGGGCACTGCGCCGTGGCACCACCGGCTCCCGCCTGCCCCGGGCTGGTGCCAGCGGGGGTGGCTCGTAGTGGGGATGGGGGTGCTTTGGGTGTGCACATCAGTGGTGCAGCCCTGTGGCACGGTCCTGGCTGGACTCTCGGTGCTGCTGGGCGCCGGGACAGGGTGACAGCGTCTCTGTGCTGCGGCAGATGCTGCAGAAGCTGAAGGAGGATGAGGAGGCGGAGGAGCGGCCGGCGGCAGAGCTGGGCAGCCTGCGCAACACCGACTGGGTACGGCAGCGCGGCCGGCGGTGGGGGCCGTGCCAGGGTTGTGTGGAGGCTGACGCCGTGTCCGTCCCCCCGCCAGGCCCGGCTGTGGGTGCAGCTGATGCGGGAGCTGCGACACGGCGTGAAGCTGAAGAAGGTGCAGGAGAAGCAGTTCAACCCCCTGCCCACCGAGTACCAGCTCACCCCCTTCGAGATGCTCATGCAGGACATCCGCGCCCGCAACTACAAACTCCGCAAGGTCATGGTGAGCGTGGCTGGGCTGCCCCCGCGCCGGCCCCCCGCCTTGCCGCCATGCCGCCCGCCGGCCCCGGCGCTGACACCGCCCGCGGCCCCTCTGCCCTTTCCCAGGTGGACGGAGACATCCCGCCCCGGGTGAAGAAGGACGCCCACGAGCTCATCCTTGACTTCATCCGCTCCCGGCCCCCGCTGAAGCAGGTGAGTGCCGGCACCGTGACACCTCCATGGCATAGGAGTGCCCGGCCTGGGCTTGGTGGGTCCCATGGGTGCCATCCCCAGCTGGCTGAGCACCCTGGGGGTGGCCAGCCCCAAGCTGCGGCTGCCGCTTGAGGTCCCATCCATCTGTTCCGCAGGCGTCGGAGCGGCGGCTGCGGCCCCTGCCCCAGAAGCAGAGGACGCTCCATGAGAAGATCCTGGAGGAGATCAGGCAGGAGAGGAAGCTTCGGCCCGTGGAGACGCCGTACCGCGGTCAGAAAGGTACCAGCATTCCCTCTCTGCCACGCCAGGCTGCCGGCAATGTGCCTGGCACCAGGGCAGGTCCCTGTCGTACCGGGACTGAGCCCCATCCCTGTCCGCAGGCTACAGCTCCCTGCCCTGCATCCCCCACGCCTGCTCGGGCCGCCTGGCCTCCAGCTCCTGCCTCGAGCTCTCCCGGTCCCCCGCGAGCGCCGCGTTGGCGCGCCAGCGGCCCCGCGTCCTGCTCAAGGCGCCCACCCTGGCTGAGATGGAGGAGATGAACGTCTCCGAGGCAAGAGAGGGGACCCAGCGGGGCGGGAGGGTGGAGGTCGGGGGGACACGGGAGGTGCCGGGGGGCAAGGGGGTCCCGGGGGTGATGCGGTGCCCATGGCCTTGCAGGAGGAGGACTCTCCGGGCACAGAGGTGCCACTGAAGCGGGACCGCTCCTTCTCGGAGCAGGACCTAGCGCAGCTGCAGAGCCAGCTGGGGGGTGGCCAGGCTGCGCCCCAGGAGCAGGAGCCGCTGCAGCCCGAGCCCCGGCCCCGCTCAGGTACCCGCCGGAGGTCCCCAGCCCCACGCCGCCCCTGTCCCCCCATCCCCAGGGTGGCTGTGCCGTGCCCTGCGGCAGGGGTGGCACCGGGCAGCGTGGCCTTGCCATGGCCTCCCTGTCCCTCCCCGCAGGCTCTGTCCCCGCCAGCTGCCACCGGCTGCCGGACAGCTCAGCACCACCCCGGGCTGCTCTCGGCGCCGTGGAGGAGAGGCCGGAGGACGGATCCGGCACCGACCCCGGCACCAGCTCCAAGCACCTCTGTCTGGTGAGTGCTGGTGGTGGGGCTGGGCTGGGCTGGGGACACTGGGGCTGGGGACACCAGGGCTGGGGACACCACGCAAGCATGACCACGGGCACGCGGCAGCCTGGCACGAGGGCACAAGGCGTCTGGGGGGTCCCCATGGCCTCCCCGCTCCCTCTGCATGGGATGTGGGGCTTGAGGCATGCCATGCCGTGTGCCCTGGACCTGTGCCGGAGAAACTCTGCCTGTGCCTGGATGTTCTGCCAGTGCCGGGAGGCTCTGCCGTGCTGGACATGCTCTGCCTGTGCCGGACATGCTCTGCCTGTGCCGGGAGGCTCTGCCTGTGCCGGGGATGCTGTGCCCATGCCGGGAGGTTCTGCCCACGGCACATGGATGCCCCGGGCCGTGCCCTGTGCCGCAGCCCTACGGCAGACGGGGCTGACATCCCCCCTCGCCTACAGGAGTTCAGCCACCCCGTGGAAAGCCTGGCCCTCACCGTGGAGGAGATGATCAATGTGCGCAGGGTGCTGGTCAAGGCCGAGATGGAGAAGTTCCTGCAGAGCAAGGAGCTGTACAGCAGCCTGCGGAAGGGGAAGGTGGGAGCTGGGGCCGGAGGGGCCGAGCGCCGCCCGCCCGGCCCCCGGCTCTCACCCCCCTCTGCCCACAGGTCTGCTGCTGCTGCAGGGCCAAGTTCCCCCTCTTCTCCTGGCCGGCGGCATGCCTCTTCTGCAAGCGGTGAGCGCCGCGCCGCGCCGTGCCGTGCCACGCCATGTCACCCCATGCCGTGGGGCTGGGAGGGTGCCCGCGATGGCCCTACTCACCGGCCTCTCTCTGTGTCCCCAGGTCTGTCTGCAGCTCCTGCAGCCTGAAGGTAAGAGAGCGGCTCCGACCGGTGCCACTGTGTCCCTCTCCCTGCCTCTCCCCTGTCCTGCCCCGTCCCTGTCCCATCCCTGTCCCCGTCCCGCCTTGACGCCCGCACCCGGCAGATGAAGATGCCTTCCAAGAAGCTGGCTCACATCCCCGTCTACGCGCTGGGCTTCGAGAGCCTCCCGGGCTCACTGCTGGCCAAAGCCCTGCCACTGCGGAGGAGAGAGACCTTCCAGTGAGTCCCACGGCCCTGAGCCTTCCTCCCCCCTCCTCCTCCTCGTGCCAGGGCTGACGGTGTGCCCTGTGCCGCAGCTCACTCCCAGGCACGTGCTGGCGCCGGGTAGAAGAGGAGTTCCCCCACATCTACGCCCAGGGCTCCGTCCTGCGCGACGTCTGCAGCGACTGCGCCGGCTTCGTCACCGACGTCATCTGCTCCAGCCGCCGCAGCGTGGCCGTCCTCAACGCCGCGCCACGCCGGGCCGCCAAGGCCCGCTCCCTCTACGGCGACTCCTGGCACAAGTGAAAGGCCCGGCGCAGGGGTGCCGGCTGCCTCGGCGCAGACCCCGCTAGCGGCCACCCGGATGTACATATATACATAGGATGTATACATACAGCCTCTATATTTATATACCTTACGGACCAGGGGGAGGCAAGGACTGGCGGCACGGCGGGGTGCCTGCCATCCCCGCCGTCCCCTCCCGTCCCCGCCGGCCGAGCGGGGGGGACGGATCCTGCCGTGGGGCCCCCGCAGCCGCCAGCCTTCGCCCCCCGCCCCGGCCCCGCTTCTGTGCCAAGCCCTGCCCGCGCCGGACGGGCGCTGGCAACGCCGGGGTGCCCAGCGCCGCGGGCCCCCACGGCTGCTCTGTACATCCCCACCCCGGCTAATAAACCCGCTGGGCTGCCCCGGGGCCGCGTGGCTGTTCCTGGGGGGGGGTGTTGGGGGGGGGGCCGGGGTGGAGGGTGCTGGGGGGTGCGAGCGGCCCCCCCGCGCTGGGGCTGGGTGTCCCACCATGCCCTGCACCCCACTGTGGCCCCCCCGATCGTGTGCTTGCCCCCCCCCGCGGTCACCCTTCCCGCCCCCCTCGGCTGTGCCCCACCTGCGACCCCGCAGAGGGGCCGTGGGACCCCCCCCGCCCCATTCCCACGCCCACCCAACCTGCCCCCTGCCCCGCTGCGTGTCCCCAGGCCCACCCCAGGCTGTCCCCCTGCGCTCCCCCCGGCCTGTCCCCCGGGTCCCACCCGTGTCCGCGGGCTGTGCCCCGCCGTGACCCCGCACAAGGACCGTGGGAAAGTGCACGTTCCCACGCTCCCCCCCCCCGAGACATATTTCACGCGGTAATCGCGCAGGGCGTGAAGTACGACCCGGGCAACTGTGCAGTGCGCCTGCGCACTAAGGGGGGGGGGGTGTGGTGTGTGGCGCCGCAGGCGGGGCGCGCAGGCGTGCTGTCCGCCGACGCGCAGGCGCGGTGGGGAGGGGTCGGGTGGAGAGGGCAGGGAGGCGAGGCCCGCGCAGGCGCAATGCGTCGGCACAGGGGGTGGATCTGCCTCGGCGCGTCAGCCGCCTGGGCGCAGGCGCAGTGGGTCGGGACGGGACGGCGCAGGCGCAGCGGGAGGTGTGCGCGCAGGCGCAGTGCGTCGCGGGGCTCCATGTCGCGGCGGGCCCTGCGGCGGCTGCGGGGCGAGCAGCGGGGCCAGGAGGAGCCCGGGCTGGGCGAGCTGGGCCTGGACCCCGGCCCCGAGCGCGGCCGGGAGGGGCCACCGCCAGCCGCCGCCGGGAGGGGACGCCGCGGGCCGGCCAGCACCGGTGTCAGCAACCGCTTCGAGCTGGTGAGGGAGGTGACAGTGCCGGGGGAGAGGTTGGGGCCTGAGGGGTGGCGGGGCCTGGGGGGGGCTCGGAGGGCGCAGCTGGGGTGGCAGTGGCTCTGGGAGGGGGCAGCTGGCGTGGCAGCGACTGGGGGGCAGCTGGGGTGGCAGTTACTGGGAGGGTGGGGGGCTGAAAGGTGATAGTGGCTGTGAGGGGGGCACTTACTGGGGGGGGTGACTGGAGGGAACAGGGGGGCCGGGTGGCAGTGACCGAGAGGGGTGGCAGTGGCCCAGGGGGCAGGGTGGGGGGGACCAAGGTGGCAGTTTGTCAGAGGGAGTGACTCGGGGGCAGTGACTGGGGTGGGATCGAGGGGTTTGGGATGGTGGGTGAGTGGGAGGGCCTGGGGGAGACTCAGGCGGGGGGATGTGAGCTGGGGGGTAGGAAAGGGAGGGAGCTGGGGTGGGATGGGGGGTGTAGGGAAGGCTTCAGGGGGCAGCAACTGGGGCTGAACTGGGAGAGAATTGGAGGGAGGCCTGGGAGGGGCTGGGTGGGCTGGGTTGGGCTGTTATCAGAGCTGGGCCTGAGTACTGGGGTGGTCAAATAGAGGGTGAAACTGGTTTTAGGAGCATTCCTGCCACCTTCTCAGCCCCGCAAGATCCCAGTGCTGGAGGTCGGGGGTCAGGCAGGCCCTGATGGCGCAGATGGGTTCTTGGGGTGACAGAGCCTGGTCCTTCCTCTCTGGGCACCTTGGCCAGCCCCAGCGGTTCCCTCTCCTTCCCTGAGGCTTGGCTGTGTGAGCATAGGCAAGGCTGGTTTTGGAGGCTCTTCCCAAAGAAGAGCAGAGTCCAGATAGGGCCATGCTCTTTTCTGTCGGCCGTGCTGTGCAGTGGACGCATCGCCGTGGCCCTGTGCTCCCCTCCAGCGAGTCGGTGGGTGCGGGGCTGTTCCAGGCACCCACTGGGTGACACACTTGAAATGAGGGGTCGTCCCCATCCGTCTGCTGGAGAAGACAGTCGGGCAGCTGAGCCCTGCGCTGCTTCTGCCACGTTTTTCTCTTCCGTTTGCAGGTGGGAGAGGAACAGATCAGATCCCCGGGGAATTCTGTCCCTTGGGTGCAGGAGAGGGCAGAGTGCAGCCCTGCGCCGGCTGTTGCTGCAGCTTGTCCGTCTGTTTGCACAGATCACCGCCGAGGAGTCGGAGGACGAGCCGCCATCCAGAGAGGAGCGAGCGGATGTCCGGCTCAGCGAGCGGGATGCAGCAGAAGGGAACAACAAAGGGGCTGTAACTGAAAAGGCTGAAGGCGATGGGCAGAGAGGTGGGGAGGAGACAGAGCAGCCGGACCAAACGGTAACTAAACCATAGGTATCTGGTGATGATGGCTGTCACTGTGTGAGGTGCAGAGAGAGGGTTTCTTACCTCCCTGTCTCTGTTTGAGGAGAGCTGAGGAGCTTTGTGTTTCTTTTCACGTCTGCCTGGGTTTTGTCAGAGTCTGAGGATGTGAGTCTCAGGGGAGGGACGCGTGCAGGGAGCTTAAACCTGGGCTCAGGGGTCCAGATTTGGAGGCGAATGAGCAGTTTGGTGCTGAGGGTTGGGTTTTTGCCTAGGATCTGGGGAGATTTTACAGCCACAGTGGAGAGTTTCCCGAGAAAGACCGTGTCCTGCGTCCTCACGAGCGCTGAGGTCAGGCAAAGCGCGTGGGAAGAAAAGCACCCTGGGATTCTGAAACGGAGATTGCTTCTCTGCTCCCTTCGCTGCACAATTAATTGAGCTCTGCACCGTATGTGGGGCTGGGCTGGTGGGTAAACACTCAGTGAAGCATTTGTTTTGGAGTGGGTGACGTGAAGACTCCAAACGACGTAAACTAAACATTGAACTTACTCTTTTCTGGAGCGTTTTGTTGTTGTTTTGTGTTAAGATCCCCTCCTGTGGTCTGTATCAGCTCAGAAGTGTCACCTTGCAGAAGCAGGTAGGGAGACGGGCACTTTAATTAATAATTTCACATTGCAAGTCTAGCCCATGTCTCACTGGAGATGAGGATGGCAGGAGCGAAGGGGGATCGGCCCCCTGGCCTCACCGGTTAGGGCTCAGCGTTTGGGGTGCGTGTCTGTGGGTTGTGGGTGCCCGGCGATGTGGCCCGAGGAGCAAAGACCACTGTCTGTGCGCAGTTCAGCTGTGCTGGTGGCCTCAGCCAGCCCAGGGGCTCGGGAATGCTCTGGATGTGCGGTGTGAGCTCTGCTTGGCCGGTCCCGGTGTGAGCGGTGGCTCCTGCAGGCCCTGACCTGGTGAATTTGCTGCGTAAGCACTGCAGGGTGCACCTGCTGCTCCTCTCAGAGCTTCCCAGGTAGAAACGTGGGAGCCCTCGGCAGGCGTCTCCCTGCCGTTTGGTAGAGCCACATCCAGGCTGCACATTCCCCTGGTTTTGAAATCAGCTCGGGAGCTGTGGGCTTGTTCTGGTAATGCTGTTACTCACCATATTACCTGCGTAGATCCTGGAAATGTATTTTTTAGCTCTGTACGCCCTGGGGAAGAGCCAGCGTGGTCCGCAGCGTGCCTGTCGGGTTAGGGAACGCCACGCAGCATCGTGAGCTGAAGTAACTGCGTCGGCAGCGAGAGGAGCCTGTAACGCGTGGTGCTTTCGGGCAGCTGTTGGTTTCTGTGGAGACTGGAGTGACTGATGAAACTGTCACCCTCACTAGAAAGACCGAAATAAAGTTTATTCTAGGGAGTGAAGGAGGGCTGAAACGTTTCTTCCACATCTGGCCTATCTAAAGACTTTCTTGCCTGGTTTTTTAGTCTGAGACGTCGATGTGAAAGTCAGCTGAGATTTAACCCTTGCATTTGTAAAACTTTGGTGCTTTCCTCCATTTTTCTCCTTGCGCCTTAATTTCCACTCGCTGACAAACTTGGAAGAATGAATATTGGTTTCATTTAAGGGCCCTCCTGGCATGCTGATCCCCGTGGGAAATACTCTTCTCCCCCCGTGGAGCTTTCATCCCTGTGGTCCGTGGGCATGCTCTGACAGCTGTTCCGTTTCTCTTTGCAGCCTGTGTTGAGTAACAAGCCACGAAAGAAAAAGAAGAAAAGGAAAACCAAGAAAACTTCAGCAGAGGAGACTCCGGTATGTCTGCGTTTGCTCTGAAAGTTAGTGACTGTGCTAATTTCTGCTTTGGGGTTGACAAAGTGGCTACTCTGAGGTGGCTGCAGAAAAGATTTTGAGGCAAAAATGCTTCTTTTTGCATTGTACTCATTTAAAATTACGAAATGGCAATAGCAGCTTTTGACTGTGGTCCTTCAAGCAGCTGGGACTGGCGCAGCTCTGCTGCAGATGCTTAGAGCTGGAATCCTCGCAGTGGCATCTTTTCATCTCCGGTTCGAGGCTTCGCACAGGAGGGGGTACTGTGCGAGGGACTTTGCATTTTCATTATGTTTTCCGTGCCCTACTTAGGTAGCTCTCCCGGCTCTGCAGAGCCATACAGAGCTCTCGCTGCCAGCTGTTGTTCACGTTCCCTTCTCCATGCACAGCCACGCGCCTTCTCTATAGTTTGACATCTGATAGCTGAATGCTGGCAGGAGTATCTGCCAGCACATTATCAGCAAAGGCACTGCGAAGTGCTCTTCCCGCGGGATCTGCTCCGTCCCCTCAGTGCTGAAGGGAGCAAGGGGACGGTGATTCTCTCTAAGCTGTCTACCCCTAAGGAAGTGTGCTTGGAGTGAGAAATTTACCCAGTGGCTGTGTTTGTTGTGGATAAAACCGTAAGAGACAAATGTGTACGCTTGAATATGCTTTATCTACTTGAGCTAGGCTAGGAGACTAAATAGATTACAGTCATTGGTCTTTTAAAGGCAATAGAAATGAAGTTCAAGTGGGAGCTAGTTTTCTGCTAAAGTTTAAGAGTCTTAACTATTCGCTCAGGGGAGATCCTTGGCTAAACATCCTGAGCCACAGTACACTGAAGTGCAGAATGGGTGAGCCGTGATGCCGGTGTGGGTGCCCGGCTGGCTGCCTCTTTCCCGGGAATTCAGCTGGGTGAGCTCAGAGTGAGTTACTGAGACAGAAAACCCCGTCAAAGAGCCTGTTTCCTCTCCCAGTCCGAGGATAATGAGCAATAGGGTGACATCTGCCAGCTGTAGGCTCTAGGGAGACTTCATACCCAGAAACAGGCAGTTTGATTTGGTAACTAGAGATAAATACTACCTTTGTTCAAGCACTTACATGCAGAGCACGTTCTAAACTCTTCATGTATCCACTCCACGCGGAGGGGCTATATTTAGCTGGAAAAGGCAAGCTCGTAGTGCTATTTGGGTGTTGTGAATGGAATTCCGTGTTCCACCCACGTACATCATGAGGAGGATGTGAAACGGCCACATAAGAAATGCGTCACTCCCTATTTGTGGGGGAAAATAGAGGGAAATCAGGATAAAAGTGTTATACAACTGTTGAATGTGTGCTGCTGGATATATTCTTTGGGTTGTTAGAAGACGGGGAAAGTGAGGGTGCAATACATTAGAGCAGGGTTAAAATCATGGGAGTGTTTGTTATCTTATTACAAGGGTCACAGCAGTAACTTAGTGTTTCTGTGGAAGGTAGATGGTAAAGGCTGATTATTTCAATATTTATGATTAAAATCGGCGCCCCAAGATTTCATGATATTACAGGGATTGTAGTATAAATAAACCAGACAAAGCACAGTGCAGGCTGGGTGGGAAGGGGCAGACCAAAGACCAGACAGCCTGCCAGCTCTTGCCCACACTAGGTATATTCAGTGGCACGTTTGGAGTCACAGTGGTGTGAAAAGCAACAGCCCTATGATACCTTGAGCAAGCGGGGAAGAGTAGCCAGCCCTTGCGGGGGCAGTTGGGCAGGGAAAGCAGGCTCTGGGTGGGATTCCTGAGGGAATAGAGGGCTGAGCAGTGAGCAGGAGGCCTCGATAAAAGCCAGTACGTGTGTACCTAAGGTGGGCGATGGGGTAGCAGCAGGGCAAGTGGTAGGAGCTGCACCAGTATCGCACGGAGATGGGGATGAGCAGCTGGGTGTGATCTCTGCTGGGTGACCTGCGTGCCACGGTGACTCATTCTGTAATAACTGCCTTGTCTTTGTGTGTGCCTATCTTAAGGAAGACAATGACCTGGAAGACATCGACAGCCTGCTGGAGAAGATTGAGGATACCAATGGGCTATCACAGCAAACCCAGAGCGGAATAATTGCTGACAGCAGGCCTCTGCTCTACGTAGAGCACAGGTAGTGCTTGCTTCCTTCCTGATTTTGGCCTTGGGCGTGGCAGGGATATCTGTTCCCCCAAGGAAGGGAGTTGGGAGCCTACCAGTGTGAACTGGCCGTGAATTCAGGACCTTGCCTGAAAGGGGTTGTGGTAATGGTTGTGCACAGCCCTGTCTCTAACCATTGCTCTTAGAGCTGTGTTCAGCTTTGAGCAGTGACTGGTCTTCTCCGCTGTCAAGCCTAGTTTGAGTGGGTGTCTGGATGAGATTAACCTCCAGCGGTGCCTTCCAGTCTAAAACACTCCCTGACTCTCTAGGAGAATCTCTGCAGAGCTGCTGAGAGCCCTGGTGCATAAGGCTTTGCAATCAAACTCGCCTGGCTGGGTGACCGGCTGCATTCAGGCCGGGCGCTGTGAGCAAGAGGCGCCAGTACAGCATGTGCTGTCCTCCGAGGAGGGCTAAGCAGTGCCAGGAGCTAATTTCACCAGGAAAGCTGGTTAGGCTTGTCTAACCTTTCCCGCGTGTCACCATCAGCAAAGTGGACTAAATGCAAAGCATGTCCAAGAGCTGAAGAATTAATCAGCCTCAGACTTGAGACCTGTGAGATCTGGGTCTGTTGGGAATGGGCCAGCTGGTGGGTCCAGTGTGTTTCGGAGCCCTGGGCTGGTGCAGACGCTGGCAGCTCTTCCTGATTTTGGAGAAAACATTTAAACTCGTAGCTGGGACAACTTAACCAGTCCGGGTTTTGAAACATCAACACTGCGTCAAGGCTGGTGGGCACTCAGTGCTAGCGCAGCCTGTTCAGGGACACTTCAGTAAAGGCAGAATGTTTGTTTATCTAGAGGTGGTTTTAAACCTCAGTGACAGCTCTGGTTAAGTAAACATTATTCAGAAACCTTTGAGAGCTGGATAATCTCCAAGCGGGTGAGGGTTGGCAGTGCTGGATCTCAGCCTTCCCACTCCCTGTCTTCAAGCCCTGCTCGCTGGATGGCAGAGAGAAACCCCTCTCAAATACGCCTTCCTTCTCTGGGCCAAATGTTAGATCAAGAAAACTGTAGGTGTTGTCATGCTCTGATGCAAGATCTTCGTACAAAAAAAATGTGTTTTAATCCTTGCCAGCCTCTGTGCAGTGATTATGGTGCTTGCCCCGAATTGCAGGCTGCCATTGCTAGACTCAGCAGCAGGTATCTCATGTTTTCCAGGTGCGCGTACCCTCAGCGTGCACTCCTGAACGGCGGCTGTCCTGGGAGTATCCCAGACCAAGGCCCCAGCTGCCCTGGAGAGGGCAGCAGCAGTATTCCCCAGCTCGGCACTGTTCAGGAGCAGAGCACGAAGGAATACGGATCTGACTGAACAAGGGTTTCGATGCCTCCTGTTCTGACCATTTTTAGGTTTGTTGTGTCAGATCAGTGGTGGGTGTGACAGTTCAGGGGCTTGGCCAGAGACAGTTCAAGGTACATAACACTCGGCACTGATGGAGAAGACTCGAGTGTGAGACTTCTGGCTATGTTTAACTGACGGTAGCTTTTCTTTCTTCTTTCAACCTTCGCAGAAACTTGAATCCAGAGAATGAGTTGAAGAGATACTTTGGGGCTCGCGCTGTTCTTGGTGATCAGAGGTTAGTCCAGAATTTAATATTAAACCTTTTCAAAGTCCGAGTCAGTGTGTCTGTCCTTCCTTTGGTACAGCTTACCAAGTCCCCGGTGCCACACCTGGGCAGGGAACCCAGGGTTCAGGGTGTCTTACTCATTTAGTAGTCATTTGCTGGGACAGGAGAATACTTCTTTTTGTGGTATGTGTGAGGAGGGTAGTAAAACTTGTCCAGGCTTTTTCCAGCATTTGCTTTTTCTTCTGCTGATTTTTGCCTCTCACTTACTGTCAAACACCCTTCTAAAGTCCTTTCCTTCAAATTCATAGAGTATAGACTCTTTTAAGTTTTTCTTTTTTCTTTCTCCAGTGTTTGTCGCTTGTTGCTATTCCAAAGTCTCTGATGTCTTACAGAGTGAACCCTGAATACTTTCCAGAGGGTCTCATGCCCTTGCTTTCAGGGGCCCAGGAACCTACTGCTTCTTGGGTGTGAGGTCTCTATGCAGCTATCCTTCGCACTGTAGTCAGTGTTATCCAGAAATCCCCGCTGTCATGAGCTGGTTGAAAAATGTGCACATAAGAAGGGTATAAGCTCAGAGCAGTGATGGTGGAAGCAGAAGACTTCTCTGAGAGAGTCTGTTGAAGAATATTTAGTGCTTGAGGAAGAAGCAGCAGTCCCTTACTGAGGAGACGTGACTTTCTTAGAGTGGCCTTGATTTCTGAATTCCTCCTGCCCTGAACCAATAAATTGGTTGCATTTGTGAGTATGGCTTAAGCTAAGTCAGCTGACATTTGAAGGCACTGTTGGGAAGAGAGGTGAGTCAGAGGGATATGGGGCTCTCTTAATTGGACCTGGGAAGCTGTTTGAAGCGAAGAGGCAGCTGACAACTTGGCAGGAATAAAAACAGGGGAGAGAAACTGTTGAAGTGGAAATGCTGGAGGCACTGGCTGGCCCAAAGAGGAATGGCTGAAGTAAGGCAGAGCCTGAGCGAAGGTATGTTGTGTCTTGAAGGCAAACATGTTAAAGCTCTGGGAAAAAGCTCCGAGTGGCAGGGCTGCAGCTGGGGAGGAAGTTGGATCTCTTTTTCCCTGAATCATCCTTTTTCTGGCTGGTTTCAGCACTCCTCATTCTGTTAGCACGGAGAAACTGTGACCTCTCGTGTTTATTTCCTCAGGCCAAGGCAAAGGCAGCGCCAGTATGTCCGCAGCACGTGGCTGACGGCTCCCAAGAACACCTGGCCGCGCTACAGCAAAACAGGTGAGGCTTTCAGTGCCGCCTCCCGAAGCACCGCGCTGCCGCTAGCCGATGGGGTGCGTCAGTCCTGTGCTCGTGTTGGCATGGGCGGCCATTCCTGCCAGCCTGGCTTTCCTAGAGCCTCCGCGCACGGAAATGGGAACTGCTTTCATCAGCTGCCAGGCCCAGGCTTTGCCTGGTTGAAAGGGAGCTGCTCGTCAGCTGATGGAAATACCTCTATCTTAGCATTTGAGGGGGGGGTGTGTCCCCATATTGGAGGTAGCAGGTGATGAGTACTTCCCCTCTTACAGCAGTCTGGCTGGATAATGGGAAATATCCATGGGGAGAGCAAGCTGCCTGGACTTCTCGGGTGGGTTTCGGACTTTGCCTCATGAGAGGAGGGAAAGGAGTGAAATTCTCTGGGAGTTTCTAAAAACACGTCTGGCTTTGGACTCAGTGGTGTGAATGAGCTTTCTGTGTGACAAGAAAGCGGAAGGGCTTCTCTTGCCGCTGTGCCCGCAGGCGGGCAGCAGTGGTACCCACGTCTCGCGTGCACCTTCCAGGTATTGCCATGCAGCTGTTGGACACCAGGAGGGGAGTGCAGTACTTCACATTTGAGCACCATCGCGAGTACCAGCAAGTGCAGTTCAAGTTCCTGGATGCTGTAGAGTCCATGGACCCCAACAACATTGTGGTACGTTGTGAAATTGGGTTCCCTGTGCTGTTACCTCCTGCAGCCCCTTTCTCTGGCAGGGGAGGTGGGCTGATGCATCCTGGTGCTTGTTTTTTGCTGGTCTCATTTTGAGCAGTAGAGCCCTTTGCTCCCTCTGTGTGGGGTGAGGCAATGTTACTTTCTGAGCTCTGCTTTCACCTTATTCATAAGATAAGTGACCACCTTGGTGCAAATGAGGTCCAGCGGCTGGTGGCCGAGCCTCGGTGGCTCTGCCCGAGAGCATGGCAGGTAGCCATCTGGAAGAGAAGCCCGCAGGAGCTGACCCATTTGGCTGAAGGGGTAGGAATAAAGCTCCCTTGTCTCAGCTCTTCAGCTGGGAAAGGAAAAATATTGTATAAACCGATCTTTAAATGGGAATCTAAACTAACAACTGTTCTATTTATAAACTCCTGCATGGATGAAAAATGTGCCTTTTCTTGGTATTTCAGCAAAACAGTCTTTGTGTTGAAAGTTCTTCATGCGTGTCCAAGCTTATTAAACTGTATGGTAACATTTATAGTTTGTAGTGATAAGCAACAGTAAAATTGCTCTGCACCCTACTGAACCATAATTGAGGTATTTTTGCTCTGAAAACCCTGGCCACATGAGCTCGGATACATGCCCTGGAGAAGTTTCTTAAAGAGGCCATTGTCTACTAAATAAAGGTTACTTCCTTCTACTTTCCCACCCTCTGCTCATGGCCACTGCTCTCTCCAGCTCATCAGCTCTGCCTGCTGACTGAACTGAGGGATTCGCATTAAATGATGCGAGGTAGTTCCTACGCAGCAGCGATCAACCTGAGGGCCAGTGTCCTAAGGACAGCTCAAACACGGTCTCACGTGGCTGTGCAGAGCAGGATGGATTTCCACGGTACATTTTAGTCTTTATGCTCTGTCCCTGTTCAAGTGGGTCTGGCTATGTTTGAAGATATTCCTACAGCTTTAGTCTTTCAATTTCCTGTAACAGACAGGGGTTTGCTGATTCCAGAAGTACTTCAAACCCCCAACCAGTTTGTCTGTAACAGCCACAGTTTCACATAGCTGGAGTCCAGATCTGCCTTGCTGCTGTGGTTTCAGCATGCAAAACATGATTTTTTGGGCCTTCTGCTCAGGGAAAGTTTTTCTGCTCTTGCTAGTGGGTTAAAAGGGTGTTGCTGGTGAAGTTGTAAGTGCGTGAAGAGCACTTCTTGCCATCACGGTGACCCTAGGTGCTCCATCTCTTCCAAAAATGAGAACTAGAAAGGAATTTAAGAGCAAGCAAGGAAGGGGTAAAATGTCAGGCAAGTGGCAGCAAGGCAAAGGCGCTGGGCTGGGACAGCCTAGAACATAAAGGCTTTGTACTGTAGGTGCTCACGCTGGCCAGCACCCTGCAGATGTACAACTTCTGGAGCTTTTGAAGCTGCATTTTCCTTTTTTTAGGGAAAAAAAATCCCAAAACTAAACTGTGAGATCTGAAGTAGCTTCAGTATTTTCATACTGAAACTGAGTTTTTAGGTACTTGGAAAAAGTAGTGAATGCAGAGGTTTTTGAGGTGAGGTTAAACTTCTATTCTGAAGCCTGGAAGAAAATATTTTTAATCCATTACCATTCAGGAGCTGGATCCTGGAATTGTAATAAATGTATGAAAATGTCCTCTCAGTACCCAGAGGAAGCAAAAGTCTGATCAAATGTTCAGAATTGTTAAGGGACAGAGAATAAAACAAAAAGGTAATTATGCCTGCTGCCTGCATCTTGAATATTGTGTGCCGTTCTGCGCCCTCACCTTCAAAAGGGTATGGTGGAGCTGGAGGAGATTCAGAGGAGGACAGCAAAGATGATCAAAAGCCTGGCATGGCCTCTGTGCTGGAAAAGCTGGGTCGGCTGGGAGGGAGGTACCTGGGGGAAGCTGCGATCGAGGGTTCAGATCCTGCTTGGGGTGGGGAGAGATGTCCCTGCCATCCCTTCCAACACAGGGATGAAGCTGGCAGGTTGGGATTAAAGGAAGTTCTTCGCATTCTGTGCTTAAGCAGTGGCTTTCTGTGCCGCAGAGCTGGGGTTCTGGAAAGGTACCTGGGTCAGTAAGCGAACAACTTCACGAGAGGAGACACTGTGACTATAAATGGCATCTTTTGACAGCGGGGGTCCCTGAACCCCTAAAGGCTGGCGGCTTAGAGTGTGCTGGGAGTCATCACATGTCCCCTGCTTTGTGTCCTCTTTCCCAGGCATCTGCTTTTGGAGGTACTAGAGGTCCATCTCGTCCTCTTTTAATCTATAGTTTTAGCCTTTCACGTGAGGTGCGTCCCCAGCCTTGCGCTACAGTCTGAGCATTGCCTCTGTGATGGTGTGGGTCAGGATTTCTTCACCTTCAGACCCAGGGGCAAGAACAGCCTCTCTTTCTTAGGCACGGTGTCAGGGTGTTTGCCTCCCCGCCACGCTTACAGAGCTTGCCTCGTAGGCAGAGTGCATGAGAAACCAGTGATTTGTGCCATTGTGTAATCAAGCTCATGCTCTTCTGTAGCTGCTGCTTGAGATGAACCCGTACCATGTGGACTCCCTTCTGCAGCTCAGCGACGTGTGCCGGATGCAGGAGGATCAGGAGATGGCCCGTGATTTCGTAGGTAAGAGCTGAGGTGAGGAGCAGATGTCCTGGCGTGAATTAGTAATCAAAGGCTTTTGGTTCAGTTTTGGGTTGTTTCAACGGAGAAGCAGCAAACCAGAAGTGTTGGTTTAGGTCCGTGCCTATGACCCTGGGCCGTGAGTGCTCAGCCTTACGTGATCCTGGAGACCAGCAGCTTTTGCTGGAGGCTTTTAAATAGAGCCAGACGTGCTTGTCTGGGGCAAAGCACATCAGCGTTCCCCTTCAAAATGAATGGAAGGATTGTCTGGTCATGGCGGGGTCTCACCTGCAGGACGTCCCTTGCAGGAGGAGGGTCTGGTTTAGTAGCTACGAGATCCAGCAGTGCAAGGGACGCTCCAGGAAGCCTATGTCCTCTGCGGGGAGCTTGCCCAGCCTTTCGGGCCAGCCTGCCTTGTCTGCCTCTGACCAGCATCTCGCAGGTCAGCACGTCGGGCTCTACTCCTCGGGGCACCACAGGCTGCCTGGGGGCAGGAGGCATCCTGGAGGATGGCTGCCCCGCGGACTGCTGTGCTGCAGTTTCTGGTGTCAGATGTGCTGTTTTAGCAGGGCATGTGCTCTCCAGCATGATAGGAGGGGCCAGAGGCCAAGTGAGGACAGGATCTTTGGCTTCCCCATTTGAAGATAGTTGTGACAGAGGCAGCTGTACCGACCTCAGTCCTAGACCTCCTCCAGAAGAGTTACTTTTCACAACCGGAGCACGATCTAATGCCCGCAGACGGGAACAGGGCTCGCTTGCCTGGGTATCTGCTGCGACCACATACTCTGAAGTAGCTTTGTGCCTTGCTAGAGTGTGAACAAGCTTATTTCATGGCTGACAGAGCTCTCAATTATCAGTGTCTTCTGGGCCAAATCGACTGCCGTTTTATGAGCAGTGGGGCCGCGTGGCGTACCGGGGTGGTGGTGGCGTGCCCTGATGTTGTCCTTGCTGTCTGCAGAGCGGGCGCTCTACAGCCTGGAGTGCACCTTCCACCCTGTCTTCAGTCTCACCAGCGGGACCTGCAGGCTGGACTACCGGCGGCCGGAGAACAGGTAGGTGGCATGCCTGCCTGCCCCGCGTCTGCCGGAGAGCCGTCACTGTGTGCCCTGGCCTACTTTGGACACGGAGACCCAGATTCACAGCGTCTGCTGCGTCATCCACGCTGGCGAGTGGTGGCGGGGGACCTTGAATGTCCCTTTCTGTTGGAACAGGCTCTGTTGCTTGGCGGTTGGTGGCAGTGCCCCTCAGCAAGGCAGCAGCAGGGCTCCTGAGATGGGTGCTGGGGTACAGGCAGCTCTTGCACTGAAGCTTCTTTGCAAAGCATCTTCTTTCCCAAGGGATTTCTTGCTGGAGCAGTAACTGTTCATCCCCATCACATCCTTCTCATGCGATTAGTACCCCTTAGCCCAAAACGGCACTTATTTTTTGTCACAAAAATACTCGCTGAGTGTTTACGGCTGTGCTTGGTTGCTTGTGTGCTGCCTGCCTGGCCTTCGTCCCCAGCACGCGCGCTGCTCCCGGCCCGGCTCTTTATGTAATGACAGCTCTGCAGCTGTGGGGAAAGGTGACTTTATTCTGGGAATTTTCCAGTCAGCTGACACAAGTCATCTCTCCCAAACTGCTGTACCTGGAGGTTGCTCAGATTTCCAGTACCCGCTTGCTGACAGGCTTTGTACTGTCTGTGACCTGAACGCTGTGATCTGTATCTCGCCCGATTTGGGTGTCAGTCCTCCCTCGGCATGCGTCGTGCATGCTCTGTGTCACTGTTCCCGCGCGGCTGGGCAGGCTGGGACAAGGCAGGATGCAGGCTTTGGGGATTTACTTGTTTCCCTTGTCCTGAGTTGTTGGCTGGTCTGCAAGAGCACAAGGCTGGGGGAGCAGGTATGGAGTAGGGCATGGGTTTGCTGTCCCTACGCTTGCACAAAGAAATTTTAAAAAGTGAAAAAAAAAAAAAAAAGAGAGATGGGGTCCTGGAGGGTCTGTGGCACCCTGTACTGCACCACGCTGGGTTCTCTGGACCCCCCCGGCTGCACTGTGGCGCTGGCGCTCAGGGGGCGAGGAGCTGGGGCGGACCGTGGGTCCCTGTTCTTGAGTGGCACGAGGTGCTTCTCTCCAAATTTGCCTTCTGAAACCCACTCCTGTTCCCCATGCAGGGCTTTCTTCCTGGCTCTCTTCAAGCATCTGATGTTCCTGGAGAAGAGAGGCTGTCCCCGGACAGCCCTGGAGTTCTGCAAGCTGATTCTGAGGTAGGTGACCCCGCTGAGGGCTGCACCCCGTTCTCTGTGGGATGAGGCAGGGTGTCTCAGGCTTGGGGGAACACACTTCAAACAACGCACCGAACCTTAACCCGGGCAGGACAAAAACCCCAGTGGTGTACTGCTGCTCCCAGGCTCAGTGAGGGCTTGTTTCCACCCCTTATAGATGCAGTGTCACAGGTTAGTTTTGAGCATGTGCTCTTACCTGTGGTGCTGCTTTGGAGAGAGGTGGTTGTTGAGAAGGAGGCTTAAAGAGATGGGAGGTGGGTGGCCCTTGCTCTTGGCTGCTGAGCTGCGGGCCTGGCTGGTTATTACAGCAGAGCTCAGGGTCTCTGTGGAGCAGATGTATGATGATGGCTTCAGCCTGCTCGGTTTGTGGCCATTGATCCTCCTCCCGGGTAGCGACGGGTCCCTCTCTGCAGAGATGCAGACAAGGCAGGGTGTTGCACCGTCATCCTAGCCACGCAGGAACAATCGTGTTCCCGCTGTCTCCGCTTGCTGAGTCACAGAAGCTCTCTGGATGCTAGTGGGAAAGTCTTGTTTGACTTAGGAATGAGGGCAGCTACTTCAGCTTTTGTGACACTGATTTTGTTTCCTCCCCTTGTGCTCGCCTCCCTCTGAAGCCTTGATCCAGAGAACGACCCGCTGTGTGTGCTGCTGCTGATCGATTTTCTGTCCCTCCGAGCTAGAGAATACACCTTCCTGACCCGCATGTTCCAGGAGTGGGAGGTGAGTTGCCAACAGGCCGCCCTGGTGAGAGAGGGGAGAGCTGGTTCCTGGGGCTCTCCCCACCTGGGGTGGGCTGGAGGGGGGCTGCTGAGCCAGAGAACATGAGGTTTTCGTAACCAGCTTAGCCCTTTGAGGGCCGTCTCATGTTCTTGTAATCCTGGTACCCTGCAAATGATTGTATGAACTCAAAATTGCTTACTCAGTTGTGGGGGCACCAAGCCAGCGGCTGGAAAGTAACTTAATCCAGCAAGCAAGAAACCCCACCCTGTGTGCAGCCCAGCCACATCGAGATGGTTCTGCATAGCATCATTTCTCGGTAAATCTGTCTCTCTGATCCTGCAGAGTCACCGGAATTTGTCCCAGCTGCCCAATTTTGCCTTCTCGGTGCCGCTGGCCTATTTCTTCCTGAGCCAGCAGGAGGAGCGCTCCGAGCTGGAGCTAAGCCAAGCCCGGGAGAAAGCCGCCCGGCTCATCCAGCTCGCGTTGATCATGTTCCCAAGCGGTAAGTCTGTCCCCACCGGTAAGTCCGTCCCCGCAGGCTTTGTCACTGTCTTCATCTGCGAGAGCGAAGGCTGGATTCCAGGCAGTCAAATGCAGAGGCAGCAGCTTGCCTGTGGGTTGTAAATGGCGTTCGCCTCTGTCCGTGGGAGATGGGAGCCCTGACTCAGAGGGTGACGCAGCTCGGGCAGACCGGCAGCGGCAGGTACGGCTGTAAGAGTCCGAGCGTCTGGTGCGGTGGTGGTGGGATTCAGCCTTCCCACCCCGCACCGCGGCAGGGCCGGCGAGAGAACGGTGGGGTCCCCACAGCCGTGAGCCCTCCACGTGTTAGGACGAGATCAGGGACTGTTCTCCCTGCTGTGCACCCTCCTCAGAGCAGCTGATGCCCCTTCATTAGAGATGGTCACGGGCGTGCGACTAGGGGGAGGGTGAGAACCCGAGTCTCGGAGCAGGAAGATGTTTCACCCCAGGGTTGCCCAGACCAGAGTCGGCGAGTCTCTCTCGGCTTTCCCTCCGAGGCACTGCTCTGCTTTAGATGTGATCTCTGTGGGTGCCCATCACTCTTGCTTTCATCCAGTTGGTGCTGCTGTCCATGAAAGGAGATACACAGCCCCTGTGGGCCCAGAGGAGGGTGTGTCTTTATAGGCAGGAATAACCAGCTCTCAAACAGAGGTTTAGTTTGTGTTGGCTGAAACCATCTTTTTTGTTGCTTGTCATGGTGACTGAAATAAAACCCTTGTTCAAGTTCAAAGGCCAGCAGCGTTAAGTGCAGAAAATTGCACCCTATTTCACTGGGGGGAGAAAAAAGTTTGTTGTTCTTTTTTGTTTACTCTGGATCCATTTCCATCATCCACACAGAGATCAAAACGCAGCATAACCCCCAGCAGCATCCTCGCACCCGCCTCACGGGGGTCCTCGTTCAGCGCCCTGGTGGGGTGCTGGCCCCCCGGGACGGGGCTGTCTCTCTGCAGCCCTGGCAGTGGTGACCGACCACTCCATGGTGCTCCTCGCCGGGCTGTTGAAAGCAAGCTGTCTGACTTTCTCCTGCAGTTCTTATGCCGTTGTTGGATCACTGCAGTGTGCAGCCCGATGCCAGGGTCGCGTCCCATTCCTTTTTTGGGCTGAATGCTCAGATAAGGTAAGCCCTGGAGATGCTCTCAGTAAAGAGGAGGAATCGATTTTGCCGGTAGCGGGGCTTTTGCTTGCTCAGGCAGCTAATGGAGTTACAAAGCTGCGGAGGAGAATATTTGGTTTTCCTGAGTAGGCTGTTAGATGCTTTGATAATGGATTCCCATAATGGCCACCAGATAACGCTAATAGACCCACCTCACCTTAATCTGGATGGGTCAGAAGTTCATACCGAAGCTTGTCGGTACATGTAGTAAGAGAGAACAACGTGCGTGTGCTCTCAGGGCAGGCTGTCTCCTACCAGTCTGGATTTCCCTGACACGTGGTCCTCCTAAACATGCGAATGGTCTCCCCCTCGGGTCAAGGCAGCGTTAACTTTCATCTCATGGCTGTGCTTATCCCAAAAATAGACGGAGGCAGAAAAACTGGTGAAGGTAGATGGAAATAGCAAAGCAGGGAGCCTGCGATTCCTCTCTTTGTGTTCTCACGCCGAAGCACAGTGCAGAGACGAGCCTTTGCCAGCCCGCACAGGGACCTGCAGGCGGGAAGGAGGAGAGTGCCCTGAATAACGACTGTCTCCCGTAGCCAGCCTCCCGCCTTGAACCAGCTGACATCCCTCTACGTGGCAAGGACTCGCTCCCTGTGGAAGGACCCAGCTGTCATGGCGTGGCTGGAGACCAACGTCCACGAGGTGTTGCGCATGGTGGATGCCCGGGACCCGCTGGTGGAGGAGTCTGAGCGCAAGTGAGTGCGGCAGGTGGAGGTGAGCGGCTCTCGTACCAGGCATGGGTGCTGAAACGGGGACGGAACGGGCCAGAGGGCTCTGCAGATGAGAGAGGAGGGGGCCTGGGCCGCAGCGGCACTGGGGCTTGTTCAGATCCCCACGACTGCTGATCTGATGGTGGCTGCTGATGCCAAGGGTTACACTGTGGGGCCAGGAAGGCAGAGGTTCTTCTTCCCTGCTTTGCACAAGCGTGAATTAAGAGCTGTACCTCTCACTGGGGAGTGCGTGCTGCACTGGCTTCCCCCAGCCCTGGCTGTTGCATGTGTGCTGGAAATTGCCCGGAGAGGGTGGAGGGCTTGCTGCTGGCTGGGAGGGGCAGGGATGGCTGCATGGCACGGGGCAGGTGAGTGCTTAGAAACACCTTCCAGCTCTGAGAAGCCGGAGGGAGAGGCATTATGTCTTGTCCTAAACCAAAGTTAGTTTGCTCTGCTGACCCGGTGAGAGAGATCTGTACAGTGGCCCTGAGCTGCTCTGCTCTTTCCTCTGGAGGTCAGCAGCTGCCAAGTGACTTTGGCTTTGCCTTAAGCCAGCTCCGTCCGATACGGCGTGTCCCCCCAGAGCCGGGGATGAAGCTGACGATGCACCTAGAGAAGCAGAAATGCAAAGCTGGCTATGCTGAGGTGTGCTCTGTGCAATCCTCTGTCCTCCCTGCTTTAGGAGGAAGATGCGGTACCAGAGCGCACCCAGGAATATCTACCGGCATGTCATCCTCTCGGAGATGAAGGAGGCCACGGCTGCTCTGCCTCTGGTGAGGGGCCCTGACGGGGCACAGACGGTGCTGCTGTGTGCGGCGTGACGGCCCTCGCGTCCCTGCTGGGCACGTCTTGAGCCACAGCCACTGGCAATAGACATCCCCCTGACCTCGAAGCGTCCTCCCTGTATGCACGGCTTCCTGGGGCGGCACGCGGGGACATGTATGGGCAGGCCGGGCTGCAGCTGGTGCCCGGTTGTGTTGCGCTCCCCGCGACGAAGGGCTGTCCAGCCATCTCCGTGCCTCGGTGTTTGCTGCTGCTGGTGATGCAGCCTTCACCCCTTCTTTCTTCTTCCCCCACGCAGGAGGTGACCTCGCAGCCTGTGATGGGGTTCGATCCCTTACCTCCTTTGGACTCCATCATTTCCTACACCAGACCAGAAAGGTACCTTCTCCACCCCTCATTTCTGCACCGGCACAGCCGGCCTGTTCCCGGCGCGCCCTCAGCCCCGGGCCTGGGTGCACGTGGGTGCTCGGAGCTGCTGTCCTCCTCCATCTCGGAGGAAGAGCAGCCTGGCTTGTGGTGCTCGCCGACAGGCAAAGCGTACAGGCAGGACTGGTCCTGCCGCTTTTCCTTGGTGGTCACCGTCGGAGACGGCGGCTGTTCACAGCCATTAAGGCAAAGGCCGCTGAAAAACTCTGGCTGTTTCTTAACTGAGGTGGTTTGGGGTAAACACAGGTTTAAGCGCAGCCAGCTGTGGTGCGCACAGGCCGTTCAGGTGAAGCTCGTACGTGTCTTATGCGCTGACCCGGCTCAGAGCAAACCTGGAAGTGTTTTTAATGACTGCTTTGCCTGGAGGCTGGCGAGCTGCTGGCTGCCCGGGGTCAGAAATCCCTGAGAATCCCCCGATACCCTGCTTTGGGGCTGGCTCAGGGGGGGCCCCGTGTTGGTCCGGACGGCATGGTTCTCCCCAGCATCTCTGCGCTGTCTCAGCCCCAGCGAGAGGTCGAGTACCAAGCTTCCCACTTAACCATGGTATGACTTCTGTCTTTCAGAACGAATCATCCATCCAACGAAAGCACTTTATCTCTCTTCTTCCGATCGCTGTTGCCAAATTTTAACTTGCAGGTATGTGCAGTCAGCTGCCGCGGGCAGATCAGAGTGCACTTCTGCTGTAGGTGCGCAGAAGTTTCCACTGCACAGTGTTTCTGCAAAGGGAGTGGCTCTTGGCATATGCAGCGTGTAAACGTCAGGTTGCAGAACAGCCTGATGCTTTTTTGGCAAGCGGCATTGTCTCTCTCCCTGCCTGCTGCAGACGGGCAGGCAGCTCCCTGCCTGGCCACTCCAGCTCTGCTCTCTCGCAGGGGGACATCAGGCACGACGGGGATGAAGAGGCTGGAGCAGGGCAGGACCTTAACCAGGGGGTGAACAGGCTCATGGCAGCCATGCGGGACATGCTGGCGAACATCCAGTTTCAGGAACCCCCCCGAGACGACAATCCCGAAGGCGACGGGGACTGGGACTGAGCCGAGAGTGTGCGTCTCCCCTCCCCACCCCGACCCTCTGTAATCACCCCCCCGACTTGTGTCGCACTCCAATAAAGTCACTGCTCTCGCTGCGGGGAACGGACTCCGTTTGGGGAGGGGGGGCTGCCCCCCCAGGCACCTTTCGCATCTCTCGGCGGGGGGCGAGGACTGTCTGAACATGGCAGAGCTAATCTACAGCGTCTGTCCCTCAGCCCCAAGTCAGCTTAGTCCCCTTCTGGCCTCCCCCAAGCCCATTTGCTGTCCCGTTCCCCTGCCTCTTCCTCTCCTGGATCTTGCCTTTAAGGGCTGGAGGCTTTTTTCTCCCCCTGAGCCCCCCCGCCCTTTGTGCCTCCCCCAGCCTGCAGCCTCCTTCCCTCCCCAAAACGCTCCAAGCCCTGACGACGCTGGACCTTCCAGCTTGCTGATGAAGGGCTGGGGGTCCCCACTCCAGTGCCCTCCCTCGGGGTGCAGAGGCTCCTGGAGGTGTACGGGGAGCCCTTTGACCGTGCAGGGAGCAGAAAGGATCCCCACCCCCTTTGTTTTCTCCCCCTCCCATCCCTTGTTTCCCCACCTTCACACAGGGCCGCGAAGCGATGCGGAGCCAGGAATGAGGTCAGCTGCACTCAAACCTTTAGCTCAGCCTTGCTGCCCGCAAAGCTGTTTTTTTCCCCCCCGTTTCTGCTGTGTAACGGTGGATATGTGGCTCTAATGCTGAGCCAGGCTGCGCTGCCCGGAATAAATCCTCCCCCCTCCCTCCTTCTGCAGCGCCTGCTGCGTCCCTTCCCCAGGGAGCAGCCTGGATCAACAGGGATTGGGGAGCGGGGCGGGCTGGCCTGAGCCCTGGGCTCTGTGCTGCAGCGGAGCCCGCCCCGGTCCCCAATCCCTATGGCACGGGAACCCCATCCGCTTCCCCTGTGCCTTGCGCTTACGTCGCTTGGATTTGCAGACTCGGCATTTTCTATCTCTGCTCTCAAAGCCTCTGTTGATAAAGCTAAAAATTCTCGGCACGTACCGGCGCGCTCTTTAGCCGAGCAGCAGCCGGGAAGGGTGGAAGCCGGTGGCTGTTGGTCCGGATTCCTCCCGCTCGCGTTTCCCTGGGGGTGAGCGGCGTTTTGCCGCTCCTTGGCGGGTGCTGGGGCTTTGGCGCGACGGACGGCACGCGTTAGCCATAGCTCCCTGCCGTGCCGGCGCTCAGCGTGAGCAAGGCACCATGGCAGCCTGGGACCCTATTCCCAGCTCATCGAGCTGAGCCGCTTTCATCCCTACTGGAGCCGCGGGGTGCTCTGTGCTGTGGGGAAGGGATCCCAGCGCCCCACGGGAAGGAGCGGAAGCGGCCGGTGGGAACGACCGCTGGATCGGCCTTTTCATGCAGCCGTGAATGGCTCTTTGGCGGCTGAGCGGCTCCAGGCATCAACACCAACCAGAGGCACATGACGGTCAGATGGGTCCCGTGTCGCCCAGCCTGCCCGGCGCGGGCTTTGCCGGGGCGCAGGCACGACATCGCATTTAATCGCGCCTTTTGACAATCCCTATCGGACCCATCGCCCGCCCTGCGGCAAAACACCTTCCCCGGGGTCGGGCCAAGCGAGGCTGGGGGGGGACGGGGCTCCCAGCCCCACGCACAGGGGCTGGGAGGGGCAGCTTGGCTCCTGCAGTGGGGAGGGTCCCACTGAGGTCCCCAAGGTGCACGGGCACCCCAGAGCACACGGTCCCCCAGGGTGCAGGGATCCCCCCGGGTCACACAGGACCCCACAACACACGGGGACCCCAAGGTGCGTAGACCCCCAGGGCACAGAGGACCCCTATGGCACACAGCCCCCCAAGATGCGTGGCCCTGGGTGTGCATGCACCCCCCCAGCGCACGTGGGACCCCCAGGCACAAGGTAACCCCAAGCGGTCGGACTCCCCAGGGCTGTGCCGGGGGTCCGGCAGCCCCGGTCTCCACGGTGGCGGCTCCCCTCACTGCCGGGGTGCCGCCGTCATGCGGGTGCCCACCCTCCTCGGGAGGAGGAGCCGTGGGAGCCGGCTTTAAAGTGGGGCAGAGAAAGGGCCCTTTCTTCTCCATCACCCTGGGCCGGCGGGTGCGTGGCTGCAGGGACACCGGGCAGGGCTGGCGAGGAGGGCAGCCGTGGCACCGGGGGTCCCGGCAGGCGCACGGCATCCCCGGCACATCCCCAAGTGGCGGGACCCCCCCGTCCCCAATTCGTCCGTGTCCCCTCCGCCTCTCCGCCCGGTGCTGTGTGAGCACTGGCGGGGCAGGCCGGGGGCTCAGGGGGTGTGCGGGCGCTGCGGGGGGCCCCGGGGGCTCGGCCCCCAGCCAGTGGGGCCCTGGGGCTGAGGTGGGGGCCATGTCGACGCTGGCCCCCCTGCGCCTGCTGCGCGAGCCCTGGAACGCCAGCGAGGGCAACCAGAGCAATGCCACGGCCGGGGCCGGCGGCGCCTGGTGCCAGGGGCTCAACATCCCCAACGAGCTCTTCCTGACGCTGGCGCTGGTGAGCCTGGTGGAGAATCTGCTGGTGGTGGCCGCCATCCTGAAGAACAGGAACCTGCACTCGCCCATGTACTACTTCATCTGCTGCCTGGCCGTCTCCGACATGCTGGTGAGCGTCAGCAACCTGGTGGAGACGCTCTTCATGCTGCTGATGGAGCACGGCGTGCTGGTGATCCGCGCCAGCATCGTCCGCCACATGGACAACGTCATCGACATGCTCATCTGCAGCTCCGTCGTGTCCTCCCTCTCCTTCCTGGGGGTCATCGCCGTGGACCGCTACATCACCATCTTCTACGCCCTGCGCTACCACAGCATCATGACGCTGCAACGGGCCGTGGTGACCATGGCCAGCGTCTGGCTGGCCAGCACCGTCTCCAGCACCGTCTTCATCACCTACTACCGCAACAACGCCATCCTCCTCTGCCTCATCGGCTTCTTCCTCTTCATGCTGGTCCTCATGCTGGTGCTCTACATCCACATGTTCGCCCTGGCCCGCCACCACCTCCGCAGCATCTCCAGCCAGCAGAAGCAGCCCACCGTCTACCGCAGCAGCAGCCTGAAGGGAGCCGTCACGCTCACCATCCTGCTGGGCGTCTTCTTCATCTGCTGGGGCCCCTTCTTCTTCCACCTCATCCTCATCGTCACCTGCCCCACCAACCCCTTCTGCACCTGCTTCTTCAGCTACTTCAACCTCTTCCTCATCCTCATCATCTGCAACTCGGTGGTCGACCCCCTCATCTACGCCTTCCGGAGCCAGGAGCTCCGGCGGACGCTGCGGGAGGTGGTGCTGTGCTCCTGGTAGACAGCGGGACGCGGGTAACGGCACGGCCGCCCCCGCCGCGGGACGGACGGACGGACGGATGGACGGGACAGGACACACCGCGGGGCGTCCCCCTCCGGCACCCCGCTCCGGGCTGAGGGGCTCGCGGTACCCAATAAAGCTCTTTGCAGTGATGCTGTGGCTGGCACCGCCGTGCAGCCCCCGGGGAGCCCCGGGGGGGGTCGGCCCTTCCCGGCCCCACCGTTCACTCGAAGCTCAATCGCTCCCGGTTGCCGTTGTCGGGCCGCGGCCGCCTGCACGGGCCCCGGGGCCGGGGCGGGGGGGTCCGGCGGGGACCGGGAGGGACCGGCGGGGCGTTGGAGCAGCCCCGGGCGCGGGGCGGCGGGAGGCCGGGCCCCGCGGGGGGCGGCAGCCGGGGCCGCCCCCGGACAAAGGACCCCCGTCGCCGCCGCCTTTGTTCTCGGGCCGCGCCCGCCGCCGCCGCCCCGGCCCCGCGGGGGGCTCCAGGCGCCCGGGACCCCCCCGGGACGGCCCCCCCGTGCCCTGCCCCTGCCCCTCCCCCCCCCGCCCCGGGTCGGGACGCGGGTTGGGGTGTGCGTCCCCCCGCCGCCCCGGGATGCTCCCGCCGTGCCTGGGTGGTCCCTGCCCCCCCCCGCGGGAACCGGGGTCCCCCCGCCTGCCGGGGCGGGCGGGTCCCCTCCCCGCCCCCCCCCCCGGTGCAGGGGTCCCCATCCCCGCCCGTGCCCCCCGCGGGTGCCGGGGCTCCCCGAGCCGGCGGGGCGGGGCAGGGCGGGGCGGGGCCGGGGCGGGGCGGGGCGGGCGGCGGCGCCGGTGCCGCAGGGCTGTTGCAGCGCTGCGGCGGCGGCCGCTGATTGGCTGCGGCGCGGCGGTGACGTCAGCGCCCGGCCCGGTGCGGCGCGAGGCGCCTATAAAGGAGGCGGCGGCGGCGGGGCCGCCCCCCGCGCTCCCGGTGCCGCTCCGCTCCGCTCCTGCTCCCGGTCCCGCTCCCGCTCCCGCTCCCGTCCCGCTCCGGCCCGGCAGCACCATGAGGGAGATCGTCCACATCCAGGCGGGGCAATGCGGCAACCAGATCGGCGCCAAGGTAACGGCGGCCCCGCCCCGCTGCGGCGCCGAGCGGCGGACAAAGGCACCCCACCCCCCCCTCCCGCCGCCCCCCCCCCCCCTCCGCCGCACCGGGCGGACAAAGGGCCCCGCCCCCCCCCCCCCCCCCGCGCCTTTGTCCGCCGCCGCCGCCCTTCAGCACCGCGGACAGCGCCCGCCCTGCCCCGCGCCCCGCCGCCAGGGGGCGCCGCCCCGCCCTGCCCGGGGCGGTGGGGGGGTGGTGTGGGGGGGTCCCGGTGCCGCCGCCCCCCCAACGCTGAGCCCTGTGCCCCCAGTTCTGGGAGGTGATCAGCGACGAGCACGGCATCGACCCCAGCGGCAACTACGTGGGCGACTCCGACCTGCAGCTGGAGCGCATCAGCGTCTACTACAATGAGGCCTCCTGTAAGCGACCCCCCCCCGGGCCCCCCCCGGGCCCCCCCCCGGGCAGGGCAGCCCAGCACCCCCACCCTGGGCGGGGGGGGTCCCTCCTCCCGTGTCGTCCGCACCCCCGGTGCAGGCAGGTCCTGGGTCTGCTCCCACCCTGATGGCGGGGGGGCAGACACACGCCCACCCCACGGGGCCCTGGGGGGGCAGACATGTGCACCCACCCCCTGGGGTCCTGTGGTTTGGGGGGGGGGAATATATGCACCCACCCCATAGGGTCCTGTGGTTTGGGGGGGGGGGGGGGAACATGTGCACCCACCCCATAGGGTCCTGTGGTTTGGGGGGGGGGGGGGGAACATGTGCACCCACCCCATAGGGTCCTGTGGTTTGGGGGGGGGGGGGGAACATGTGCACCCACCCCATAGGGTCCTGTGGTTTGGGGGGGGGGAACATGTGCACCCACCCCATAGGGTCCTGTGGTTTGGGGGGGGGAACACGTGCACCCACCCTGTGGGACCCTGTGGTTTGGGGGGGGGAGAACTATGTGTGCACCCACCCTGTAGGATCATGCAGTTTGGGGGGGGGAAACATGTGCACCCACCCCCTGGGGTCCTGTGGTTTGGGGGGGGGAGAACTATGTGTGCACCCACCCTGTAGGGTCATGTGGTTTGGGGGGGGGAACATGTGCACCCACCCCATAGGGTCCTGTGGTTTGGGGGGGGGGAATATGTGCACCCACCCCATAGGGTCCTGTGGTTTGGGGGGGGGGAACATGTGCACCCACCCTGTGGGACCCTGTGGTTTGATGGGGGGAGAACTATGTGTGCACCCACCCTGTAGGATCATGCAGTTTGGGGGGGGGGAAACATGTGCACCCACCCCCTGGGGTCCTGTGGTTTGGGGGGGGGGGAGAACTATGTGTGCACCCACCCCGTAGGGTCATGCGGTTTGGGGGGGGGAACATGTGCACCCACCCCCTGGGACCCTGTGGTTTGGGGGGAAAACATGTGCACCCAGTCCTGTAGGACCCTGTGGTTTGCAGGGGGGGGGAGCAGATGTGCACCCACCCCATGGGACCCCCACTGTGTGGGGGGGGAGAAGTGTGCACCCAGCCCCACAGGGACCCCGTGGTTGGGGGGGGGACATGACACATGACACATGCACGCAGCCCTGTGGGACCCTGTGCTCTGGGGGGGACACGACACGTGCACCCAGCTCTGTGGGACCCTACAGAGTAGGGGGGGCACCCACGTGCACCCAGCCCCACGGGGACCCCATGTTTGGGGGGGTGGACATGCACACGCCCAGCCCTGTGGGACCCCGCAGGGTGTGGGGGGCACCGCTGGGGGGGGGAGCGGCAGGTCCCCTCCCGGCACGGGGTCTCTCGCAGCTCACAAGTACGTGCCTCGCGCCATCCTGGTGGACCTGGAGCCGGGGACGATGGACAGCGTGCGCTCGGGCGCCTTCGGCCACCTCTTCCGCCCCGACAACTTCATCTTCGGTAGGTGCCCGGGGAGGGGGACGCCGGCGCCCGCGTCCCCCAGACCCCTCCCGGGCTGTCACTGTCCCCGGGGCGCTCGGCGGGTGCCTCCCCACCTGTGCCGTGGGGCCCGGCACAGCCGGCACGCCGCCAAACCTTTGCGGTTTCCACTTCCCACCCCGCCCTGGCTTCAGATCTCGCCGATGCCGGCGGTGCCCGTCCCCTCCCCAGCGTGGTGTGGGGGTGCCAGCGGCCATCGGGTGCCTCTTTTTTTCCCCCTCCGGCAGGGCAGAGCGGGGCCGGGAACAACTGGGCCAAGGGGCACTACACGGAGGGGGCCGAGCTGGTATCTGGTGAATGGACTCGGTGCTGGACGTGGTGCGGAAGGAGTGCGAGAACTGCGACTGCCTGCAGGGCTTCCAGCTGACCCACTCGCTGGGGCGGTCGGCACCGGCTCCGGCATGGGCACCCTCCTCATCAGCAAGGTGCGGGAGGAGTATCCCGACCGCATCATGAACACTTTCAGCGGTGGTGCCGTCCCCCAAGGTGTCGGACACGGTGGTGGAGCCCTACAACGCCACGCTCTCCATCCACCAGCTGGTGGAGAACACGGATGAGACCTACTGCATCGACAACGAAGCTCTCTACGACATCTGCTTCCGCACCCTCAAGTTGGCCACCCCCACCTATGGCGACCTCAACCACCTCGTCTCGGCCACCATGAGCGGCGTCACCACCTCCCTCCGCTTCCCCGGCCAACTCAACGCCGACCTCCGCAAGTTGGCCGTCAACATGGTGCCCTTCCCGCGTCTCCACTTCTTCATGCCGGGCTTCGCCCCGCTGACGGCCCGCGGCAGCCAGCAGTACCGCGCCCTCACCGTCCCCGAGCTCACCCAGCAGATGTTCGACGCCCAAGAACATGATGGCCGCCTGCGACCCCCGCCACGGCCGCTACCTCACTGTGGCCACCGTCTTCCGGGGCCGCATGTCCATGAAGGAGGTGGACGAGCAGATGTTGGCCATCCAGAGCAAGAACAGCTCCTACTTCGTGGAGTGGATCCCCAACAACGTCAAGGTGGCCGTCTGCGACATCCCTCCTCGGGGCCTGAAGATGTCCTCCACCTTCATCGGCAACAGCACGGCCATCCAGGAGCTCTTCAAGCGGATCTCGGAGCAGTTCACGGCCATGTTCCGCCGCAAGGCCTTCCTCCACTGGTACACGGGCGAGGGGATGGATGAGATGGAGTTCACCGAGGCCGAGAGCAACATGAACGACCTGGTCTCCGAGTACCAGCAGTACCAGGACGCCACGGCCGAGGAGGAGGGCGAGATGTACGAGGACGACGAGAGGAGAGTCGGAGGCGCAGGGCGCCAAGTGATGCCCGACGCGCCGCCGCCCGCAGCCCCCCCCCCAGCTTCGCGCTGCCGCCCCCCCCGGCCGGGCTCCCCCCGCGTACCCCCTTTGGTGTCTCCTGACCCCGTTCCCCTCTGAGCCGGCTCGGCCCCCCGCCCCCCCCCCTCCTGCCTCCCCCCTTTTCGTTTTTTACTGGTTCGTGTCTATTTTTTTTTTTTGAATACTTAATAAATTTATCGCTGTCCAGGTACACCCGTCTGCGGCTCCGGGGGGGGGGGAGTGGGGTGGGGACCCTCTGCTGGGGGCAGCTTAGGGGCTCAAGCTCCCAGCCCTTCTTATTAAGGGGGGGACTGGGGGACCCCACGTGCCCGGGGTGGCTGTGCCCAAGCCCTGATCCCCTCCCAGATGATGCCCTGGCCCCGGTGTGTCCCCTTGCCCCCCTGCCCTGCGCCCCACACCTTCCTGCGCCCCCCCCCCCCAGGGCTGGGGGTGCAGGTGCCACCTCGCCGGCTGCAGTGCCAGGGGGGGTGGGTGGGGGGTGGCTGTGCCTTTGTCCCCACTGTCACCCTTCTCCCTGCTTGGGGGCGGTTGCTGGGTGCCCCCTCCCTGTGCCAGGATGGTGTTGGCGCCTTGTGTCCCCCCCCCAGCTGAGGTGGGAGCACGGACCCCAGGGTGCTCCCCCAGCCCCCATGGCTGGGCATCTGCCTGGCTTTGGGGGGTCCAGGGCAACCCCAGCCCAGACAGCCCCAAACCCCCAGATCTGGGGACCCCCCCAACGTGGGGGGCCAGGCTCTGCTGCTATGGGGCTGTAGCCCCCCCGGGGCCGCTGCTCCAGCCTGGGGGTCCCTGTGCCCCTGCATGGGGTTGTGGGGAGAGGGGCCGAGCTGTGGGGGCAAGGGAAGGGGCTGGGGGCTGTAGGGACAAGGGGCTATGGGGCTGGGGGCTCTGGGATCAAGGAGCTGGGGCTTACAGGGACCAGGTGCTATGGGGCTGGGGGCTATAAGGACAAGGGACTATGGGGCTGAGGGCTCTGGGAGCAAGGAGCTATGGGGCTGGGGCTTATGGCGACCGGGAGCTATGGGGCTGGGGGCCCTGCAGCCAAGGCATTAGCGGGCTGGGGGCTCTGGGGCTGAGGCCATGGGGCAGAGAGCCGTGGGGCACGGTTAAGGGGATGGAGGTGGAGGGCTGTGGGGCCGCGGGGTGCAGGTGGCTCCAGGCCCGTGGGGCGGGACGCCGCGTCCCCGCTGTCCCCCGGCGCGGCCCCGCCCTGGCGCGGTGCGGTCCGCCGGCCGGCAGGGGGGCGGCAGAGCGGCGGGGCGGGGCGGGGCGGCCCGGCGGGGCGGGGGCGCGGTGGTGAAGGAGCCGCGGGGGGGCGGTGCGCGGCGCTGCGGTGAGCGGGGCGGGGGCGCTGCCCCCTGGCGGGCGGGCGGGGGGCCGGGGGGCGGCCGGTACCGGGGGCTCTGCGGGGGGCCGCGCCGGGCCGGGCGGGGTGCGGGGGGGGCCGGGCAGTGAGGGGGTGCACGGGGGAGCTCCGCAATAAGGGGCGCTGGGGGCGCTGCGCTATGTGGGGTGCGGGGGGGGGCTGTGCAGTAAGGGGGTGCGGGGGGGGCGCTGCCATCCCCGCAAGGGGGGGTCAGGGCTGGGGGGGCCCCACCACGGGGAGTGACCTGCGGTGGGGGCTGCACCGGGGCGGGGGGGAACGGGGCCGTGCACCGGGGGGGGGGGCTCTGCCGGGGGGGGCTCTGCCGGGGGGGGGGGGGGCTCTGCCGGGGGGGGGCTCTGCCGGGGGGGCCCACGCGGTGCCGAGGTGGGGTGACCGTGGGCCGAGGCGGGCGGTGGCAGCGGGGCAGGGCGGGGGCCACGGGCGTGGGAGGCGGAGGGACGGGTTTGTCCGGGGGGGACGGTGACGGGTGCCGGTGCCGGTGCTGGTGTCGGTGATGGTGCTGGTGTTGGGGTGCCGGTGATGGTGCCAGTGTCGGGGTGCGGGTGATGGTGCCGGTGTTGGTGATGGTGCCGGTGTTGGGGTGCTGCTGATGGTGCCAGTGTCGGGGGTGATGGTGCTGATGTTGGTGATGGTGCTGGTGTTGGGGTGCCGGTGGGGGTGCCGGTGATGGCGCTGGTGTCAGGGTGTCGCTGATGGTGCCAGTGTCAGGGTGATGGTGCCGGTGCCAGTGATGGTGCCGGTGGGGGTGCCGGTGATGGTGCCGGTGTTGGGGTGCCACTGATGGTGCCAGTGTCAGGGTGATGGTACTGGTGTCGGTGATGGTGCCAGTGTTGGGGTGCCGTTGATGGCGCCAGTGTCAGGGTGATGGTGCCGGTGATGGTGCCGGTGTTGGGGTGCCGGTGGGGTGCCGGTGATGCCCGCTGGTGTCGGGGTGTCGCTGATGGTGCCAGTGTCAGGGTGATGGTGCTGGTGGGGGTGCCGGTGATGGTGCCGGTGTTGGGGTGCCGGTGGGGGTGCCGGTGATGGCACCAGTGTTGGCGGGTGGCTGAGGTGCCGACCGGCGGTCCCGCAGGGGCGGGCAGGCGATGGCGTACGACGAGCGGCTGGCCCGCTTCCGCCAGGGCCCACCTCAACCCCTTCAACAAGGCCCCCGAGCAGCAGGAGCGCCCCGACGGGGGGACCCCCCGCCCCAGGTGGGTGCTGACACCCCCCCTCCATCCCTGCCCCACGGCACGGGGGGGCGGGTGCTCCCAGCCCCCCCCATGGCGCTCCCCCCCCTTTGCAGCCCGGCGGCCAGATCCGTCCCCGGGGGACCCCGAGGGCGCCCTGGACCTGGGCCTGGCCGAGGACCACTTCTCCCGCCCCGTGGTGAGTGGGGCCAGGGGTGTGGGGGGTTGTGTGGGGTGGGGGGCTGCCGACCCACCCTCTCCTCCTCCTCCTCCTCCTCCTCCCGCTGCCGCAGGGCCTGATCCTGGCGTCGGACGTGCAGCAGCTGCGCCAAGCCATCGAGGAGTGCAAGCGGGGCGATCCTGGCGCTGCCCGAGCACTCGGAGCGGCAGAAGGACGCGGTGGTGCGGCTCATCCACCTCCGCCTCAAGCTGCAGGAGCTGAAGGTGGGGCTGGGTGGGGTGGGGGGGGTCTCCATGGCTTGGTGGGGGGGAGCCACGCTGACACCCCCCCCCATCTCCGCAGGATCCCGGTGAGGACGAGCCCAACATCCGGGTGGTCCTGGAGCATCGCTTCTACAAGGAGAAGAGCAAGAGCGTGAAGCAGACGTGCGACAAGTGCAGCACCATCATCTGGGGCCTCATCCAGACCTGGTACACCTGCACAGGTGGGGCCAGGACCCCCCCACACCCCCCGCGTCCCCGTCCCCTCCCCGCGCTGACGGGCCGCCCGTCGCCCCCCCGCCCAGGCTGCTACTACCGGTGCCACAGCAAGTGCCTGCCGCTGGTGAGCAAGGCCTGCGTGCGGGCCAAGGTCAGCCATCAGGCCGAGTACCAGCTCAGCATCTGCCCCGAGAGCGGCCTGGACAGCCAGGACTACCGCTGCGCCGAGTGCCGCGCCCCGTCTCCCTCCGTGAGGCTGCGCCCGCCGCGGCATGGGCAGGGGGGGTGTGGGGCTGGGGGGAGCTCGGGGGGTAGGCTCCCTTGGGGGCTCTGTGGGGCTGGGGGCTCTGTGGGGCTGGGGGGGCGTGGGGTGTAGGCTCCCTTGGGGGCTCTGTGGGGCTGGGGGGTCTGTGGGGGTAGGCTCCCTTGGGGGCTCTGTGGGGCTGGGGGCTCTGTGGGGCTGGGGGGTCTGTGGGGGTAGGCTCCCTTGGGGGCTGTGTGGGGCTGGAGGGTGTGTGGGGCTGGGCTCCTTTTGGGGCTGCTTGGGACTGGGGGTTATGTGGGGCTGGGCTCCCTTGGGGGATGTGTGGGGCTGGAGGGAGCTGGGGGCTCTGTGGGGCTGGGGGGTGGAGGGGGGTAGGCTCCCTTGGGGGCTGTGTGGGGCTGGGGGGGTGGGGCTGGGCTCCTTTTGGGGCTGCCTGGGACTGGGGGTTATGTGGGGCTGGGCTCCCTTGGGGGATGTGTGGGGCTGGAAGGAGCTGGGGGCTCTGTGGGGCTGGGGGCCAGAGCTGCCAGGGGCTGGGGGGTGGGGGATGTGTGGGGCTGAGCTTCGTTGGGGGCTGTGTGGGGCTGGGGGGAGCTGGAGGTGGGGGCTCTGGGGGCTGTGTGGGGCTGGGAGCTATGGGAGCTGGGGCTCAGGGCTGTGCAGGGCTGGGGGGGGTCCACAGCACACGGGACGGTGACACTGGGGCCCTGCCGGGTCCCATGGAGAGGGGCGGGTACATGGCGCGGGGCGAGCGGGGCGCGGCGTGGTGCCGGTACGCGTGCCAACGCGCGTGCCGCCGCAGGGGGGGTGCCCAGCGAGGCCCGGCAGTGCGACTACACCGGCCTCTACTACTGCAGCAGCTGCCACTGGAACGACCTGGCCGTCGTGCCCGCCCGCGCCATCCACAACTGGGACTTTGAGCCCCGCAAGGTGCCCCTGGCGCGGGGCGGGGGCTCGGGGGCACCCAGGGTCCCGGGGGGGCCACGTCCCTGGTTAGAGGTCACTTAGGGGGCTGTGTCCCTGGGCATGAGGGTCCCGTGGGGGCTGTGTCCCTGTGTGGAGGTCCCCTGGGGGGCCACGTCTCTGGGTAGAGGTCACTTGGGGGGCCTGTGTCCCTGGGCAGGGGTCCCTGGGGGCCGTGGCGGTGGTTGGAGGTCACTTAGGGGGCTGTGTGCCTGGGTAGAGGTCAATGGTGGGGCATGGCCCGGGGCAGGGGTCCCTAGGGTCCGTGGGTAGAGGTCACTTAGGGGTCCGTGTCCCTGGGCGTGAAGGTCTCTGGGGGCTGCATCCCTGGGTGGAGGTCACTTGGAGGGGGGGGGGTGTCCCCAGGGCTGCGTCCCCAGCGGTAGGGTCCCTGGGCAGTGGTGCCGAGGGTCCCCGGGGCCATGGCGGTGGGGACGGCCCGGTGGCCGCGGGGTGACGGTGGCCCTGGCTGCGGGGCGGGCAGGTGTCGCGCTGCAGCATGCGGTACCTGGCGCTGATGGTGTCGCGGCCCGTGCTGAAGCTGCGGGAGATCAACCCGCTGCTCTTCAACTACGTGGAGGAGCTGGTGGAGATCCGGGTGAGTGGGGCGGGGTGCCTGCGGCCGGGGGGACCCCCACACAGCACGGCGGGGTGCCTGCGGCCGGGGGGACCCCCACCCAGTGGGGCGGGCGCTGGGGGTGGGCAGCTGGGGTAGCGTGGCAGAGGGAGCGCTGGGTGAGCAGGAGGGAGAGGGGGACCCCGGCAGCACCCGCTGGGGTCCCACAAAGGGGGTGGCAGGGCACGGGCGGGGGTTAGGGGCGGAGGGAGCCCAGAACTGCTACGGGGCTGAACTTGACCCAGCCTGGCCTTGTCCCTGTCCCGTCTCCATCCTGTCCCCAACCTGTCCCCATCCCATTCCTGTCCCTGTCCCCATCCTGCCACCTCCCTTTTCCCTGTCTTGGTCCCATCCCCGTCCCCGTCCCGTCCGTCCCCCCGCAGAAGCTGCGTCAGGACATCCTGCTGATGAAGCCCTACTTTCATCACCTGCAAGGAGAGCGATGGAGGCGCGGCTGCTGCTGCAGGTCAGGCCCTGCGCAGGTGGCCGAAGCCGGGGGGGGGTGACCCCGGGGGGCCGGGACTGGGCGTGGCGGTGACGGGCGTGGCAGTGACGGGCGTGGCGGTGACGGGCTGTCCACCTGCAGCTGCAGGACCGGCAGCACTTTGTGGAGAACGACGAGATGTACTCGCTGCAGGACCTGATCGACATCGAGGCCGGGCGCCTGAGCTGCTCCCTGACGGAGATCCACACCCTCTTCGCCAAGCACATCAAGCTGGACTGCGAGGTGAGCCGTGCGCCGTGGGGCAGCCTCGGCCGTGACCCACGGCATGGCTCCCGTGGGGCCAGCGCCGTGCGGGGGGGCGCAGGGGGTCCCCGCCGGGCGCCATCAGGACCCCCTGCCCGCTCCCGCCCCAGCGCTGCCAGGCGAAAGGCTTCGTCTGCGAGCTCTGCAAGGAGGGCGACGTGCTCTTCCCCTTCGACAGCCACACCTCCGTCTGCACCGACTGCTCCGCCGTCTTCCACAGGTA